>NC_056729.1:1651649349-1651824349 GCF_019279795.1 Protopterus annectens
GGGCTATCAGAAATGTATTAGAAAGGTTAAAACTGTGGTTGTGGCAAAACAAATCTATATACAGCATTGTACTGCCTATATACAGCATTATGCTGCCTTAAGAGTAATATATTTCTTCATCTAACATGAAAAGTCATTTTATAAAAATCTGTATATACTTTGCATTAGAAAGGTTAAAACTGTATATACATATATAAATATATATGTGTGTGTGCATGTGTGTGTGATGTATATCTATGAGGGAGATGAATAACATTGAATCCACATTTGGTCAACATCTACAAAATTTGGTCAGCTACAGAGATGGCCGACAGGTGATCACAATCACATAATTTTCGAGGTAGGTAATTATGCCTTTTCACAAACATCATGCGATCTTGAAGTTAGTATATATATAATTGCCACCTAAAAACATTTTATTTATTTATTTTTAGGATAACATTTTGCATGTACTCAGTGTATTTCTTGGCACATGCGGTGATGCCCAATAGTGTGTCAGTGTTCATGTTGTTGATGTTTTGATGGTCGACATTTGGGTGTTTCAACACTAATCAGTACACATACACACACACACACACACACACACACACACACACACACACACACACACACACACACACACGCACACACATATATATATATATATATATATATATATATATATATATATATATATATATATATATAGACACACATACACACACACACACACACACACACACACACACACACACATGCGTGTGTATGTATGTTTATATATGTATATCATTATAATGATTGCTGTTAATAAAATGTCCTTACTCTTTTCAAAAAGTGTAGTGGGAACACAGGAAAATGGAACCTCTCTTTGAAATCCTATCTGTGAGAAGGCACCTATGAAGTGCAGCATATCCTAATAGTGTACTGCCATGTAGTACTAGAACATAAATCCAAACACTTTGCGGCAGAGATAGAACTCACAACCTTTTCATTATCGCAGTATTATGATAGAATGAAAGAACAAAAAGAAAACTCCTGATACTGCTGAGTTTACATATACCTCGTGGATTATAAGCTTAAGCAAATTATCTCTCTGTTTTTGTTATTCCTGACAATTATCACTTACAGGCATTTATATATCATTTGAAAAAGATACAACAAGCATGATATTTGAATTCTAACAGGGGTGTGGGCAGAAATATCTGCTCTGTGCATATATAGGTTCATAGATTCATATGTAAGAACAAGGCTGGCTCCCTTGCAGGCCACTTATGCTTAATTTCCTTTAAAGGTGAGAATCAAACCCTGTAGGCCAACCGCCAACCACCAACCCCATTATGCCTGCCCTCAGTCAATGATCTTCTACCTGTCACACAACATGGCTTCAGACCTGGAGATGGCACAGACACAGCTCTCCTTGACACACTGAATATCTCTGCATGCACCTGGACTGTAGCAAGGTCTTCAGGCCACTGTTCATGGACCTCAGTAAGGCATTTGATACAATCAGTCATCATCACCTTCTGGAGTATCTTTTCTCATTTGGACTGTCCGTCAGTGCTAATCGATATCTCATTATCTACGTTAAAGCTAGGGTGCAGTCCGTCAGATGGCATGATACAATCTTTGGAACCCTGATACTTCATTATCTACCTTAAAGCTGGGGTGCAGTCCATCAGATGGCATGATACAATCTTTGGAACCCTGATACTTCATTATCTACCTTAAAGCTGGGGTGCAGTCCATCAGATGGCATGATACAATCTTTGGAACCCTGATACTTCATTATCTACCTTAAAGCTGGGGTGCAGTCCGTCAGATGGCATGATACAATCTTTGGAACCCTGATACTTCATTATCTACCTTAAAGCTGGGGTGCAGTCCATCAGATGGCATGATACAATCTTTGGAACCCTGATATTTCATTATCTACCTTAAAGCTAGGGTGCAGTCCGTCAGATGGCATGATACAATCTTTGGAACCCTGATACTTCATTATCTACCTTAAAGCTGGGGTGCAGCCTGTCAGATGGCATGATACAATCTTTGGAACCCTGATACTTCATTATCTACCTTAAAGCTGGGGTGCAGTCCGTCAGATGGCATGATACAATCTTTGGAACCCTGATACTTCATTATCTACCTTAAAGCTAGGGTGCAGTCCATCAGATGGCATGATACAATCTTTGGAACCCTGATACTTCATTATCTACCTTAAAGCTGGGGTGCAGTCCATCAGATGGCATGATACAATCTTTGGAACCCTGATACTTCATTATCTACCTTAAAGCTGGGGTGCAGTCCATCAGATGGCATGATACAATCTTTGGAACCCTGATACTTCATTATCTACCTTAAAGCTAGGGTGCAGTCCGTCAGATGGCATGATACAATCTTTGGAACCCTGATACTTCATTATCTACCTTAAAGCTGGGGTGCAGTCTGTCAGATGGCATGATACAATCTTTGGAACCCTGATACTTCATTATCTACCTTAAAGCTGGGGTGCAGTCCGTCAGATGGCATGATACAATCTTTGGAACCCTGATACTTCATTATCTACCTTAAAGCTAGGGTGCAGTCTGTCAGATGGCATGATACAATCTTTGGAACCCTGATACTTCATTATCTACCTTAAAGCTGGGGTGCAGTCCATCAGATGGCATGATACAATCTTTGGAACCCTGATACTTCATTATCTACCTTAAAGCTGGGGTGCAGTCCATCAGATGGCATGATACAATCTTTGGAACCCTGATACTTCATTATCTACCTTAAAGCTAGGGTGCAGTCCGTCAGATGGCATGATACAATCTTTGGAACCCTGATACTTCATTATCTACCTTAAAGCTGGGGTGCAGTCCATCAGATGGCATGATACAATCTTTGGAACCCTGATACTTCATTATCTACCTTAAAGCTGGGGTGCAGTCCGTCAGATGGCATGATACAATCTTTGGAACCCTGATACTTCATTATCTACCTTAAAGCTAGGGTGCAGTCCGTCAGATGGCATGATACAATCTTTGGAACCCTGATACTTCATTATCTACCTTAAAGCTAGGGTGCAGTCCATCAGATGGCATGATACAATCTTTGGAACCCTGATACTTCATTATCTACCTTAAAGCTAGGGTGCAGTCTGTCAGATGGCATGATACAATCTTTGGAACCCTGATACTGACCGTAGACATTACACAGGGTTCAGCGGTGGGTCCCTTATGCTTCACTGTGTTTATTAATGGGATGCAGAACAATGTGGTGGCGCTAAAGTAAATCTGCAAGTTCATGACTATTTTATCCTATTTAACAGGTGATACACGCCATTGTATCAACTGTAAACTGCAGAGACTCTTCAGTTCCTCACAGTCATGTGAAAGTTCTTCTGAACTGTAAGTGAACACAAGCAATGTCAGAGCTATGCATTTTCTTGAAAGTATCACATAAATGACAGCGCTGTCCTAATTTCTCTAAAGCACACAGCCTATCTATACATCTTTTGATCACTGTATAAATGAAGTTAGGTTTTCCAGCCGACCTGAACTGATCAGTGATAACCAGCTGAAGTCTCATAATCCTACAAGTACTGAGATAACTAGGAAAATCCAGGAATTTTAATGTTTTTGGAGCACGTGGTCCTTGCTTACTTTCTTTCACTAAGCTGCATATCTTTCCATCTCTTTTTTTATTCTAGCCATACACTTCCCAGTCTTTAATGCTAGAAGCAACTTCTTTTCCTCACAGACTCCACGTGGGCCAGCAGAGTAATCCAGGCTGCAGAGAGCTGAATAAGCGACTTTTCTTGATACTAAGTATATTTTTTGTTGCTTTCCACATTACCTAGCAACTGTATTACTGCAATTAACTTAATATTGCACTTGGAATCCTTGTTTGTTACTATTTGACTGTATTTGTAACAAATTCTTCTGTAGTAGCTGATTCATAGCATTTATAAGTGTTTGCTGTACCTGTTTCTGCCTGTTTTGAAAAAAAAAATATCTCTTGTTTTCCTGCTTTACTAGTTTAGTCCAGTTTCAGAGTTGCTGATTCCTGGGCTTTGGTTGTAGTTCCTGTGTAGTGTTTCCTTGCCTTATTTGGAAGGGAAGCTACACTAGTTTAGTCCAGTTTCAGAGTTGCTGATTCCTGGGCTTTGGTTGTAGTTCCTGTGTACTGTTTCTTTGCCTTATTTGGGGAAGGAGGCTACCTTGCTTACCAGTGGGAGTGGGAAGCATTGAGCTGCCTTTGTCCAGTTTTGTGAGGTTTCAGCCAGTAACTAGTAGTTTATTGGTCGTTTTGGGCCAGTTTCTAGCTTTTCCAGCCCCTGGTATAAAACTTTCAGCTTGTACCTACTCAGCACAGACTCCAGCAGAGTAATCCAGGCTGCAGAGAGCTGAATAAGCGACTTTTCTTGATACTAAGTATATTTGTTGTTGCTTTCCACATCTGAATACCTAGCAACTGTATTTAGCCTGCCTTTCTGTTACATTGAAGCTGTTTTTACTGCATTTAACTTAATATTGCACTTGGAATCCTTGTTTGTTACTATTTGACTGTATTTGTAGCAAATTCTTCTGTGTAAGCTGTAGTAGCTGATTCATAGCATTTATAAGTGTTTGCTGTACCTGTTTCTGCCTGTTTTGTGAAAAAAAAAAAAAAAAAAAAATATATCTTGTTTTTCCTGCTTTACTAGTTTAGTCCTACTTTTCTTTCCTGCTTTACTAGTTTAGTCCAGTTTCAGAATTGCTGATGCCTGGGCTTTGGTTGTAGTTCCTGTGTACTGTTTCCTTGCCTTATTTGGGAAGGAAGCTACTTTGCTTACCAGTGGGAGTGGGAAGCATTGAGCTGCCTTTTGTCCAGTTTTGTGAGGTTTCAGCCAGTAACTAGTAGTTTATTGGTCGTTTTGGGCCAGTTTCTAGCTTTTCCAGCCCCTGGTATAAAACTTTCAGCTTGTACCTACTCAGCACAGACTCCACGCCAGCAGAGTAATCCAGGCTGCAGAGAGCTGAATAGCGACTTTTCTTGATACTAAGTATATTTTGTCTGAATACCTAGCAACTGTATTTCACCTCACTAACTTTTAGCTGTTTTGTGTTTTTACTTAACTTAAACTTGCACTTATTGTCCTTGTTTGTTACTATTTGTATGTATTGCAAATTCTTCTGTGTAAGCTGTAGTAGCTGATTCATAGCATTGACAAGTGTTTGCTGTACCTGTTTCTGCCTGTTTTGTGAAAAAAAAAAAAGAAAAAATATCTCTTGTTTTTCCTGCTTTACTAGTTTAGTCCAGTTTCAGAGTTGCTGATTCCTGGGCTTTGGTTGTAGTTCCTGTGTACTGTTGGGGAAGGAAGCTACCTGCTTTCCTGCTTTACTAGTTTAGTCCAGTTTCAGAGTTCTGATTCCTGGGCTTTGGTTGTAGTTCCTGTGTACTGTTTCCTTGCCTTATTTGGGGAAGGGAGGCTACCTTGCTTACCAGTGGGAGTGGGAAGCATTGAGCTGCCTTTGTCCAGTTTTGTGAGGTTTCAGCCAGTAACTAGTAGTTTATTGGTCGTTTTGGGCCAGTTTCTAGCTTTTTCCAGCCCCGTGGTATAAAACTTTCAGCTTGTACCTACTCAGCACAGACTCCACGTGGGCCAGCAGAGTAATCCAGGCTGCAGAGAGCTGAATAAGCGACTTTTCTTGATACTAAGTATATTTTTGTTGCTTTCCACATCTGAATACCTAGCAACTGTATTTCGCCTGCCTTTCTGTTACATTGAAGCTGTTTTACTGCAATTAACTTAATATTGCACTTGGAATCCTTGTTTGTTACTATTTGACTGTATTTGTAGCAAATTCTTCTGTGTAAGCTGTAGTAGCTGATTCATAGCATTTATAAGTGTTTGCTGTACCTGTTTCTGCCTGTTTTGTGAAAAAAAGAAAAAAGAAAAAATATCTCTTGTTTTCCTGCTTTACTAGTTTAGTCCAGTTTCAGAGTTGCTGATTCCTGGGCTTTGGTTGTAGTTCCTGTGTACTGTTTCCTTGCCTTATTTGGGGAAGGGAAGCTACCTTGCTTTCCTGCTTTACTAGTTTAGTCCAGTTTCAGAGTTGCTGATTCCTGGGCTTTGGTTGTAGTTCCTGTGTACTGTTTCCTTGCCTTATTTGGGGAAGGGAGGCTACCTTGCTTACCAGTGGGAGTGGGAAGCATTGAGCTGCCTTTGTCCAGTTTTGTGAGGTTTCAGCCAGTGACTAGTAGTTTATTGGTCGTTTTGGGCCAGTTTCTAGCTTTTCCAGCCCCTGGTATAAGATTTAGAGCAATTTAGCTGAGCTGCCACTGTTGCACACTAGGGCAGTGCCGGTTAAGCAGGTTTAAACTATTCGGGCTACCTAAAGTCCACTCTTCAAATTTTCCCTTAAAACTACCTTCCTCGAACTATACTACTGATCAAATCAGTATCCTATAACTAAAAGATCAACTCTACTTGACTCCAAGTAGACTATTCTCTATCTATTAAACCTAGCACTTGCTCCTACAGTACTTATTACCTTGATACGGCACTCTTGTCATAGAAAAAGGCAACCCCCATTTCTCGTCACCCACGTCCCGGAATCTTTTTTAAAGTTTTTACCCTTCTAGCATGTCGAGGGATCAGTTGCTAGTGTCCTCTCCTGCTCAGCTGGTGAACCTGGGAATATTGAGGCAATGTTTCAATTGCCTCATGTACCTGAACAACCCTTTCCTCCTCCCACAAAACACAAATACATGCGAGAGATGCAACTATACGGCCAAACTGGAGGCTGAGCTCTCTCAACATAGGACTGGCAAGACCAGTCAGGAGGAGAAGGTTACCACACACTATAGACCCAGTCTCACATAGTACCATTACAACCTCAAATCATACACATAAACACACCAAGACATACTGGAGGCTCTGATCAAAAATCTACCAAAACAGCAGAGGCCACCAAAGCAGACACCCAAACAACCACCACCTCAGAACACAACACCGCAACACATAGACCTCACAGTCAGAGTGTCAAACAGTCACAGCCCTTAAGGCCAAACACAATGCCAGACACACTAGTCATTGGTGACTCCATAGTCAGACACACTGATGTCCCGCTCACCAGACTGAGTAAGGAGAAGGTCACAGTAAGCTGCCTGTCGGGCGCTAGAATCCGCCACATAACGCAAGCACTCAGGTCTCTCAACAGCAGGTACAAATATGACTCAGTCATTGTCCACGCTGGTGTAAGCGACCTGAGACTCCTTGCGTACCTCCTTGGACTACATGAAAAGAGACATTGAGGAGCTCTCTGATTATGTAGCCCAGGCAGGTATGACCCTGACCTTGAGCAGTATCCTACCTTCACCAAGAATGATGCCACAATACAGAGATAAGATGATCAGCTTTAACAATTGGCTTAAACACTGGTGTCATTCAAAGGGGATCCAGTATCTGTCTTCCTGGGATGACATGCTGGACAACAGCCGCGCAAGAAAGGGACGGCTTGCACCTGTCACCCTGGGATTCGGATATTGGCAAAGGCTCTTGCCACCCCATAGTGCCTTTTTAGGCAAGGCTCAAATTCTAAACCTACCACCCTAGAACACAAAAAGGAAAAAAACTAAGGGTAATGCTGCTCAATGCCAGAAGTCTAAATCTCAAAATGCACTCGAGGCCCTTCTCAGTATGGAGAACATCGATGTCTGTGCTGTGACAGAAACCTGGTTCAAGGCTCCTGAGAGCACCCCAGCTATCAGGTTTTACCTCATATCATGCGTTCCGGCCCCAAATCCGGACAATACCAAGAAAGGAGGGTATCCATATTCAAGGACACCCACACCTCAAGACTGGTGGCAGCATACGATGCATCGGAGACCATCCAGGTGCAATTAACCATAGGCAAGACTGCTCTGCAAATTGTAGCATGTTACAGGCCACCCTCACAAACTCAGGAAACTCACATGGCCTTCCTGAAAACACTAGAGGGATAAATGTATCACCAAACACCATCATACTAGGTGACTTCAATTACCCTAATATAGACTGGGAACACTACTCAAGCCCAAACACCCTAGCCCAAAAGTTCCTGGAATTCATAAACTCAAATGCCATGGAACAACTAGTCACCATCCCCACAAGAGGAGATAACATACTTGATCTCATCATCACGAACATGGGAGCACAATGTTCAACACGAAGTATACCCTCACTGGTGAGATCAGATCACAAACTAATCTCTGGGTCCTCATCCCACCCACCTGAAATAAAAAGACCACAGTAAAGAACTTCTCAAAGCCGACTTCACACTTCTAAAGACTAGTGTGGTCTCCTTTCAGGCCCCGGAAAACAATACTCAAGCCACTGAATCATTTACAAGCGCCTTCTACCAGCACCTGCAGGACTGCATGGATAAGGCAATCCCAAGCAAAACAAAGACTCTTTGTACCAAAGGCAAGCGTCCAGTCTGGTGGACCCCAGCCATAAACAAACTCTACAACAAAGGAGGAAGCTACTACAAGATAGAGCAAAATCCTTAAAAGGTAAGACACCCTTGATCACTATAAGTAAAAACTAAGAGCTCTCATAAAATCATCCAAAGCAAATTGAGAGAAAAATAGCTAAAGACTCAAAAGACAATCATAAGGCCTTCTTTAGCTATGTTAGAAACCTAGGAGAAACTCCCAGATATGCTCAGAACTAGTTCAAAATGATGTGAAGATTACTGATCCTACAGACATTGCCAACATACTGGCTGACAGGTTCAGTGCAAACTTCTCCCCTCCCCCAAAAGGAGATATCTATACCAAATGAGTGCAGCCCCCAAACATCTCCAGCGCCCAAGTGAGAACTGCTCTCTCCAAAGCAAAAACACAGCATCCATGGGACCCGATGGTGTCCCCGGCTGTGTGCTCCGAACTCAATGAGAAATTAAACCCACTGCTTGCACAGCTCTTTAATCAAAGTCTTTCCTCTCGATACATACCATAGGAATGCCTCACTGCAACTGTGGTCCCACTTCACAAAGCGGTGCCTCCACAGACCCTGGAAATTACCGCCCATTAGCTTGACAAGCCTTATCTGCAAAGCCATGGAGAGGATGATAAAGGAGCACATAAGTAAAGACATAGGAATTTGCAGACTTTGATCCAACCCAGTTTGGCTTTGTCAAAGGCAGATCATGCCTTTTAAACTTGGTTGACTTTTGAAACAGTCACCAAAGCCATTGATGAGGAAAGGCAGTCCATACAGCCTACCTCGATCTGGCTAAGGCCTTGATACAATACCCCACTCGGGTATCATTGAAAAACTCATCAGCTTAAATGTTAACCCATACATCACAAGATGGGTTGCAAACTGGCTGAGTGACAGAACCCACAGGGTCAGAGTTGCTGGCGCCATGTCAGACTCAAAGCCTGTCACAAGTGGTGTCCCACAGGGCTCAGTCCTGGGCCCACTCTTGTTTGGCATCTACTTTTCAGTACAAGCAAACACAGGAGGGTTATGGCTGACAAAGTTTGCAGATGACTGCAAACTGAAATAGTAGAAAACACATCTGACACAGATATCCTTCAGAAGGGTCTCACAGAAGCGGATAACTGGTGCCAGAGCCACGGCCTAAAGTTAAATGCCAAAAATGCATAGTCATACCCTTCGGGAAAAACAAGGTTACCCCTAGCTACCAAATAGGTGGCAATCCACTGAGCACAGAAGAAGTTATCAGGGACCTGGGGACCCAGGTTGATAGTAGTCTGTCATTCGACACCCATGTAGCTAAAGTAGTTAGGAAGTCCTTCTACATTGCCCACCTTATCATGAAGGGATTCTCATCTAGATCAAGGGAGGTCATAGTCTCCCTTTACTCATCACTCATCAGACCAATGATTGAGTACAATGCCCCATCGGAATGTATCTGACCCGACACTTGCAGCAGCTGGAGAGGCCACAAAAGTTCCTCACCAAAAGGATAAAGGGTCTCAAAAATCTGTCCTATGCTGCCCGACTGAAAGAACTCCAGCTCTATTCAGTCGCCACCCGCTGCTCAGAGGTGACCTTTGCCTAACATACAAGGCCATGTCAAACCCAGATTTGATGAATATGCTTCACCTCAAAAATCTAGATCCATCAGAGCCACAAGGGCGGAGACTTAAACCTCGACACGACTATTAATAGGACGTGCTGGAGGGATAGATTCATCACCCAAAGACTCCCTATGCTGTGGAACAAAATCCTGGTACATGTGAGGCAGAGCACCTCGCTGGCCTTGTTCAAGAGAAATCTTGACCAATGGATGGGAGATCGCAGATATACCCCAGGAATTACCTCAGTGTCACTGCTCGACAGAGGCACAGCAAAATAATGGGTATAGTTCCCCATACTAAAGGGGTGGCGTAAGCCACAAAACAATGGGCTAGGCTTATAAATGCCCTCGGGCAGATAGCCTAGTATGAACCTATGAACCTATGAACTTTGCAATTTGCAATAATTTGAGTTGTTCAGCAATCATGTACTGATGTGCTCATTTGCTTAGAGGCCAAACCTTAAATCCCTTAGGTGTCCCTCAAGTTTTCTCTCATTACAGAACCTGCATATGTATGTTTTCTTAAAGCAATATTCCTGTTTATGAGAAAATCATCAGCACAACATATGTGTAAATACTTGTAAATAGTCTATGCTTTGCAATAATTTTCATTGTATTCATTGCCTTGTCTTAACAAACCTGCAATAATATTATTGATGATTATATATAAACAACATAATGATTGAGGTGCTTACCTTACAAACACAAGATACAGGGTTTGAATCTCACCTTTGAAGGGGAATTGCCTAGGCTTAAAAGGGCAGCTAATCTAATGCTTACCTATGTGCCTATGAACCCATGAGTTATTCATGAGGTAGTACAGGAGCTGGGTTATTTATATAGCACCGCTGAGAAGGGATGGGGACAGGCCTGAAGCCATGGTGTGTGCCAGATAGAAAAGTAATACAGGAGCTGAGTTTGAAATATTTATTTAGAACATCTAAGAATGGGCAGGAAGAACTGTGATAATAATTAGAAAGATCAGTCAAGGTACCACCTTTAAAGAGAGGTACCATAGTTGCTTGGCACCCTTCCTTTTTCAACTAATTAATTAGCATTGGCTTTGTGTAAACAATTGACTTAGCTGTGATTGTTAAATTGTCAGTGGAGGTCAATTTACAAATGAATTCATGGACCACATGGGAGGTTACAGTCTGAATCACAAGAGCATGACACCGGCTTTGAAACAATGTAATAATGGTCTGTTAACAACCATTAGAAATCATTTTGCTGAATGGGTCTTTAAAGTAGTGTGCAAAGACATGTCAGTTTCAGCATGGTTTAGTTGAGGAAACTGAGAAATCGTGGGCATTGGGTTAGGATTCGTGAGCTGAGTAGTGACAGCTTGGGTCATTCTTTTTTTTTTTTTTTGAGAATTTCTTCTGCAATTTATTTTGCTAGAGAGAAAAGTAGACATAAACAGGTTTCCATCCTCATGAAATATGTGGACAAAGGGACCCATAACATCCCTGTATTCTTCCCTTATAAGGCCCTGTGATGCCCCATCACTGGCCCAGTAATCAAGAAGCGTCAGTCCTCACCACTGGCAACAGTGGGGGACGTACACCCTGGGAGGATGACAAGTACACACACAGAAAAGTACAATTTCCCTTAAGAGCACACAGAGCTCACAGTTAGTCTGGGGCTGGATTCTCCCTCATTTTACAGATCCCCAGTAAGACTCCTCACTGGCACAGCTATAGGGTTGAGATCTCAGCTGAGTGGCCAAGCTAAGACCTGAAGCACCCTCTCTGTCCAACCAGTGCTTCATGTCCCTGCCCAAGTAACTGACACACACACACACACACACACACACACACACACACACACACACACACACACACACACACACACATTGTGATTTGACCTATATACAAGCATGCACACACATCTGGGAAAGGCTGGCACAGATTTACTAGCTATGCCCCCTTCTTCCCAGACTATAAGGTAGTTCTGACTGCCACCAGCCAACACTTATCAGCTACTTTAAGGCCCTTAACAAACGATGTCCAATCTTACTGTGTAATTTTACTATTAATCCAAATGGCAGTCTGACCAAGAGCAAGGCTGTTTAGGAGTGGCCTGTACAGTGTCACCAAATAGATATGCAAGTCATCTAAGAGCTTAAATATCTCTAACAGACCAGCCGCAATTGAACGGTTTAAATATATTTAATAATAAATAATGAAAGAACAAGGCTATACTCATTAAGTAATCAGTTACATCAGAGTTCAAAATCACAGGAAATATTTAAAATAACACTGCAGAACAGTCTCAGATAAATAAAGAAAACATCTAAGTACACTTTGCTATATTCCTATCTGAATCTAAAAGAGTTACTATGCCCTAAAAACTTACTTACAGCAAGGCCAGTGCAGAAGGTGGTAATGAGTGGATGTTCTTGTTAGGTCAAAGACAAAATACAAAATGCACAGTCTCTCTCTGAGACAGTTCTTAAATTAATATCAAATATTACTGCTGGGTTAGCTTGGATGACATCACCTTTTGTCACCTGACTTTAGTTCCCAAGCTAAACCCCATTGCAGGACTAATAGAATTTAGCATTTCCCTGTGAAAAAGAAATATCTCTCAGATGCTTGCAACTGCTAGGAGACATAAAACAATAAAACACTTACAAAACAATGCAGAAGGCACCCTAGTTCTAGACATCCTGTCTCCTTGCTGCATTAAAACTAACATTTATGATGCAATAATAAAACAATTTAATGTCAACTATTTTCTCTGAACTTTTTCAAGTTAACCTCCTGTGTTCCAGTTTCCATTAAACATGCACATCTAAACAGTCACAATAGTGCAGGTACATTCCTGTTCCATTCCAATAGGGCATCCTGTGGTTACATTTTAGCTCAGTACTTTACACACACTTCTGTATAAATCATATCAATATTCAGAAATGACATAAAATTATTTACAAAATTCCCGATAGCTGGGCTGGCAGTGTGACAGACCCTTTTGGCATGTCCCTCACAAAGCACATGCAACAGTTGGAGAGACCACAGAGGTTCCTCTCCAGGAGAATCCAGGTTCTCAAACATCTACCTTACACAGATAGGCTAAAGTCCCTGTCCCTCTATTAAGTCTCCTACAGACTCCTAACAGGTGACTTCATCTGGCATATAATGCAATCTTAGACACCGCCCTGACGGGACTGCTGGATATCCGCAAGTCAAGCTCCATTCAAGTAACCTGCACACGCAACCTCAACCTGGTCTGTAACATCAATAGGATTTATTGGCAGGACAGATTTGTTTCCCAGAGACTCCCCCTTTTGTGGAATATACTCCCTCTTCACATCAAGCAGAGTACCTCATTAATCCTTTTTAAGCGCAACCTGGATAACTGGATGGGGAACAGAAAATACACCCCTGTGTTTCCACCTGTGTAGCTGCTGAACAGTGGCATAGGGTACTGACTTGTTGGAACATGGGATAATTTCTTGGCTAGGCTTGTAAGGGCCTCAGGGCCAATAGCCTAGTAACTTCCTATGATCCTATGGAGTGCAAACGACAGCTTGGTAGTAGCTGACCTACATATGGCCTCTATTGACATCATAGCTTTAATTTTAGAGTTGTTCATTGGAGGTGGGAAGCTCTAGTTTTGCACTTTTGGAATGGAACTGTCCTGCAAATGGTCTTCAGAAATTCATCACTGAAATAGTGTATTGCCAAACCAAATGATGGTTGATTCACAGACGCCCAATTTATGGAGTATGGGACATTAGTGTAATGTCTGAGATCAAATTTCTTTGTATTTCTTGAACAGCAGAATGAATGGTAAAAGAGAAAGATAGTTCTCAGACATATCACCATCTTTACTATTACCAGGATTAACTGAAGGACCACCAAAGGAATAGTAAGCCATTGTACTGAAGGAAATAAATTGTGTGAAGAAATAACTCAATAGTGACATTACTCATCAGCCTTTGACAGCTTCAGTGTTCTCATCATCTAGAACAGTGAGTTCAGATTTTATAATGAAAGTAAACCTGTAGAGAGCTCCCTCAGTAAATGAAGCAAGGGATTTGTGAAACAAAGGTGTAGGCAACAGAGGGCTTTTTAATAGCACTGATTTTAACATGAATTATTAAGAATGAGACTCCTTTGTACACAATGAGTGCTTCCATATTATGTAAAGAATTGAAAATAGTGTTGCAAAAAAAAGTGGCAAAATCACTTATAACATAGAAGCAGTACCATGGTAGAACAATTTCTGAATCTGAAATGTCTTATGTTAGCCAAGTTACAGATAAAATATAAACATATTTGGAAGACTTGTACCCTTTTCTTGACACTTTTTCAATATAGACGTCATGAAGTTAAAGTATGATCCAGCTTTGGAAAATACATTTGTATTGTGGTAGATCACAATATCATTAAATCGAACTAAGAATAACCAACATATTACTGTGAACTACACTATCAAAAAGGCACAAAATTAAACCTACTACAGATCACCAAAAAGGCAGCGCAATCTTTTTGTGGTATTTACACTAAAAATCCTCCATAACACTAGCCTCGAATTTGTCTGATTAGTGGCAGTGTTGCAGAAAGGTATTTTTGTTTAAATTAAGGTATATGGTTAGGGTTATCATGCATTACTAAGGTGGAACAAGGGGCATGATACCCCCAACCCTGCCCCTGCTGCTAACTCTGACCTTACACCTTAATTTAAAAGCAAAACCTTTCATAGCACTTCCACAAAACAAGACAGTTTCAGACACACAGATATCAAAATATACACCCACACATATACACCATTAAAACTATCCCTTTAGCTAACTGTAAACACATTCAATCATGCATACACTAAATCTATCCCCTTTCTCAACACTTACTCTAACCCTAACCTCAGAAATGTATACACACACACACACACACACACACACACACACACACACACACACACACACACACACTGTAATATACATCTCACTTACCTATTACAACAAAGCATTTGATATAACTTCCATTCAATAAACTAGACAACTGACCAAACAACCCTGCACTTCCAGCTGTTGAAAAACAAAACGTGGCCATATACACATAACCCAGAAGATATATTAATTTTTGATACTTTTTGCATTAGTGTGTACACTATTTAGACCCCCCTAAAACATGACAAGATGTGCAGAATAGAGTTAGAAATAGTACATAGACTTGGGCTAGGGTAAATGATTTTATACAAAGAAACTGTGATTCAAAAGAGGCACCATTATATGAACATAATTTTCTAATAACACTATACAGAGCCTGTCTCCCAGAAGATAAACTGTAATTTGTCTTGTTTGTGCTGAACATTATTTTCCCAAAATTTAAACTCTGTGTAGAGGATCGTAACATATTCTATAGGTGAAAACTGAGCCTTAACTGAACACTGCAATGTTTTGTCCTGGTCATTGGAGACAGAGAGTTATCAGTATATGCCGTAATGCATGTAATGGATGTCAGGTTTCATTCAAACAAGAAAGAAGTTGATAAGAGATATGGTTATGACATAATATTTTCAGACAGATTTTTTTAAACATTTTTATTAAATCATCATATATTAAAAAAACCAAGGTAGTTGATGGAAGCGAACAAAAGAAACCAAAACCAACAGAATGATCGCTCAGGAGAACCAAATGAGGGTGACCAAGTACCAAAAGCAGATGCAATACAAGGCAGTTTATTGACAAAAACCCAAACGCTGGTATATAAAATACGTTTTCGAAAATCTTCATCAAGGCAAAACAAAATTACACAATTCACATCCACTTAAATACAATTTTAAAACCATGTATGAACCAATGATTTCATAGAGACAATTACATATTTAAATTAATACTTAAAGTGAAAAAAAGTATATAAAAAGTATATAAAAAAGACAAAGGAAACAATGGTCTTTCTCATAATATGATTAAAACCCATTCAAAAACCATGTTAATATATACAATAGATAGTAATTAATTCTGTATTGTGTATATCATAATTAAAATATTAAACCATGACATGAGTTTATATAATGTAATAGGAAATAAAACAAACCATAATACCAGATTCCATTCTTATTGCTCTTTACTATGCATATATGTTTTCTTTTTAACAATTTTGATTTATTCCAATATATTAACTGCGCAATTCCTGCATTCTGTTAAACATCATCTCTCCCCCTGAGCATTATAATGTATGTCTTACTCTCACAAATTCCATTTATATTTATGACATTTGCTCCTTCCCTTTTCTAAAGATCCCACCTCTAGTTTTAAAACATTGAGAACCTCTGCTGTGTTTAATATAAATTCTGATTTCCATTTTTAATAATTGATTTTTGGCAGGCAATAGCATTAAACGTAGTAAGTCCTTTCTATGTCTTGGCAATCCCGATCCTGTATTCCTTTGCTACAACCATTTGCTCTCTTAACATTTCCATTAAAGTACTCTTTACGGAATTTTGAAAACGTGCAAACTTGTTACATTCCCAAAAGCATGTCCCCATTCACCTTTGTTTCTCTCTCACACTCCCAGCAGTTGCTATCGACCTGAAAAAAATCCTCTGAAGTTTACTTGGGGTATAACATATATATGAAAATGCTTCCATGAAAACATTCTAATACTTGGAATATATTGCATATTAGTGAGCCTTATAGACTTCTTCCCGTTATTCCTTTGTAAATTGCCTTTCCATTCGCTTCTTTTTGTTGGACGTCTAGTATTTCCTTCATTATGTTTACATCAATGACTGACATCAGATTTTGGAAGACTTTGCAAAGCTGGTCTTCCTTTGGAGCTGCTTTAATCTCTGCCATTCGTTGTTCCTTTCTCTCCTTGCCTTTCCTCCTCTGATTTTTTTCTTATTTTCTTCACTTAGAACTCGATAATTACTTGCATTTGTTCCTAATCCTTTGTTCAGATCTCGCTGAGCGTAAGCAGACATCTTGCTTGGGCTCTACGGCACCTCCCAAATGAACACAGTTTGCCCAATGTGCTGCTTGCAGCACTAAATGGCCAAATAGTTTTGCTCAAAGGAGATAACATTTCTACACTGTAGACGATTATCCTCACTGGACAGGATGACTTTTCTTGAACTGTATGCCATGCCCTGATGAAAATTCTCAGACACTACCAATTGTTTTGCTGTATACTCACAATGTGGCCTAATGGTTAAGGTGTTTGCCTTACAAACACAAGGTGCAGAGTTTGAGTCTCACAAGGGATAATTGGCTAGGCTTAAAATGGCTCGCAAGGGCAGTTAGCTTAGTACTAATCTATGAACCTATGTGTGCTATTAAAATAATTTATGAAGTATATTTACAAAGTTAGCAGCTAGTGGTTATTGTGGTTCCTTTTTATGTATCCTTTGTGGAGCATATGTATAGTAAATGTCAGAGTACATCTGCCACATCTGAGTTTGTACACTGTTCTGCTACTAAAAGTTAATATTTGCATTTGAATCTTTATAAAATACTTTCAAATGATTTGGGTAATAGTGATCTGCTATCAGGTTAAATGGTTTCCTTCTTCCAGACAGCATAATATGATACAAGTGTTGGGGAAGTCTTTACTGCTGTCAGGCTTCGTATCTCTTTAATTCTCTCTCTGACTTTCTCTGTCTGTGTAATATAACTTGATAAGGTGAGATCACTATTCATATCAGTAGATGAAATTTAGGGAGTAAAGGCATGAGTGATTTTTGAGACCTCTACATTTAGATTATAGATGTGCAGGTTGATGATACAAGGTAAAGTAATGGGTCCTACTTCACATCTTCAAAATAGCTTAACATCCAACCGCTGATCATCGAAGACCAGAGGATCAAAGTTCTGAAACATCAAAAAAAATGAAAAAAAATTTTAAATGTGAAAACTTCTGATTTAACATTTTTTCAGGGGAAAAGGCCCCCCTGCACCCCCTGCAACTTAAATATACCAACTCTGAGATCACACTACAGTGAACAGAATGGGAGAGTTCTTGTTCAGCATTGTACAGTGATCTCCATTCACAAGGTTTGATATTTCGGAATTTTGATCCTCTGGTCTTCGATGACCAGAGGTTCGATGTTCTGGTATTTTGAACATATGAAGGGGATCCAAAGTAATAGATAATCTACTTCTGTTACGACTAATTTCAGATGCCAGGAACGTTGCTTAGTTTTATAGGATTTGGGAGGTATATGTGAATTAAAAAATCAGCAGGAATTTTTATAATTAGGATATATGTTCATCCCATTTGTACATCTGTCCTTCATTCCATCCATCCATCTATCAATCCATCCCTTGATCCAGCCATTCATCCATCCAACCATTTTCTAAATTATGCACTCTGGTGAAAGTCATGCTAACAGCAAGCTGAGAAGGACATATCAGACTTCTCTATCTCTAACAACAGTTTCCATTTCATCCTTTGTAACTCTGACATGTTTCTACTCCAGATGAGATAGATAATCCCTACAATATGTCCTGGGTCTGCCTTGAAGGCCTCCTTCTAGTGAGCTGTGACTCATTTCATGTGGGAGGCACTCAGGTGCATCCTGTCAAGGTGACCAGAACATTTTGTCTGACTCTCCCATGAACTGGGGGAGCAGCAGCTATAACCCAAGCTCCTACTGGATTTCCAAGCTTCATACTCTGTTACAGAAAGCCTACCTACCCTGTGAAGGAACCTAATGTCTGCCCTTTGCATCTTTAATCTCATCCTTTCAGTTAATAATTAAATCTCATGAACAAAAGTGAGGATGACCATATAGACCTGTACAATGACCATATAGACCTGTACAATGCTGCAATACTACTGCTGTATCCAACATGTGTTCTGCCTCCCGATCCTCCCATCTTTCATTTGTGAAAAAGACCTAAAGATACTAAAACTCCTCCACCTGGGGAACCTGTACTGCTTCTGTATGCATAGCACATTATCAAGACCTCTCATTTGTGGGTGGTAATTACCTAATTAATTAATAAAGGGACTAGGCTGAGAGTGAGGTTAGGAAATTCCTTGGAAGCCAGTGTTCTAATCTCTGCTATTCAGCTGTTCCTTGTAAAGCTCATTTGTGAGTGTCTGGTGCTCATCATTATTTAAGGCAGCCATGTTTATCAGACATACATTCTGAAATTTGAGGCTGTCATATATATCTTGTTGTCACAAGTATGATCGTAGGGCCACCATCATAGCTTAGGGCAGCCATGTTTATTTGACAGACATTCTGAAAGTTAAGGCTTTCATACATAGTTTAGGGCAGCCATCTTTATCTGACATACATTTTGAATGCTGAGGCTCTCATATGTATCTTGTCAGCAGAGGGATTGTAGGGCCACCTCTCACAGTCCCTGTAGACACAAAAATAAGTCTAATTTGTCTCTGAATCATCATTTTTCTGTGAAGGCTTTATATTTACTTACAATAAGAGCACAAATAGTTCAAGGAGCTTGTTTTAAGAATGGTTCTTCAGAGTTAGGGCTGAACGCATGTAACATTTCAAATGTTTTAGTAATTCTATAACCACTGCTTAAATATTAATATAAGTTTGGGGAAATGTGTTCTTGTTATTTATATTTATTTATTTATTTGTTTGGGTTTTTTTGTTGTTTGTTTTTGTTGATCAGGAAAGTTCAGCTGGGAGAGAAAGCCCATTTTCAACAAAAATCCAGGGAGAAAACCTCCATGGAATCAATATCTTTACATACATTTACAATATAAAAATAGAAATGTTTCACATAAAATTAATAGGTATAACATGTAAAGCTTAGAAGTACTATTGTTTAACACATTGTTAAAACAGATTGTGCATTTGCATGCTAGCAGAGCTAACACCAAATATCCTGACATGAAACTGTAGCATATATTTTAGAACCATTTTACATAATATTAATTCAGTTCCTGTAGCTAAATTACAGTAATGCATACAGATATGGTAACTGATAGGTATGAATATTTTTGTACACACATGATGACAGTGGAAAAACAAAATAATGCTGGAAATTAAAAGTACTTATCGAAAGACAAACAGTTAAAGACTAAGAAGGAGCATATTCTAGCATATTTGAGAATAATTCCCACAGAGGTTTGTTAGTCAATGAAAACGTGAAGATGGAGAGTCTGAAGGAAAGACCAAAAAAAAATGTTGGATGGTAAGGAGGTCTATATAAAGTAAATGGTTAGAAACAACAAGAGGAGAGGTATAGAAATATTTCCTGCACAAAGGGTCTTTCAAGGTTTTAATTTCTGGACCCACATAGGGAGGATGAAGGACACTCTGTGGTGATGTCTGTACTCATCTCAGCCACCGGATCTGTTGTTAGAGCTTCATTACAAACACCTTGATTGCTGGGCTGCCAGTAAGAGCACAAAATACCTCCATGGCTGCCTGGATGACAGCCTCTCCTGTCAGATCTCACCTCTGTGCTGGAGATACCAGAGCTGGAAAGTGAATGAGTTTAAGATTGATAGCAGGAGGCTTGAGAGTCAGTAGCCATGGTTTATAGGTGTGAAAACAGATGCTGTCAAGCCACCATGGAATTAATAGGATTTATTAAACAAAACACATAAGTGCTTTCGTCCATTCAATACAGGATGTCATCAGATAAAAATAAACACAAATACCCCATTTTTTATACTCCATTCAATTAATCCTTTGCTTAATCAACCAATCCAAAACTTCTCCCAATAATTGATTCATTAAATAATTTTAAAGAGCAAGTTCATAAATATATACATAAATATACACATAAAACCAAATTTCTTACACATAAACGTTTCTCAAGGACATTTAAAAACACTTATCATAAGATCATAGGATCATCTTATAAAACAATTCAGTGAATAATATATACAAATATTTCATAGTTTTTTTTTTCGGATTTTAAAACCAATACACTGTTGATTGACATTTTGTCATTAATTCCAGCCCATGTGTTCCAAAGTACTACCTGGTTAAGCATAAGGTCACACAGCAGGAAAATGAAGGCTGAAGGAATCCTGATTGACAGCTCATAAACGTAATCTACTGTGCTACCTGCCAGGAAGTATAAAAAAAAAAAAGAAAAACAAAAATAAGAAATCAGTGTTATTTTAGTCTATGTCATACTGAATATATTTTCTAGTGGCACACTTTGCTTTAAATCATGGAATTTTAATCCATCCAGCTATCTGCAACACACTTTTTCTCATTTCTGCACACGGGGTCAGGTCATCACAGCAGCAGTGACCATCACCCAGAGCCAAAGTTTATATTACTGGGTGGCAAGCAACTCTAAATCATGGAATTTTAATATTTAGTCATAAAGTATATTCTCTTCGGAGGTAAAAAACAGTTATATAATGCAACAGGATATAAAAAAAAACAAGATTAGATTGCTCTAAACGTATATTTATTTTTGCTTTTGCTTACGGGGAAGCACTCAGGCCCATATTCAGCACAGACCTGGGGGGAAATGTTCCTTATGAAATCTGCATCGATACAGAATAAGTCAATGAGAAGGTATGAATAAGAAGTAATAATTAACAGTGATCTAAGAAATAATTAACAATTAAATAATAGGTAACAATGAACTAAGAAACTGTACAATAACAAACTATAAAAATGCAATTGCAGAGGGGTGTTTTGCATTTATATGCATTAATGAAAGTACATAGAAATTATATAAATATTTGCAGCTAGTAGATGAAATAGAGGGATTATAGTTGGATGACAGAAGTAATAAAGCACTTGGTGATGCACAATTCTGTGCTAAAGTGGTGGTGATTTGTGTACATGATGAGAGGGAAAGAGGAAGAAATGGTGAAAAAAACGGATTCTGGAGAATCAGGTGAGCAGAAAGGTCCCCCAGCTAAACCTGGAATATTCAGGAACTATTCTAAGGCTAACCTCCTGCTATTAAGTGAGAACCTGGCAAAATGTCAAGCCCCCATAAACCCTGAGAATAATTCTGTCTATGCAGAACTGTTCACAGAAACTCTGTACAAACATGTTAATAGCTGCACAGAGGCAGCTGTACCCACCAGGGAGAAGTACAGAACTAACTCAAAAAACAAGCCACCCTGGTGGAATCACAAAATCAATCGGCTGCATAACAGGAGGAAGAAAAGCATGGCAAAAATTAGGAGGTGCGGCACCTAGCAGGATAAAAGCACTCTCATCAAACTAAACAAACAACTCAGAGCAGAAATAAAGTCTACCAAAGCCAAATTTGAGGTAAGTTTAGCATCCCAGGCCAAGGACAACCACAAAGCATTATTTAGCTATGTCCGCAACC
This sequence comes from Protopterus annectens, assembly GCF_019279795.1. Taxonomy (NCBI): domain Eukaryota; kingdom Metazoa; phylum Chordata; order Ceratodontiformes; family Protopteridae; genus Protopterus; species Protopterus annectens. The sequence goes on from NC_056729.1 coordinate 1,651,671,637, forward strand.
TCAAAGGCAATACACAAGTGTGTGCATAACTCATTATAAATGGAGCCACCCATACTGAGCCAGAAGATATAGCAAACCTCCTGGCTGATAAATTCAACTCCAACTTAACCCCTCTCTCCCCCTCAACCTTCCCTCAGGAAAAAACATCAAATATAACTCCCCTACTATCACTAGGGAACAGGTCCTTAATGCTTTCTCTAAGACCAAGAACACTGCATCAATGGGCCCAGACAATATCCCAGGATGCCTTCTAAATAGCATGAAACATGACCTATCAGGGCCTCTGGAATTACTATTTAACTGTAGTCTCCAAACAGGCTTCGTGCCTCATGAGTGGAGAAGGGCAACAATCATCCCTCTGCACAAAGGTGGGCCAACTACAGACCCTTAAGTCTCACTGTATATGTAAAGCCATGGAAAGAATTGTCATGGAGTTGATCAGTAGAGATATAGTAAACCTCCAGACACTGGAACCCACCCAGTTTGGTTTCGTCAAGGGCAGATCATGCCTACTCAACCTGGTGAACTTTGTCAAGAAGGTCACCAAAGCAATGGATGAGGGCAAAGTCATTCACACTGCCTGTCTTGACCTAGCCAAGGTATTTGACACAATATCCCACTAGGGTATTGTTGACAAACTCAAGAAGTTAGGTACAAACCCGTATGTCACCCGGTGGATAGCCAACTGGCTCACAAACAGGACCCAGGAAGTTAGAACTGGGAAGTCCACTTCTACAATGAGGCCAATCACAAATGGAGTCCCTCAGGGATCAGTCCTTGGATCGCTCCTTTTTGGCATTTACTTCTGAGAAGTCAAGGCCAATGTCAGTGGTCTCTGGTTGACTAAATTTGCAGATGATTGCAAATTAGGAGCTGTCATTGAATCTCACACTGACACAAATGTCCAGGAGGGGCTGACACAGACAAACAACTAAAACGAAAAACGAAATACAAAACTCAACAAACTAATAAAACAAAAAACCAAGACGAACTGGAGCAGCGTAGGAGATGAATTAATGTAATCGCTTTCAGAAATAGACAATGCTTTTCCTTCATCAGACAAACAAGAAACAAATCAGAGTGCTTTTATGCTGGTAGTCTACGTAACAATTAATTAATTAAATCAAAATGGAACACCCTTTGATCTAATTGATTAATTGTTATGTAGACTACCAGCATAAAAGCACTCTGATTTGTTTCTTGTTTGTCTGATGAAGGACAGACAAACAACTGGCGTCAGAGCCATGAACTAAAACTAAATGCCAAGAAATGCATAACAGTATCCTTTGGGAAGTCATCCATTCCTGGTTACTATCATATTGACATGCCAAAAATGAGTTGACTGTAGTAAACCTCCAGGAACACAAAAATGTATATACAAAACAGATCTCACAATAGTAGAAATGCTTGGTTTATTAACAAGGTAATCCAGGAATTTTATCAGCATCTAATCTAGTTATCCATTTATATTCAGCAATGTCCAATTTATTGTTAATATCACCTCCTATTATGTTTCAGTAATAATTTGATAACTATAAAACCTTATCTAGTTGAAAGACAAATGCGATATAAGTAATATTTTTAGGTATAATTCTGTATATAACATAAGCAATTTTAAATATAGTTTTATATTTGTGCTTATATTAAATATTTTAGTATAAAATTCTTTTTATTTTTTAAATTTTAAGTAGTAATTACTTGAATGATTTCATTGGCTAGCTGTGTAATGTGTATTATGCTTTTAAAGTATATAATGATGTATGTTTTAAAGTGTGGCATTGATTACTGAGGAAGGGTGTATCCTGAAAGCTTTACCTTGTTAATAAACTAAGCATTTCTACTATTGTGGGATCTGTTTTTTAATAAACTATCATATTGACAACACACACCCTTAGAGTTGACCCAGTAGTCAGGGAGTTAGGGACACATATGGCTAGTAATCTAGCCTTTGATCATCACGTGTCTACAGTGATGAGGAAATCCTTCTATGTTGCACAACTTATAAACAAAGGTATGGCATCTAGGTCCAAGGAATTCATTGATCCACTGTATTTGGCATTCATCAGACTTATCATTGAGTACAATGCCCCCTTTGGTATGTACCTAACCAGGCATATCCAATAATTGGAATGTCCACAGAGGCTCCTCACTAAAAGAATACAGGGTGTAAGTAATATGTCCTATGCAGACCACCTCAAGGCCCTATCCCTGCATTCTGTTTCCTACAGGCTTTTGAGGGGAAATCTATGCCTGGCATACAGGGTATTGTCAGACCCCACTCTGATGGACCTCCTGCATATCCACAAAACAAACAGCACCAGAATTACCCATTCTAAATATTTAAACATTGCTGTGATATAAATAGGACCTGGTGAAGAGATAGCTATTTATCCCAGAGAATACCCTGTTTATGGGACAGGGTCCCCATCCATGTGAAGCAGAGTTTCTCCCTAACCCAATTCAAGTGCAACTTGAACAATTGGATGGGAAACTGGAAATTCATCCCTGGTTTGGCACCTATGTCTCTTATGGACAGAGGTAACCTGTAAATAGCTCATCTTCCAGGCCCATGCTTACACTTATCAAGGATATCAGAACTTGTCAGAAGTTTGGGATGCAAGGCTAGGCTTAAAAAGGCCCTTGTGGTCATTAGCCTAGTAAACACCTATGCACCTATAAGATGAAAGTAGGCAGTTATAGTAGATAGAATTTAAGGTAGTGGAGATGGTGTGGAAACAGAGAAAGTTTCTGGAGTTGAAGGTAAGAGTGAGAGACTTTTAGTCAGGGTAGCAATATGTGCATAGCCATCTGGAAGTTAGATGTTGTTTTAGGTTATGCTTATGGCTAAATGCACAGCTGTCCTATTTAAGTGAAATAGGCATTGAGTTTTACTATCTGATAGCATAGGACAAGGACAGGATTCTGCGTTGTGTGATTTCAAGGTGCTTAGAATACTAATTTTTTTAAACTCAGCAAAGACAACGTGGTGGGGAATAATGCTTGAGAATGTTTTGTAGGGAAGGGCAATTGTTCAGTTTGTGTATTATTTTGTTGATGGAAAGTAGATGAGTGTATGTAAGGTGATTAGGTAGTTTGAACCATTTTTGCTGCTCTAGAATTATGCAATGGTGAGTGTGGTAAGGTGCATTTGATACAAATCTAACTATTTTTTATAGAAATTTCTAGTTTATTTAGTAAGGCAGCCAGTAGGTCAGTCAGTACAGGTGCTGCATAAAGAAGAGAAGGTGGGATGTTTGCTAGGGTTTTGCTTGAGGGGTCTGTGAGGTAGGGCTTGTTTCCATAAAGAAAATCCGGTTTTTGGTGAGTTTTCTTGATGAAACGGTTGAAGTACAAGTTGAATATTACGTTATTCTATTTTATGACACCTAGCAGTTTAGAATTTGATATGGTTTCTATGGTAGTGGTGTTTGTTGTAATAATGGTAAATGATAGATTGTTTTTTTGAGAGTGATTTAGATGTAAAAAGCATGAATTTGTTTTTTTTTTTTTGGCATTTAGGATTAACTGGTGAGCTTTTAACTATGATATATATTGAACAGTAACATCAAAAAATTTATTTGATTACAAATTTGTTAACAATTCTTTGCATAAATGATGTATCCAATTAAAAACTGCCTTTGCTTACTAAATTACTACTGTTCTTCAAAAACATTTTCTTATGCAAAGTTACAAATTAGACTAAAATGTCTTTAGTCAAAAATTATGAGAAAAGGTACTTAAGGTTTATAGTCTGATTTAGTTACTTCAGCAATTAGTTCAAATTCCAAAGTTGTTTAGTAATGAGGAAGCAAGGAGACGAGTATTTGGATTTTCAGATCACTTGGATGCTCATGAAAAAAAATAAATTATGATTACTTTTCCTCGCTTTGTTTTCAGAATCCTGTTATTTGTTATTGAACTATTACACACATTGTTTGTTTATAATTCTTTTTCTAAAGCTTCTGCTTTATTGTAAAAAAAAAAATCATTAAATGTCATATTGCTCAAGACAGAACATTCAAAAAGAACATTCTGTTTATGATTTGCAGTTTCAATGCCCTTTGTAAGCCTCTAAATAATTTTCAAAAGTTTACGGACATAAAATTTATTGCAGGGAAGCTCTACTCATGTATTTTTCTCTCCTTTCTGGTAAGCTTTATCGTGGAAGTTCTTATGTGGAACATCTCACGCACCAGAAATCTATCAGGTTAATATTGCATGAGTCACTTGTAGGGAATGTTACCATACAGTAGAAGAAACTTGTTCCCTGGCACCTCATTGACAAATCAACTTAGTGAATTCAGCTCCTTGACTTTGAACTTTTCAGTTGCTGTTTTCCATAGAAAATCACTACCAGGACAGTCTGCAAGGATGCACTGTTAGTGATTAACTTATTTTATGATAATTTTCATTTTCTTCACATTTGTGTGACCACAGAGCTGGTATATATAACCTTTGGATATGTGGGTCTACCCTCTATATAGGCAAGGCAATGTAGTTAGCCTCCATGCATGCAAAAAATATTTAATTTTAATTTTTTCCTCTGGCTGTGTTCCCATCCAGTGGAACTTGGCAAGTTGGTTCTTCTCTGAGTTGCAGCTTGATGATTCAAAAGTGAAGCACTTTAAATCATATATTTTTGAGTACCCCTAAATGAACATTCATCAGCTACAAAACCATCATTCTTTTCAGGTCTTGCTGTCAGATAATATGGTTGTATTTAGGCAGACTATACTTTTTAATGCTTCTTTCCAGGCATACATTAAAAAAAAACAGCCGGCTTTCTTTGCTTTGGTTCTTACTGGTAGCCATTAAATGATGTGTCACTGTGCCATGGCAAGAATAAAGAACAGCTAACTCTGGTCAATATTATGCTGAAATTCATACTTTACTATTACAAAATAAATTTGGAAAGGCCTGTTATAAATGTTGGCCATTAAATTTGCATCATTAGATGAACATTCACAACAAATGGCTACATATATTAGATCAAATGTAGCTCATTAAAAAGGGAATGTAAGCCTTTTATATACAGAGTTACTTTCTTTCTCTCTCTTTATCTATATGTGTGTATATATATAAATATATATTAGTGCTTTTGAAAAAAAATGAATTGAGGATTGCAAATGTAAATGTTGCTTGAGATGCCATGTATTCTAATAATCTATTTCCAGTGTGTGGTCTCTATAGCTTTGTACTCAATAGAGTCATTGATTAATGCTGTAACTGGTGATATGATGGCGATTAGGTTAATTCTGAATCCAGATAAAATGTCTGTTTTAATAGTTTTGGTAAATATTGGAGAACAAAATATCCATTTGTACTGTTCCGCCATTTGGGGCACATCCTTTTCTTTTTTCTCTCTCTTTCTTTCTTCACCCTTGGTGCTAAATCAAAAATATTCTGCACTGCTGGCACCAGAGTATTTAAGTTTGTTAATGGGAGGACAGGTTCAAAGACCCTTTTTAGCCACAATCCAAGCCACATGGCCCTAACAATTGATAGTTTGGTTCCAGTTAGTAGAATAATATAGATTTAGATTATACAAAACTATGTATAGTTTACCCAAATTTCTACACTAATATTGTTTACAGGATACAAATTACATATTGCCTCTGGTTCCTGAAAGTAGTACAAGCATTTTGCATCTCATCTGTCTGGTGTAAGTTAAAGAAATGGTACAAATCTTCAGTTATATATTATTCATTTATTTACTGACATTTGATCAGCAGGAACGTCTGACTGGGTAGAAGTTGCATTTTCATTTTCAGCAGAGGCCCTGGGAGAAAAGCTACAAATTATTACAAAACATTTATATATCCATTGTCATGCACACACGTACATTAGCACCCGCAAGTCTCATTTCTCAGACTGTTAGCTCAAGAAATCTGAACAAAGCCTAAAATAATGGGAGGCCAAAGGCCCCAAAACAGGGACAGATTTACTGCTGTTATAAACGTAGAAAGTTGACAGAATAACAGGATTTGTGTTAGAATGCATTTTCTGAAGGACGTGAAGTCAGAAACTCAACCGTATGTCATTATTTAGTGATTTCAGTCGTTGGTGATTTGCCAGGAAACCATAAAATAATTTGGGGGAAAAGACCAAAAATATGAGGCAAAAATCTAGACATTCTTCAAAAATCTGGACAGTTGACAGGTATGCGCTATAAACATTCCTGTTATAAGCATGATTACCCACAGAGACTTTTGATTTCTTAGTACTCAATAGTTATAGAGTCTAGCGTAGGTCGAGCAATCAAACAGGTTGATTTAAATTGTTTGTCAGTAATGCATTACAGGGCGTCCTTGATCTTAACTGAAATTTTAGCTCTGCCCCGCTTAATCCCTGCTAAAAACTGGCGACAGTTGGAGAAAAGGTGGTGAATTACACGCTTCATAAATAATGGCAATAATTAGAGTTATGAACTTGTTTGATTTAAAAAAAAAACGTGTTGAATTCACATTCTTTAACACTGTCAGTGTGTCAAGTCAAGGGTAGTAATATTTTCTAAGTGCCCTTGATTATTCCTGGATCTGTCCCTGACTAAGTGAGAGCAATGGGTACAATATTAAGTTTGTCTACAATACTATAATCATTGGTGGAGGTTTTCTTAGGAGTCGTGCAAAAAAGCAAACATATCACACAACAGGAATCCGAACTACAGATTTATTTCCGTGAACTCCTTTGCAGTATAAGCAGCATATTAGGAAAACAAATACAATTATTTTAAATCTGGTAGAACGAGAAAGTCCTAACGCCGTCCCACATTTAGCAAGTAGAGCTGCTTTTGCTGACTTTACATGAGCTCTCGTTTGCTTCACACATCTACCAGTTTCACTAACAATGACATTTTTAAGACAAATTGAATAACCAGCTCTGTTTTTATTTAACTGAAACGCTGTTTGCAAACAGCAGCACTTCTAATATTTTTAGTTATGCTGATGCACAACAGATAACTTGCAGCGTGTTGTTGTGAGGGCCACATTTAGCTGTCAAATTACAGAAGTTAACGAAGCATGGGCAGCAAATCACTGCTAATACCCTGCTAAAGCGAGCAGTGCAGACTTTACCACCAACCTGCTTTTTAGGGATATTTTACCCCTCAATTCAATGCAGCGTGATGGGAACAGAACGTATGCTAATGAGCCGGCTCGGCACGTTCCTTTCCTGGTCCGGACTGCACAGATTACATCACCCTTAGGGGTGGGGCTGTTAAGCTTCCTGTTATTCGAGAGCAACCTGATCAGGGAGGGCTGCCGCAGGTTTGGATGGATCTGCAGTCGTGTCTCGTGGCTCTGGGAGGCGGGGCTCGCAGCTGGGGATGTTTAACACTGTAACAAACTGTGAGGGAGGGGGATGAGCGCGAGGGAGACTAAAGAACACGAGACAAAAAGGCAGGTGTCAGTGATCGGAGCCGCTGCGAACTGTGTGTGAAACGGACATGACATCCCGCAGGTAAGGCACTGCGCTTTCTCACTGCCTTCACGGGGGACAGTGGACACTACTACTGCCACCACTAACCACATAAACACATCCCTCCAAAACCCCTCTCGTGCTGTCAGGTCGCACCCCCCCCCCCCCCCAACTTCCCTGCACCAGCTCTTGCATGCACTGTGCCAGACACCAGTAACACCACTGTCACTGTTCTTCTTCCAGGCCCTCCAAAAGCACGTCTTGGCATTTTTTTAAGTGTGTCTGTATTAATTTAAGCAATAAACTTTTTTACAGGACAAATGTTTTGCTACATGGAAGTTTGCTCAAGACACTTGGGTATAACCTTTGCCTACACAGTTTCAGTATATTTCTGTTTAGTTTTTTTAAAAAAATGTGTTCCTTCACCGCCAACTGATTTGCTGAGATTTGGACAGTAACAGTGCTGTACTAGCTAGTTCCCCTTGGCTGCCAGATTTGAATATCACAGCATTTTGTAAAGCAATTGCATTGCTTATCTGGTCAAGTAGCAGAAGTGATGAGTTCCGAATGTACAGGAAAGTTAAAGTCTATCAATGAACCCCTTTTAGTATTAACTGTTAAGTGGGTTTTTCAAAACAGAAGAAATGAATGTATTAAGGCTGCAGTTAAGTAGCAAAAAAAGTCCTATACTTAGTAAGTTCAGAACCAAGACACTGAGTGTGCAAGATATTGATAAAATGTAGACCTAAATTTGTTGTGAATTGTAGTTGATGAACCTCTCAGGCATTATTATTATAAGATGCACCTTTGTAGCAAAAGAAAGTTAAGACCTTCATGTGGGTGGTAAAGTTGCTTAAAATGAAAATTGGACTTTTTTATTTTATGTCTTTCTTTTTGATTTATGGTTCTTGCCTCTTTATCTTTTATGGAAAAAGCATACTGAGTGAAATCTCTGAGTGAGGTGTGTATTTATGCCACCCCCAGCACCACACACATGCACGTACATGGATAATTAGTGTGCAGTTTTTGTTTGCATTATAGTACACTTAAGCTTGTAATGCTGTATTGCCATTGATTATAATTCACCTGCCTACAAGTCTTGTTTGCTAAACTTTATCTGACTAGGAAAATGATTGCTAGTTGAAAACCGTTAAATGGAGTATTTAACGACGAATAGTAATATAGTGTTTCCTTTGCTAATGGCAGCATAGATAAACTCAGCCAGATGCTGCCTGCAGGGAAAGGTTCTTTGTATCACATGTTACATTGTTTCGTATGACATCTTGTGGCATCATTATCATATTAAATTTTTAATGATGAGCATGCCTTGGCAAAATCTCAAGGAAGCCATTCTTGTGTTTATACCATTTCAGAACAAATGTCGAGAACTGTAAACTTGTCAGAAGTTGCTCTATTTGTAGTAAACTTCCAAAAATATTAAATATCCTAATGCACTGCTGTTCCATGTATTATTGATAAATTTGTAGTGGGAAACTATATTAATATATACAGACATAGTATGACAAGGACTTCAGGAGAAAAACTGGTGTATAGAATGTTTGTAGTTGAATGACTTAATGGTGAAGGATTTTAAACTTTTCTAGTATTGTCACTGCAATTAGTGCAAGTACATGACTAGAAGTAATAGATGCTGAGAAGTTTTATAAGCAGAAATAGTTCTCCAAATGCAGTTTTGTGATGTACTGATATGTGTACTTTGTCAAGTGTAGTTTCCAATTTTATGTGAGTGAGACAGTAAGTGCTTTTGCATCTTGGATAAACACACAAGACATAATTAATAATGATTCTAACGATACAATGGCTTGCCATGTTAGCCACAAGGGTCCTGTATCATCATTTAAGTTTCATGTGCTGCGTATTAGCATCTGTTTGTTTATGTAGGAATAATGGCTGAACAATAATTTTAAAATGCTGAACAGTTATTTTTTCTATGTCCATTTTATCCTTAGAATGTGAAACTAAGAATTGATCATATGATTGTGTGTTAGTATCCTTCTGCTTAGAGTGTGAAACTGAGAATTGATTACATGATTGCATATATATATATATATATATATATATATATATATATATATATATATATATATATACATAAATATAAATGGAGGCTACTTTTAAAAGACATTTTTGAAACAAGGAAGAGTTTTTGTCACATTCTTTTTGTACTAAATACAATCTGTACCTGTGATCTTTTGCATATTTATTTTCAATAATGCATATGTATAACTGTTGACATTTCTACGTGATTAATCATAGTATGTCTGTTTGAAAGACAACATATCTAGTAGGCCATTTCTGCTGCAGCAACATGTGAAAAATTTAGTTCTGAATACTGTCTACAGGATATGAACCATTCATTAGAAAACAGGGATATACATTTTAATGAAAGACCAGCACACTGAATAAAATAGGATAGTATCTGCAGCACAGTTTAATCGCAGCTGTTTTATTCAGTTCCTTTCACTAGAAGAAATGTGGTCACAATATCCTTAGTAGAATCATAAATGCAAAATGTAGTAAATTAATGAAATGTCACAGTACACCAGACACTCAAGGATTTCATGAACGCAGATTGGAAATGAAAAACTTTCCAGCAATGCTGATTTGGCTAAATTTTAGAGGGAAAATGTAATATAGCTGTTGTACAGAAATACACAAAGCCATTACACCTACGGTACATAAAGAATAATAATGTCACATTTATTTATTTAGTTTTTGTGCTTAACTTTTCATGGTCGAATGCCAGTACAGTGCAGGTTTTACATGATAAATGTCTGCTGTTTATATAATGGGAGTTCTGATTTACCAATGCTGATTGTGTTAGGCTTGGAATCATACACTAGGAATGTGTCTTTATTAACTGGTCATGAGTGCCATAATTATTGTCATTTTCTAAAACTGACCTGATGTTTTAGTAAGTGTGCATGAGATGTGGCTAAAGCCCATATTCATGTCAACATTGTTCAGGCTTCACAAATATTTAATTATGTATATTAATATATGTCAACCATATGCAATGTACTTAAACAATTTGCATTTAGTGTCATATTTATGTGGTACGCCAAGTGTCCAGTTTCATTGGCTGATGCATCTGAATGAATTTTTTTTTTTTACATGTAAGTGACCTAATGTTATTACATAAAATTTTATTTACCCATGTGCTGCTCATCACACAGCTAATTGCTTTAGTACATGTTTGTTTAATGGAGTATTTAGTTGTGCACAGAGAAGGGAGTTGGGAACTGACACCAAATCCAAAAATAGATGGTATCCTAGAAGAAAATGTATAAATAAGACAGCAGTCTTGCTGAAGAGATTTAGTTATTCTTTTGAGGAGTTTTTTTCAGTGTTTAAACAGAATAATGTAAACCGTATAGCTGTCTTGCTGTAAAGCAGGGTGTCGGACTGCTCCTACTATTCTAAAAAGTTGTTGTTTTACTGATTTCTTAAAGCTGTTGTTTTACTGATTTCTTTTGCCCCCCCCCCTCCCCCAGTTTTCAGCCCTGAGAAACACTGTCAAGTTGGGTACATCATGTATCTCCCAATGTACCAAAATTTTGCAGATTTCTGAGATATATTTTTGGTCTGTCTCTTGTAAAATGTGTGATTTCTGTGGAAAGTCATTGAGGACAGCAGTCACTAAATAATGACGGACATTTGAGTTTCAGACATCACATTCTTCTGAAAGAAATGTTAAAGCAACACCTGCTATGCTATTAACTTGCAATGCTATTAACTTTCTAAGTTTCTAAGAGTTATTTTTAAAATCAGTCTCTATTTTTGCAATTTTTTCCCCTATTATCTTTGGCTTTATTACCGATTCTTGTGCTAAGATGCTCATTGTTCCAGTAGGTAGTTTCTTGCAGGGCCTTGTTATCCTGTTCATTTCTCTTATTTTTGTGGTTCCTTTTCTGGGGTCCATTATGGATCTTATCTCATGCTTACTTTAATGTTTTTCACTAGGAGGCTGAACATCATCTGTCTTCCTTTTTTCCCTTTTTCCCCACCACAGATAGAACAGATGCCCGTAGGATGCTCATTAATATCAAATTGTACTGATATTCTGGAAAAGGTACCTGTTGTTGAATCCCTGCCACTTAAAACTTACCTCTGTACCTCTAGTATGACTCTGGTTTCCCAACATGCCATTCGATATCCTCTCCTACATGCGCTACATATATCTTCTTTGTTTCTTGTTGTCCACTGTTTTATTTTGCTGTTATCCTAGAACTTTCTTACTTGTTCAGTACTATGTGGGAAACTTTTGTTATGGTTATATGTATGTATGCATTTATGTTCTGTTTGCTGTGATGTCTCCATGAGCAGCGCTTGTTTTCATAATGGGTATGGGGTGGAAAATCTCTACATATGCAACCATACTTGGCTAACGGTGAGAGACATGACAAAATATGTAATATATGTACACACATGAGCAAAAAGTTACTTGGTGATGGAGAAGTGAGCTGTGGACATGTTGCATGTGGGGGAAGATTGTTGCTGTCACGACATTCATTGGTTCATATGTGAATACTAGACTAACTGCTCTGCATACCTCTCAACTGTACAGATTTGCACAGAATGTCCCAACTTTTTGCATCAAATTTTTGGTCTGTTCCTCCTAAATTTTTTTTTAACAAATCACTAGGATGAGCTAAGGATTAAAGTCACTAAATAATGACATGTATTTGATTTTCAGACTTCATATCCTTCAGAAAATGCATGTTAACACACATCCTGTTATGCTAATAACGTTAAGTTTATAAGACCAGTTTATAAGACCAATATTTAATATGTGTCCTTATTTTTGGGTCTTTGTCCCTCCATGTTGTTGGGCTTTGTCCAGATTTCTTGTGCCAAGAGGTTGAGAGGTATGCTGCCCTGTAAGGCCATTTTTTAAGCATAGCCAATAACCCGAGGTCGGAATAAATTCCTGTACCTTGTGTCTACAAGTTGAAGACCTTACCCATTATTCCAAACCCACACATTCCAGATGGGACCTGTATTGTACCTTGTAAGCATATGTATATATCCCTCTCTCAATGTATATACTTGTCTCTTGTGTGAATTAGTAGCAGTTTATGGCAAATAGTTAATTTTATATGTGCCCCTGTCTTTGTTTTCAAATACCCAGAGTTAATAAAAATAGCAACATCTTTCTGAAGGCATTCAACAATTATATTTGATAACATAAAGTGTGGTAAAAAAATAAGTTGACATTTTTATGAATTACATTTTTTTCCCAGGTTTTTAGTGTTGTGTTTTTTTTTATGCAAAAATTATATTTATGAAAAATGGTCCCTTGTACTATTTTGTGTGTTGGTGTTTGCAGATGATGCTAAGAAATATTACGAGAACATTGAGTCTTTCAAAATGTATAAAATTTCAAATATTCTTTCAAATATATGTATAAAGCATTTCTGTTGTTTAAGTAAATGCTTTTGACCACATTTTGGCAGTTTTGGGTGCATCTGAAGAACAAATATGGAGCAAATATCCCCCATTTAGTCCTGCAAAGACTAGAAAGTTGGTTTCTTGTTGCCCCAATGTGAGGCACTTTATTACTTGTGCTGAATGATAACTTCTCAAAGATTTCACCATACAGATTCTTACGCCTGTATCATTGTGCTGTAAGAAAAAAAGATTGTTTTTGTTTATATATAAATATACATACATATTTTTTGTAATGAATTGTTTCCTTCATTTGAGCTGGTAAACTGAAGCCCTGTCTGTCTGAGTTGATTGTCTGTCAGGTGAATATAAAATTTCCCAATGCACCTATTGTTAAGAGTAGGGCAAGTTCCCTAATACCTGGCCAGATTTCCTCTAGTAGTATAAATTCCACCTTTGGTTTCCCCTGAAAGGAGGCTACTAGCCTAGTGGGACTAACCTGGTTAACAAAGGATAAATAAATACATACCTTGGTTAATTCTACCTGATTATGTTGTTGTACAGTATGTGCATTTCAGTGAGTGTGATGTAAAGGATGCTAATACATACCTTGGTTAATTCTACCTGATTATGTTGTTGTACAATATATGGATTTCAGTGAGTGTGATGTAAAGGATGCTAATACATACCTTGGTTAATTCTACCTGATTATGTTGTTGTACAGTATGTGCATTTCAGTGAGTGTGATGTAAAGGATGCCGCTCTAGGTTATCTTGTTTATAATTTAAAAATGTGTCCAATAGTCTCCATCATTTCCTTTTTCCCACCATAAACGATGCCTTCAAAATACTTGACATAGTCCCTATTAATCCTGTTTTGTGGGATAGTGGCTTAATGGCTAAGGTGTTTGCCTTACAAGCACAAGGTGCAGGGTTTGAGTCTCACAAAGGATAATTGGCTAGGCTTAAAATGGCTCACAAGGGCAGTTAGCTTAGTACTAAACTATGAATGTTATGCTTGGTATGTTCATTAATATCTCCTTAACAATACTGTCAGATTTCTAGTCATATCAGTAGATTGCATTCATTTGCTTTATCTTAGTGCATGCCATTAAAGAGTTGGGGCCCCCAGACATATACACAAGGCTGTAGGGATTTCAAAAATTCTGGGGATGATGACTTCCCACATTTTGGGTGTAATACCACTGTGTATATATCACTGAATTCAGACAGACTTTTTAGTGTCTTCTTGTAATGATTTTCTGTCTTTAAATCAGCTGCCGTAGTTGACAGCATTGGCTTATGGTGATAATAAACAGTGCAGAATGTGTGGTTCTGCCACAGTGTCTTTTTTTCCTTTTTCTGAATCTGAATGTGTTTACCTTGTTTATAAAAAAAAGTCACATTTTTGAAAACCGCAAGTCAATATTCAGATATTTGGTCACTTAAATGTTATTTATCACCTGTTTGGTAACAAGCTGTAAAGTTATTCACAGGAACCACTAATAACAAAAGCTGATGCCACAAAATAACATCACAATGTGCTGTCTGCTGTTTATCTGGAATAAGGTATGACATCCAGAGAGAGAGAGTGCCAGTTTTTGGTATACAAGACTGGAATGTTTCTACAGCTGTTCCAAAATCTTACGACGATAAAGATAAACAGTGACTGTTTTAAGTAGGATTAGCCTTAAGTGTGAGACCTTCTTTTTACGTGACTGTTGATAAGGTGAGTTGTGATGAACAGTGAGGGTTATGATCAGGTCTTTGATGACTTGGATGCCAAGAAAGCATAAAGACCGATTAGTGAGACTTGATCATAAATCTTTGTAGTGCATAGAGTTTATATAGTCCATATAATACCAGTTACAGATAAAAATCTATAAAGTGTTTTATCACCTCTGAAAGCCAATAAAGCACTTAGCGAGGTTTGTCGTATAATTAGCAGTAGTTTTTAAATACAGCCCTAATTTAAATAAGATATTTACAGACTGATGTCTGTAAACTTGCATGGTATAGGAGTGAAGATATTCAGAGACCAGTAAGAGTGAAAGAACATCTCTTTCGTTATACCTGACTGCAACAGCACTTGGGGTAAGTAACATTTGTTACAAATCTCTGAAAGCATTGTAATGGCTGTGTGTCATGCTACAGAAACTCTTAACAGGTTTCTTTTTTCAGATTTTGGAGCATAATCACTGCATTCCATGCACTATATGCTTGTTTTATAAAATGGGAAGATAAATTATGGAAGTAAAGTTCCTCTGCTAAATGAAACGGGCTAAATATGATGCAGATAAGAATATTGTGGGATCAGGAAAAAAAATGCCTGATAAGTGCAGTGAAGGACCCCAGTACATTGGTGGATGGTGCTAGATTTGGAAACTGGATGTAGTCACGTAGTAGCTTGATGTGATAATCGAACAGATGTAGCATAGAATGATGACAGTACTTGTGGTAATCCTAGAAAAACAGAGGATCATTGGATCATAGGAGGTTACTAGCCTGATGCTCCTAGAGCCTTTTGAAGCCTATCAAGACCCATGAACTGGAACAGCTTTGGTATATACCTGTGCCTTAGGGCAAGTTAAAGTGGCCCACTTCTTTTATCTTTGGGGAGACCATTAGTCTAGCAGCTGGTACAGAGGGTTAGGACTGTGAGCTGTAGTAACTGTGGTACAGGGTTTGATTCTCTCAGCTCTCATTTGCTCATAATTTGCTTAATCCTGGGCTAATTTCTTCAATGCTTCCCTGAACTGCAAGCTTAGTAATTACCTGTTTATCTGCAAATCACAGTAGTCACAGTCCAGTCTTTTTAAAATAGTGGTAAGTCACATCTGTGAGTTGAAGATAATAAGAGTGTTGCTGACGCCATACTGGCTTCATTTTTTCCCTTACATCACCTTGTATCCAGCAATGTCACTTCATGCTCCCAGAATGTGATAATATAGCAGTCACTTGTATCAGCTTTTTTTTCATTTCTGTGCTCTGACTTCTGAACTGTTTTGGGTTCCTTTATTTGGACACAGTGGTTTAATTGCTCTAAGTGACCATTATTTGCAAATTGGCATTGTGATGTCATGTGGAATGCAGAAGTACAATAAGTATAAACAACATTTATATCTGGGTAACACACCGGTACAAAACAGTTTGGTATAATGGATTGCTTACCAGTTCACAGGTGACTTTCTATTCATTTTTACCTACATATGTACAAGTGTTAGGAACCATTTTTGGTTGTCACAAATGTCTTGCAGGCGTATGGGTTTATGGACAGGTACTACTCTATTGGTCTGCAGACAATTACAAGCTTATTCAATAGCCAGCGGTTAGAATCAAACCGTGTACCTTGCATTTCTGGGTTGATTACCTTAACCATTATGCCATCCCCTCCCCTCCCCCCACAGTACTTCATATACATATGATTACATATGTACATGCAATGGATTGATACCTCAGCCTGAATTATAAAACTTAATGTCTTTCTAGCATAATTTGAAATTCATCATGAATGCCTTTTTGTTCTTAAACTGGGACTTTTAATATTCCATGGCTTTAATGGTCAGCAATCTGACCATCATTCTGTCCTTGCACTGTGGATTACAAAAATAACTGTAACAACACATAAACATCTTATATCCTATGGATCTCTGGTAAAATTCTCAAACTATTCACTGCATTAAAGAATTACCTTTCAGGAACTTTCTGATTGTTCTCAGGATTTTCTGCCTAGTCTGCATTCAGAAGTAGAGTTCAAGTTTAAAATTTTCAGTCACAGCTTATAACTCTGATGCATTAGGATTGTCAGTCACTGACTTTAGTTTGTCTCCTCTGAATATGTTTCAGACATTCAGTTTTAATCATTGCTAAGCCATAAATATTTTAAAAGTACATACAGATACACAAATGCACTAATATACTCGTGTGTGTGTGTGTGTGTGTGTGTGTGTGTGTGTGTGAATATGATGCACACACTGCATGTGTAATGATATAGTGGTTTGCAATAAATGAATAACGGATTTTACCACTGACATGCTTACCCAAATGCAGTTTTGAATCAGTTACTCTTTTTTTTTGTTACTGAACATTCTTGTGTATTATCCTGCTATATTCAAACTGTTGCATTTCTTTAGTGAAGGGGCAAGGCAAATCTGCATCCATGGGGAGGGGTTTTGGGTTACCATGCCAGTGGTTGGTGGCAGCCTTAGTTCAAGCAGGTAGCAGGTGTAAAGGGGCATGCACTTGCAACGGAAAAGGATTGTAGGCCCTTACAGTGATGTGGGTATCACATCCTTCTGCCTAGCGGTGGTGTAAAATGATATATAACATGCCCTCATAGCTGACACAGGGCACCCTCATGGGTCACCTCTATCTAACTCTTGTCTTGGAACTGGTCAGTCATTCCCACGGAAATGGAAAACTAATAAGCATATACATTTTGTACATATGTAATGCTAGTGTTTATTTCTATTGTTTGCTATGCTTGTTTACTACTGTAATGATTTATTGTACTATCTGGAGCTTTTCTCCTCGGGTCTCCACTGAAAATGGGACAAAATCCCAGTTGGACTAACCCAGTTAACAAATGTCAATGAATAAAAATAAATAAATACATTTTGGAGAGGAGCAAGCACAGGGGTAAACAGAACAAAAAAAAAATAAATCATAGCTTTTTGAACACGATTGTATACTTCATCAGATGTAAATCTGCATAGTTTCACTCTATTTAAAATGCATGCAAATAAACTTGAATTGATATTAAAATCTAGTGGCTCTGCCTAAATAGATGACCAAACCATTTTCAAAAATCACTTCAACTTTCCAAGCTTTAATTTTGATGATGAATAATTAATAAATTCTTATTTTCCTTGGCAATTATTCATAGGTATAGTTTCCCCATAAACCTTCTTTTCAGATCTTACAAAAGCTTATAACTTGCTACATGATTAATATCCTTGTAATGCTTATAAATTGCATTCGTGCTGTTACTACTTTGAATATAACATACATGTTCTTGTATATGAGTTTTACACATTTTTTCTGTTCTACAAGTATAGAATGCAGAACATTTACCTTAAGCTAACCTCTGTGCTCCTCAGTCAGTTTTAGATATCAGAAAATACTTTACCTTAGGGTAGTTAAAGTGGTATTGTAGATATACTTACATGTGCTGCAATATGAACGTGGCTGCAACTGCGGGCTGTCTTTATCAGTTTGGACATGTGTTTTAGTTCTCCTTGTTCTGAAATAGTATCACTGGCTGGTTCATTATACGTTAATATAGCCTGATTTGTATGTAGTTTAAAACTTATTTTGTTTTCAGAAACACGATAACTTTTTTCAAGGTATAGATTTCAAAAGCGTAGATGTTTAATGGTATTGGTTAAATTCAAATGGAAGAAAAATACGTTGTTTACTTAGAGCAAACATATGAGGTAGATGAGGAATCTTCATCAACTGACAAAAATAACAAAGATGAAGAAATTGTACTACCATACTGACAGACTACTAATTGTAAGAAATGGGTGAAATTTTAACTCTTCCTAAGAAGAAAAACATGTTATTGTTGGTTTGTCTTAAAGAGTGCCTTATGGAAATACGTGCTTACCAAACTACAAGCATCCGATACAATCGATCAATGTAAGATTGCAAAATAAGGCAGTTGCAGTGCACTGTATTTACCTCAATAGTTGGACCAACCTGTAGAGTAAAGTGCAGTCATAAAAAAGGCATGATAGCTGTCTGAATTCAGCTCAAGAATATATCTTTAAAGAGACTTTGAAGGAAAGAGGGACAGCTATAACATCCCACTTTTTGTACCAGGACAAAAGTCAGAAGGGCATCTGTGAAGTCAGTCTTTAAAAATCTTTTCTACAAAAGCAATATGTTTAGAAACTAATACTGATGAATTTCAACTACTGGCTTTGTGACATAAGTGTGATATGCATGGTTGATCCTAACAAGTGCAGTCACAAAACAATGAGATGAAATTCAAATTCGGGTATTGAATTTTGAATCTTGTCACAGACTGCAAATGCCTTCCCATTTGGTTGGCTCTGCACTCTCATATCTTCTACATATCTTCTACATAAACATACTAACTCCAGATCGGTGTACCTCGGAGTGAGACAAGTTCTCATAGATACAGCGATCTTGATTATTTTATGCAAACTAAATGAAATTATACATTAGTGATCTCACTTTATACTACTGATCAGTAACTGTCAACCTTTTTCCTGACACCCTAAATTAATATTACAGGGAATAAAAAATAGATGGTGTGGTAACTAATCTGGTAGATGAATAACCACTAGAAAATGAAAATATACATCGCAATAAAATTTAATAAATAATTTAGATAGATATTGCTTCTCTTACTCTATCTATCTATATGTGTATATGTATGTATGTATGTGTGTGTGTATATATATATATATATATATATATCTATCTATATGGGTCTATTGTAAAAGACCAAAAATCCACTTGTTCGAAAACGAACAGTGGATCCTCGGTTATGCGAAAGTTCACTTAAGTGAAAGTGCACTTCTGCGAAGTACGGTTCAATGAACCGTTAAGGAACACAGGTGCCGAAGCACACTACAGTTGGGAAAGGGAATTTACGTGTTTCCCCACTGTAGTGCGATCTCAGAGTTGGTATATTTAAGTAGGGGGGTGTGGGGGGCAGGGGTGCTTGCTCCCCTGCAAAAACAATGTTTCTCTGTTCTTTATCGGTTTGTTGAACTGATATCCGGAAGTGCACTTTTGCTTAAGTGCACTTTCGCGTAACCGTGGGTTGACTGTTTATTTTCGAAAAAGTGAGTTTTCGATTATATACAGTAGACCTATAGATTTTATATATATAAAACCTATCTAAAAGAACATGGAGGTAAAAATACATAAACGACTTGCAGGCTGGGCTGATAGTTTACGCGCTTAACAAAGTTTCTGAAGAAGTCCTGTATATCCAGTAAAGGACGAAAGCTATCAGCCCAGCCTGCGAGTCGTTTATGTATGTTTACCTCCATGTTCTTTTAGATAAAAAGTTATTTAGTTTATATATATATATATATGTATATAAGGGAACTGTTTGAAAAAACTAAACAGGAATATGGTAAAAATTAAATGTATTCAGTAGTAACAACAATGTAAATCAGACTTATCCCCTTAAGTATTGCTACCTTTTATAAATCCCTCAAACTAAATATGCTATATCCTGAAAAAAATGTTCAAGTACTGTACATTCAACTATAGTCTTTTAGCACTTCTATTAATATTGATGTAAATATGCCATATAGTAAGTAGAATTTAAACATAAGCATAAATAGGTTCATAGGTGGGTACTAGGCTATGGACCCAAGGGCCTAAGTAAGCCTAACCAACAAGGTTCCATGGTTTACGCCACCCAAGAAAGTTAATTTCCTGTGCCCCTGTCGAGCAGAGTCACAGAAGCGATCCCCGGGGTGTATTTCCTATGTCCCATCCACTCATCAAGATTTTCCGTGAAGAGTGCTAATGAGGAACTTTGCTTGACGTAGCTGGGTAGCTTGTTCCAGAGTATGGGAAGTCACTGGGGCAGGAATCTATCCCTCCAGCATGTCCTGTTTATTGTGGTGACTAGGTTTACGTCCCTAGAATGTGTAGCTTAGAGGGATTGGGATTTCTTTAGGTGTAGCATGTCCAACAGCTCTGAGTTTAACATAGCTTTATATGTTAGGCAGAGATCTTCACGGAACAGGCGGGAGTTTTTTAAGATGGTCAGTGTAGGGCATCTGTTCGAGGCCAGTAATCCTCTTTGTGAGGTACTTCTGTGGCCTTTCCAGCTGCTGCAGATGTCTTGTGAGGTACATTCCAAAAGGGGCGTTGTACTCTATAATGGGTCTAATGAGTGCCGAGTAGAGGGGAACAATGACCTCTTTTTTTTCCTGGATGAGAACCCTTTTGTGTGCCACATAGAAGGATTTCCTGACTACTGTGGTGATGTGATTATCAAAGAAGAGACTACTGTCCACCTGGGTCCCAAGGTCATCTCTTATCACACATTCGGTGTTAAGTAGACTGCCGTTTATGTGGTAGTTCACGGGTACAGAGTTTTTACCAAAGGGGATGACACTGCACTTTTTGGCATTGAGCTTGAGGCCATGCCTCTGACACCAGGCATCTGTCTCATTGAGGCCCTTCTGTAGGATGTCCACATAATTTGGGGACTCGACTGTGGCTCCTAGTTTTCAGTCATCTGTGAACTTCATTAGCCAGAGGCCTTCTGTGTTAGCCTGTACTTCAGAGAAGTAGATAGCAAACAGGAGAGGTCCCAGGACTGAACCCTGTGGTACACCACTTCTCACTGGTTTGAAGTCAGATTTGGAGTTTGCTACTTTTACAGTGTGGGTTCTGTTAGTGAGCCAGTTGGCAACCCATCTTGTGATGTAGGGATTTATACTTAGTTTAGTGAGTTTAGCTCCAGAATGTGGGATGGTGTCGATAGGCTGTGTGAACCACCTTACCCTCATCTACGGCTTTGGTGACTGCCTCAAAGAAGTCGATCAGATTCAGAAGGCATGGTCTGCCTTTCACAAACTCAAACTGTGTGGAGTCCAGAGTTTGTAGGTTACCAATGTCTTTGTTTGAATTCCATGATACGTTCCATGGCCTTGCAGACCAGGCTCATCAGGCTCATCAGGCTAATAGGGCGATAGTTCCCAGGATCAGTGGTGGCTCCCCCTTTGTGGATTGGGATAGCTGTTTCTGTCTGCATTTCAGTGGGCACAAAGCCTGACGTGAGATTATGATTGAACATGGTGCTTAGGTGGGGAGCCAGTTCATTCTGAAGTTCGTGTGAAACTCAGCCTGGGATGTTGTCCAGTCCCATAGATGCTGTGTTTTTGGTTTTACAGTGCAGCTTTTACGTGCATAGATGTGATTACATGGACTCTGCGTTCTTCTTGTATAGATATGGGCCCTTTAGGGGGTGAGAGGGGGGTAAAGTTAGCACTGAACCTTTTAGGGGGTGAGAGGGGGGTAAAGTTAGCACTGAACCTTTTAGGGGCTGAGAGGGGGGTAAAGTTAGCACTGAACCTTTTAGGGGGTGAGAGGGGGGTAAAGTTAGCACTGAATCTTTTAGGGGGTGAGAGGGGGTAAAGTTAGCACTGAACCTTTTAGGGGGTGAGAGGGGGGTAAAGTTAGCACTGAACCTATCTGCCAGGATGTTGGCAATATCAGTTGTTCTGTAATTTTTGTGCCATTGTGCTGTAACTCAGAGCAGATCTGAGTGTTGCCATTGAGATTCTTGACATAAGCTATAGAATGCTTTGTGGTTGCTCTTAGAATAAGTGGCAGTTTTGCTTTCGTAGCTAGCTTTGAAGGATCTTATAAGAGATCTCAGCTTTTTACTGAGGCTGACCAGGGAGCTCCTCCACTCATGGGATTTTACTCTCTTTCGCAACAGTTTCTTCCTTCTCTTGTAGTTTGTTTATGGCAGGGGACCCACCAGATTGGCTTCCTTTTTTTGGAGGATAGCATCCTGGTTCTGTTTGGGACAGCACGATCCATGCACTCGTGTAAGTGCTTATATAGTGCATTTGTGTAGGAGTCAGCAGTCATAACTGTATTGTCCATCTGCATGTGTGTCATGAAGTTTGCCACTTCTGTCTTAAGAAGCATGAAGTTGGCTTTGGAGAAATTTTTTACTATGGTTTCCTTAATGGTGGGTTGGGGCGGGATGCGGATATCTATGGTGATTAGCTGATGGTCGGATCTGACCAACGAGGAGTTGACTTCAGGTGTGGAACACCGGTCGCTCATGTTGGTAATGACTAGGTCTAGGATATTGTTGCCCCTTGTGGGGGTGTGGATAAGTTGATCCAGGGCATTGGAGTTTATGAATTCCAGAAAACGTTGAGCGAAGGAGTTGGTACATGAGTAGTTTTCCCAATTAATGGTGGGGTAGTTGAACTCACCCGCTGTTAGGGTGTTTGGTTGAACCCTAATATTTTCCAGTATATCAAGAAAAGAGGAGTGGGAATCCTGGGGTATGGTGAGGGATCTGTAGCAAGCTACAATTTGGATTGCAGTTTTGCCCAGAGTTAGTTGCACTTGGATGACCTTGGATGCATTATGCTGTGCAACTAGCTTGGAGTTGCGGATATCCTTAATGAATATGGACACACCTCCACCTTTGGTGTTCTGGTCCAGGTTAGATGGCTGAAAAGTGTGGTATGAGTTATAACCTGGTAATGCAGGGGTGCTCTCTGGAGCCTTGAACCAGGTCTCAGTCACTGCACAGATATCGATGTTCTCCATTTTAAGGAGTGCCTCGAGTGAGTGCATTTTGAGATTTAGACTTCTAGCACTGAGTAGCATTACCCTCAGTTTTTGCTTGCCTGTTCCTGTTATGGTGGTGAATTTGTCATTTGAACCTTGCCTAAAAAGGCACTATAGGGGCGGCAAGACCCTAAGCCAGTATCCGGAATTCCAGGGTGACAGGTGCAGGCCATCTCTGGCAAAGCATCGTGGTCTGTTCACCATGTCTTCCCAGGCAGACAGATACTGGATCCCCTTAGAATGACACCAGAAGCTTAGCCAATTGTTGGTCAATCATTTTGTCCTTGTACTGCGGCATCATTCTGGGTGATGGCAGGATGCTACTCAGGGCTAAGGTCATACCTGCCTAGGATACAAGATCAAAGTGCTCTTCCATGTCTCTTTTAATGTAGTCCAGGGTGGTACATCTCAGGTTGTTCACACCAACATGGACAATGACAGTTGTTGTGGAGTGACCTGAGTGCGTGGGTTATGTGGCAGATCCTGGCACCCGACAGGCAGCTGACAGTAACCTTCTCCTTGTTTAGCCTGGTGAGTGGGACATCAGTGTTTCTGACTATAGATTCACCTATGACTAGTGTGTTGGGTACGTTGGTTTGCCTTATGGGCTGTGGTTTATTGGCACACTGAGTCTGTGGGCTATGTGTCATTTGGGTTGTGTTGGGGGATGGAGGTTGCTTGCGTTTCTGCTTTGGAAATCTCTGTTGCTTGAGCAGATTATTATTGAGAGCCTCTGCAAATGTTTTTGTGTTTCTATGTATGGATTTTGGTGGTGTAGGTTTAGTGGGACTATGTGATGAGTGTGGTGTGGTGCAAGTGTTTACCTTCTCCTCTTGACTGTCAAGTTTAGTCTTGTTTGGAGAGAGCTTTACCTCCAGTTTGGCTAGATAAGTGCATCTCTCATAGGTTGTTGTGTTGGGTGGTAGGAGGAGAGGGTTGTCAGTGTACATGAGGCAATTGCTACATTGCCACAAGATGTCCAGATTCATCAGATAGACAGGAGAGAACACTGGGAGCTGACCCTTGGACATGTCCTAATAAAAAAACTACTTTCCTCTAGACAAGTGAGGAAAGTGAGTACAAAAACTGTTTTCCTCTAGTTAAAGAGGAAGGTTGAGTGATGTAGTAATTTGTAGCTTATTTAGTCCTAACAACAAGTTCTGAACAAGTGCTGAGCAGGAATAAGCAAAGTCAAGTGCTAAAACTAAGAATCTGTACCTGGATCTTGTGGTAGATAGGCTTCCTAGTGCTTATAATTCCCACTGATAAGCTAGAAGGCTTCCCTCCAACACAGAAAGGCTTGGGGGGCTCAGAAGCTTTCAAACAGTCCTGGATACAGCAAATCTGGACTAGACTAGTTACAGGAAAGGTGGGAAACAAGCGCAAACGCGACTTTTAAACGAGAAAGTTGAAAGAGATGGAAAAACTGCCAAACGGCCAGTAAATTACAGTTTCTAGGCCAGACACCACTCTTGTGCCTTACCACTCCCATTGATAAGCTAGAAGGCTTCCCTCTAACACAGAAAGGCTTTGGGGGATCCGAAGCTTGCAAACAGTCATGGTTACAGCAAATCTGTATCTGGACTAGACTTGTTTCAGGAAAGGCTGGAAACAAGCTTGGAAATGGTTTTTTTTTTTTTTTTTTTTTTTTTTTTTTTTTTGGAAAGAGAGAAAGGAGGAACAGAAGATAATTCAAAATTAAGCATCTAAGTGGCTTCGCCTTCACAAATGTTCTCTCTGTATTAGGTAGAATGAGCTAGTGACACTAGACTGGAATAGAGCTGGGATGGAGCTGAACAGATGGGACTAGCAGGAGTGTCTGAAGTCAAAATATGATCTCACTGTACTCGGTTGAGTGAGCAAATGAGATAGACCCAGGAGGAGTGTTCAAACACAAATTTACAGGAAGGGAGGGGAATTTAATACCAGAACAAGGACAAGGAGGGAGGGCAGGAAACTAACTGCAGAGACAGAGAGAGACCACAGTGTTCTGTGAAACAAATAGAAAAATAAATAACTACAGAGAGACACAGGCCACAATGTTCAATGAAACAATTGAATAGACAGAAAAATAAAATACATGTAAAGTATCATACGAGTAATCCGCATATCAGCTATGAGAATATTCTGGATATGTTTTTTTATCAACATCACGCAACAGTTGGAAAGAAGGTATTTTACCACTTTTGGGAAAGAGTGATCAGAATGATTTTGGCATGGATTCATTGGAAGTGATATCACTAACTGCATTTTGAAATCAAAAGTGAAATAATTTAAAAATGTCTTAAAAACTTTAAAATTTACAAAAGTAGATAATATAGAAATAAAAACACTGAACAGTCTTGCCAAATGAATGCAGTGGATGAAAAACAAAAACTAGCAAAGAATAATTCACACATATATCATTTTAGTGCTGTCATCCGTTTTATTTCAGGACTTCATCAGAACATGCAGTAAATTAAAAATCCATTACTTTATATATATATATATATATATATATATATATATATATATATATATACACCAATTATCCCATGTTCAATGAAATACCCAATTTTTAAAACCAAAATATAACACTATTTAGTATATTTGCTTTGTTTGGTGGTGAAAGGAGGTGATTTTTCTACTATTTAATAAATAGCAACATAATCCATTTTATTATTACATACTTTATCGGGGGCATTAAATAAACTGCAACTACTTATAAAATCATAATAGTCTAGCTCTTAACATTTTCAGTTAATAGTATTTTATGGTTATCATTAATACCAGGGGGGTGGGTGGCATTCAGTTTAACCTGCCACACTAATTTCCTCTTCTCTAAGAATGCCTTCCATCCCCCCCCCCCAAGACATTCTGTGTGACACTTTCCAAAGTAAATTTAAATCTCTGTATTCCGTACTGTGTTTATATAAGGTATTTCTTTCATGCTTTCTCTTTACTGCATATAGGTGTTCATAAATCCTTTGCCTCGCGGCCCTCTTTATTTTCCCCATATAGAATGCATCACAGGTTAAGCATTGGGACAAGTAAACAACACCCACTGTATTACAATTAAACATACTGTTGCACTTTAGTACCAATGGGAAGGAGGCTACTATAACATTTGTACCTTCGTAAATATAACAGCAGTGTGAACATTCTCCACAGTTAGCCATTCCTATCTTCCCTCTTTTAACATTTCTTGTTTCAAAAATAGTAAAGTAGATAATATATCACCTTAGACTCAAGTCCTTAAAGAAATAATTAGCACCACTGTTCAACATTTTGTGGAAAGAATATTCTATATAAATAAAACACTTAAACATTTGGTATTCACAGATAAAGGTGAAAACATTACTTTTAATAATGTATAAGTATGCACTTTAATATGGCGTAACCAAGAGAAAGGTATTCTGTTATTGTTAAATAAGAAAGGTATTCTGTTATTGTTAAATAAGATACATCCAAGTACCATCTGAAACTTTGGTATAAGATGTCACATTTCC
Source organism: Protopterus annectens (assembly GCF_019279795.1). Taxonomy (NCBI): domain Eukaryota; kingdom Metazoa; phylum Chordata; order Ceratodontiformes; family Protopteridae; genus Protopterus; species Protopterus annectens. The sequence goes on from NC_056729.1 coordinate 1,651,698,269, forward strand.
TTACCCTGACAGCATGAATGGATTTAGCCAAGAGCATACTAATTCCAAAATTAGACTAGTGGCTACCTCTGTTAGCTTTCCACTCATGTAAATACAGATTGAAAACAAACTTCTATTAATAAAATCAGCCATTTTGTGCTGCTAGCCCAACCACAGACACACCACTGCCATATTTTTATAGAAAATCAACTAGCAAAAATCAACTAGCTAATAGTTACCAAAAGAGCAGCTTCCCACATTTCTCACACATCTGTAAAGTACTGCAACATTGTGTAGACTGTTTTGCTTTTTTGCTTTACAGTGTGATAAGGAATTAGTAAGGAACTACATGCCGATAGCCTTGTCAAACTTACGTTAAAAGTGGTTAATGAAAATATTTAGGGATGGAACAGGAAAGGCTGTAGTGGTAGTAATTTATAAGGGTATACTAGTAATTAGAAAGATTTTGTATTTTAGACTATTCACAAGTGTTAAGAAATATGCATAGCATGGAAGTAAAAAACGAACAGGTTGTAAATTCTTCTTGACAAAAGCATTGGATATTATAGTAGCTGACTAAATTGCAGAATTCATGATTTGTTATGTGAGAGGCATGTATAAAGGCATAGTACAAAGACTGATGCTGAAGTTTTATTTTTAAAGTTTTTTTCAAGTAGTAAGTACGGAGAGGAAGATTTGTGTAATCTGTCTAGCCATTTGTTTAGTGTATATATTTATAGATGGTATTTTCTAAAACATTAGGAGACTGGTGTAAGTGAAGAAATAGTTTGAAGCTAGATAAGGTATATCCTGAGAGCAGTAGCCTATATAGATGGTGTGAAGCTATATAATGTATATCCTAAGAGCAGTAGCCTATATAGATGGTGTGAAGCTATATAACGTATATCCTAAGAGCAGTAGCCTATATAGATGGTATGAAGCTATAATAACATATATCCTGAGAGCAGTAGCCTATATAGATAGTGTGAAGCTATATAACGTATATCCTAAGAGCAGTAGCCTGTATAGATGGTGTGAAGCTATATAATGTATATCCTAAGAGCAGTAGCCTATATAGATGGTCTGAAGCTATAATAACATATATCCTGAAAGCAGTAGCCTATATAGATGGTGTGAAGCTGTATAACGTATATCCTAAGAGCAGTAGCATATATAGATGGTGTGAAGCTATATAACATATATCCTAAGAGCAGTAACCTATATAGATGGTGTGAAGCTATAATAACATATATCCTGAAAGCAGTAGCCTGTATAGATGGTATGTAAATATTCTTGATTGATATGTCCAGCATATGAATCTATATCGGAGAGAAGTGCACAGAGTATGGAGTATTATGTTTTCACAAGAAATTAAATCAGCATTAGGGTCAAATATTTTTATTGCATCTGTATCTATAATGAATTAGGAAAGCAAGGCAAAACAAGGGAAAGGACTGTAAAAGAATGCAGATACAAGTCAAATAGTAGATTTGGTAAAATAGTTCTTTTGTCCTTTTTTCTTGTTTTTACCTTTTCTCCTTTACATCAAAAAGCTTTAAACAATTTCATTTTGAGTGGGATTATGAGTTGGGTATTTTGACCCTGTAGGATACTATATGGTCCATTTAGAGTGTATGTGATTAAGTGGGGTTTGATATGCATTTCAGTAATCTAATTATACATTATTTTATGAAACACGTTGGGAATTTTGATTAATGTTTAACATTTATTAATTCATATGTTTCAATTCAAATTGCCCAGAAAAGTTTCCATTTAGCTGTTCTTATCAAAATTTTGCAATCATTTTTTTCTGCTATTAAATTAGTAATTTACCTTTAAGGCTGCCATGTTGCTTATGAAGTTATGTTAACACTCTTCATATGTTGTGGTTACAGATCTGAAGAAGTCCATTTGAAGTTTAGACAAAATAACTAAACTGTAATTATTTTATGTTACTGGTGTTTCAACATATTAACTGTATTGCATGCTTTGTTAGGCCCTCTGGAATTTTATGTGCATTGTGCAGTTTTTGTTTGGTTATCTCTTCTGTTCATGCATCCTTGTTGTGGTGCTTTTGCTATAATGGGCTAGACTCCAAAGAGTTGCTTTGTGTAAGTGACTTAGTCTGGTGTAAGGTCTATGAATAAACCGGCTTACACCAAAAGTCAGATTCCAGAACACCTGCACTCAGTTTTAGTGGCCACTTACACTGTGAGTAAGTCTTTTGGAATTGAGCCCAATGTTTAGACTGATTCAAGAAATATGAAGCTCCCAAAGGTTGGGTTAAGATCAGAGGATATAGCTGGAGCCATGTGGAAGGATTGGTCAGTAAAGAATTTTGAAAATCATCCATTAAATTATGTGGTCTTGAAAATGCCTAGTTGAAAGCAAACTGTGAAAAGTACAAATGACAATAATCAACAATTATGTATGGAAATGAGGATAGATTTTTGTAGCAGAAGTACCAAACGAGAACCAATAAAATAAATAAATGTTATGTTTCCACTTATGTCTGGGATAGTGTGTGTGTGTTTGTCACAAGAAAAGGCAAGTACAATGAAATACTGTGTGTATAAATAAGCTGAAGTAATGAACAAGTGTCTAATGTACCTTATTTAAATTCCCTTACATAAATTATTTGTGGGACAGACCAGGTGAAGAATAGCAAATGCTTTGATTAAGGGATGTCCCATATGAAGTGTCCCATATGAAGTGTGCAGAGTAAATGGGAGAGACGTGGGGACATAAAATAATTGTTGGGATAAAATGCCATATAAAGAATGCAACTGGATTTATGTGAATTGAACAAAGCCTAAAATGTAATTTTGAATATAAGAAAAAGTGAAAGTGAGATATTTTATAAGGCTGTAGACTGGTAGCTATAACAGTTTACGGTTGCAAAAAGGAATATGAGCATGTGATCTAAAGTAATGTAAAACTATTGTTTGTTTTCTTTCCTGTAAAATTAATATGATTAGTTGTGAAACAGTGGTATTCATTATTGTATTTTTAAGTAAAATTATACTATATCTTTCGGGGAGGTAGGGAAGAGTACAAAGAATTATTTAAGAATTATTTTCTGATGATATGTGTCTATTGACAAGAATATGACTGCTGAACAGCGACATTTAATACAAAAGTCGAATGCTATCTTTTTGGTTTTGTTTAATATGATCTTCTATGTGGATATATTTTTGGGCTGTTATCAGATGGTATCAGTCAGTTGTGGAGAGAAATTATGGAAAATGTCCGTGAAGATGTGGATGTGCTAGAGATGCTGGGATACCTCCAAAAATGTTACATTGTCATAAAATATTCTGTCTATAGCAAATGAAGTAACTCTTAAAGGATATTGTGGGTGTCTAATACAGAACAAAAGGCTTGTAATATATATTGCGATGACATATGTGCAAACAAGAGAATATGAAGCAGGCCAATGAAAAAGGGTTTTCCTTCAGAAAGCAGACAGTGGAAATCATTATCTCCATAATGAATAAAATAAAAAGGTCACACAAAGCAGCTTAAACAGCACCCTTGGTAAAGCAGTTATATGCTTCTTTCATCTTAAACTTAAAATCATTAATAGTAAATTGCTGTTTTTAAGATTTATAAGTGTGGGAGCTGCTCTCTGTACAAATTTATTCTTTGTTGTGAGCAATTTATATAGGTAAAAACTAAATGCTGTTTTAATGATTGTATATGGGAACATAACAATGAAAACAAAAAAGCAATGCTTTAGCTGGGCACACTAGTTTCTTTCTTGGACATACCTTTAAGTTTGTGTTTATAGCGATGGTACCAATGGATCTGCGTCGTGGTCCCTCACAGCTACTTTTACAAAAACGTGAATTGTATTGGCAACTGCAACTAAATGCTGGTAGCTGGTCAGGGCTTTGTGGGTTTACATCTATTTCCTGTTTATTAAAACAGAGGGCTTTAGAGAGGCAGTTTTATTTAAATGCTATTTAAGTCTCTATTTAAGAAGTATTTAAAGTTTTTTTATTTGTTATCTTTGGTTGTTTTAAATTTTTTTGCTTTGCCCAGATCTCGACAGCTACCTGATCATGTGATTTCTATCGAGTTTTTTTTATCATGTGACCTTTTAACTACTGCTATTAAAACCACATTGCTTGAACTTCATTTAATCTGAAGAAGTTTATATTAATAAATGAAAGTGCTAATCCACTGTTTTTTTTTTCTGTTTTATATTTTACTGCACCTTTACTGGCTGTTGAATCTGTTGGCATTCTGTGGCCTGTGGATTTCTTATTTTATTGTTTTTTTTTTTTTTTTTTGCTTTTTGGTTTCAAGACATAGGGTATTGTTGCTAATTTGATAGTGTGAAGAGACATTGTTTTTACCAAAGGGGATGATGATGCATTTATTTCATTCAGTTTCAGACCATGACTAAGACACCAGTCATTGATCTGCGTAAGACCCTCCTGAAGTATACGGACATCATATGGGATTCGGTAATTTCACCCCATTTGCAGTTTTCTGCAAACTTGGACAGCCACAGCCCCTTACTTTGGCCTGAACGTCTGAGAAGTATATACCAAACAGTAGGGTCCCAGTACAGACCTTTGTGGCAGCCCACTGGTGACAGTTCTGCTGGTTGATGTGGAGTCACCCACTTTGATAGTGTGTGACTGGTTTATGAGACAGATGGCAACCCATCTTACAACAAAGGGGTGGACATTCAGTTTGCTAAGTTTATCGGTAATGCCTGTGTGTGGGATTGTGTCAAAGGCCTTTGCCAAGTCAAGGTATGCTGGTCACATTTTCAAAGAAGTCCACAAGGTTTAACAGGCAGGGATTGCAATTGACAAAGTCGAATTGGGTTGGAGATGGTGTTTGAAGGTCTCCTATGTCTTTATTTATGAGATCCATGATACTTTCCATGGCTTTACATATGAGGCTGGTCAGACTTATGGGCCTATAATTCCCCTAGGTCTGCTGCTAAGTCACCTTTGTGGAGCGTAATAACTATTGCTGTTTTCCATTCTGCAAGAACAAAACCTGTGGTTAGGCATGATTGAATAGGGTACCTAATGGTGATGCTAGTTCATGTTTTAGTTTGTTTAAAAGACAGCCTGGGATGCCATCTGGTCCTATAGAGGATGTGTATTTTTCCTTAGATAAGGCTTTAATGACCTGCTCTTTGGATACGTAGTGTGTGTGTGGGGGGGGAGTTGGGGGCAAGGATTGTGATAAGTTTGGAAATGATAAGCGAGTGAACTTTTCACCAAATCTGTCCGCCAGCAGGTTTGCTATCACTGCGGGATCAGTGTGTGTGATACTGGTAGTCACTAGTTCGGCATATGTTTGGGTCCTACCGTTTAGGCTACGTACATAGCTGTAAAAGGCCTTATGGTTATCCTTGGCTATGATTGCTAAATTTTTCCTCAGTTACCCTTGGAGGATTTGACATGTTGTCTTATTTCCCTGTTGAGGCTGAGGAGGATGCTTTTCCATTGTTGGGGACTCACCTTAGTTTTCTTAGACAGCAACGTTTTGCATTTGGTGTAAAGTTTGTTGATGCTGGATGTCCACCAGCTTGGCTTATTTTTACTTGGGGCACTGGCTATTTTTCTCTCTGGAACAGCTGAGTCTATACACTTGTACAAGTGATTGTACAGTGCTTTAGTGTAGTTACTGCTTCGAGTTGGGCGGGGGGCTTGGAAGGCATTTATACCATTCCCCGAGGACAGTATAGTTGCTTCAATGAAGTTTTTAGTCCGAATTTACCCTCTGTGAGTGTTGGTGTTAGTTTGAAGGTGACTGATTTGTGGTCAGATTTAACTAATGAGGGTATTTGTGTTGGTGCATCTGTTTGTCATGTTAGTGAGGACCAGATCTAGTATATTTACTTACCTTTATTGAATGGCGTTATTATTGATGTGAATAATGTTGGCACCAACACCAAACTATTTGCGTTATTCCCATTGACACTCTACTATGCATGCACCAAGCATCAGTCTTGGTGCATGCAAAAAAAGTAATAGAAAACATCATTTTTTCAGGGGGACAAGCCCCTCTGCACCCCCACCGCACTCTACTTGTATATTCTAAGTCTAAGATCGCACAAATTTTGGGGAAAGGGCAAATCCCCAAATCTTGAAAATCATCTAGCCTGTTTCCTTTGTCGACTAAACAGATGTTAACAAAAGTAGTGACTATATATATATATATATATATATATATATATATATAATGTGTGTGTGTGTGTGTGAATATATATATATATATATATATATATATATCTATATATATATATATATCTCTATATCTATATATATATATATATATATATATATATATATATATATGGATGTATGTTGCTCCATCGCAATTGTTTCATCGAAAAGTAAACCATCAAACTCACTTTCGCGAAACACAAAATAATGAAAAAAACAAAGCACTAAATCACATTTATGCAGGGGGGCAAGCCCCCCACACCCCTCCTAATTTAATATACTAACTCCGACATCACACTACAGTGGGGAAAAGTATATAGTCCCTTATCCCCACTGTAACGCAATTCAGCTTTTGCAAATGTGTACTTTCGATGTAGTGCACTTTCGCGGAAGTGGGCTCCTCCTTCTGTTTGTCGATGAAGTGTACTTTCGACAAACAGAAGGAGACCCAAAAAAAATATATATTTGTGTGTGTGTGTGTGTGTGTGTGTGTGTAATACATATATACACACGACAGTGGAACAGTTCCACACTTCACTTCTCATCTGGGGTGCTTTCTGTATGGGGTCTACATGTCTTCCCTGTTTTTTCCTCCTGGAGCTTCAGATCCTTCACACATTTCAAAGACACGCAGTAGGTGGATTTGGCATGCCAAATTGGCCATAGATGTGAGTGTGCTTGCAAATGTGTGTTACAAAAGAACAGCTGTGGCAGGGCTGGCCACTGTGCGGTGTGAACCTTGGCTGTAGATGATTACCACTGTTGAAGTGACACCCTGACCCTGTGTTAAAAATGGGGAAAAAGCCAAAAGGGCTGTGGCTGGATGTGTAAGAGAGTCAGATATGTGCATCAGTGTGACAGAGGTATATGTCAGACTGAGATGTCATGCATTGAGTCAAAATGTACATGCCAGAAAGATGAGTGTCTTTACGATCTGTTTTTCTAGTTGAAGTATGACATATTTATTCTGGCATAAATATTAGTATGCATTTTATATATTTTCTTTTACTAGAAACCTACAAGAAATGGAACATAGACTGAAATATTTTTTTTTTATTTCATTAGTTTACTGGATATGCTTGCTGAACACAAGTTATGTATTTCAGGAGGAACCCAGGATCACTGTCTGGTTATGTGACTCGTGCACCCTCGGACAGTAAGCAAACTGAGTTTGTGGGAATCAAACTTTGGACTACAGGAAGTAGCTTGTTAACAGTTCATAGCTTTAATTATTTGTGCTGACTGTCTGTCAGACATTCCAGAAAGTTTTGCCTCTTGTATCAAATGCAAAGTTGGTAGATGAGTGTTTTATGTTTTTTGCTTTGGAAAGGTTCATTATTTCTCATAAGATTCAGGTTAGCTGCTACTCAGTGTTCATTACATTGCTGGCAAATGAAATACAACATGAGGCATCCTGTAACAGTGGAGGTTTTCTGTTATTACGCACTTCTTTGTAGGGAGCTGCAATCCTGTTTCATTCTTTATGGCAGGAAGTGTTACATGGTCAAAGAGAAACCATTTGGAATAATTTCATTGTTTGATGACATCTCTTTGCAGTAAAGAAAATTGGAAAACACCGTGAAATGGGAAGCAACAAGTAACGTTCATGTCGTATTTTTCTGTAGAAGTTGAAGTTTTATGTCAGCAAAAAGAAAACATTTCACTTCCTGTTAAGGAGAAAGTATTTTAGCAAGTGTTTTGAAGTAACTCTTTTAAGTAAACGTCTGTGCAGCTGGCTATTCAGTTGTGCCTCATTGCATGTTTATTTATAGGCGTAGATTACTAGAAAGTATGCTAGTTTAGCCTTGCATGCATAATGTGTTGTATATGCTTAATTATGCAACACTAACACAATTTATTAAAGGAAAAGATGCAATGATTGTATAATAGTTCCTCACTTTGGGTAAAAACTTACTTCAATGAGAAAGCAATGTGTATTGTGTTACATAAGCAGTTATTTGATATGCATTTGTTTACAGTTCACTTTTTATACAAGTGGGTGACATATATCAATCATTATTTCAATGTTGCAGGTAAATGAAAATACATTAAGACTATATACTATTTATGCCTGGGTATCACTCATGCCTTTAATGTTGCATATAGACAGCAGTATGCTAGGAACTATGTATTATTTATGCCTTTAATGTTGCATATAGACAGCATTATGCTAGGAACTATATATTATTTATGCCTGGATATCACTCATGCCTTTAATGTTGCATATAGACAGCATTATGCTAGGAACTATATATTATCTATGCCTTTAATGTTGCATATAGATAGCAGTATGCTAGGAACTATATATTATTTATGCCTGGATATCACGCATGTCTTTAATGTTGCATATAGACAGCAGTATGCCGGGAACTACATATTATTTATGCCTGGATATCACTCATGCCTTTAATGTTGTATATAGACAGCAGTATGCCAGGAACTATATATTATTTATGCCTGCATATCACTCATGCCTTTAATGTTGCATATAGACAGCAGTATGCCAGGAACTATATATTATTTAGGCCTGGATATCACTCATGTCTTTAATGTTGCATATAGACAGCATATAGACAGCAGAATGTCAGGAACTATATATTTTTATGCCTGGATATCATGCATGCCTTTAATGTTGCATATAGACAGCAGTATGCCAGGAACTGTATATTATTTATGCCTGGATATCACTCATGTCTTTAATGTTGCATATAGACAGCATATAGACAGCAGTATGCCAGGAACTATATATTATTTAGGCCTGGATATCACTCATGTCTTTAATGTTGTATATAGATAGCAGAATGTCAGGAACTATATATTTATTATGCCTGGATATCACTCATGCCTTTAATGTTGCATATAGACAGCAGTATGCCAGGAACTATATATTATTTATGCCTGGATATCACTAATGCCTTTAATGTTGCATATAGACAGCAGAATGCTAGGAACTATATATTATTTATGCCTGGATTTCACTCATGCCTTTAATGTTGCATATAGACAGCAGTATGCCAGGAACTATATATTATTTATGCCTGGATATCACGCATGCCTTTAATGTTGCATAGAGACAGCAGTATGCTAGGAACTACATATTATTTATGCCTGGATATCACTCATGCCTTTAATGTTGCATATAGACAGCAGTATGCTAGGAACTACATATTATTTATGCCTGGATATCACTCATGCCTTTAATGTTGCATATAGACAGCAGCATGCTAGGAACTATATATTATTTATGTTGTTTACTCAGCAGTAAGTTACTTTTAAAAAGAGCGGCGAGACAGAGATGAGGATGTGTATAATTAATGTAGATTGTATGTTCAATGCTTCATGCTAATGTATTAGGCAGTTAGATATCATCTGGTACTTGGATATAGCAACATAAAAAGAAATAAACCTTTATGTTGCTTAAAACCTGTTTCTTTTCGTAGTTTCTGTCACTTAGCTTCACCATCCAAAGTCCACTTGCGTCAGCAGCAGAAGTCTGGTAATGCCACATATTCTGAGTAATGTACTATTGTAGTATCATGCGTTAACTAAGCAATGACCCACTCGTGGGTGTAGGTATGTTAGGATTTATCTACGGTTGACGTGGCTTGATCATGAGGGCGAAGCATACGCGATTAAATAAAGCCAACTGTGCGTAAATCCTGATATGCCCACACCCGTGAGTCGGTTATTGCTATCATACAATGACATTATTTAAGAAAGAAATTGCTTACCTTTCTTAAACTTAAATAATGTCTTTGTAAAACAGTGCCATAGTGTTCCTCCGTGTTGTTTCCCATTCTTCCGTGTTTTCTGATGTACTGCGCATGCATATGACAGTACAGCAGTGCTGTTGGAGAAGCAATGGGAGAAAAGAGAATCTCTGTTGCTGTTTTGTACGGAAAAAAAAGAGTAAAGCTATGAGGCTAAAATCTGGACATTCTGCGAAGACCCACACAGTTGAGAGGTGCGGGAGTCTGCCAATATTTAAATAAGGACAGCACAAAAATAGACAGAAAATCATGTACATTTCAATTTTTTGAGAACATACATGATTTTTTGGGCCTATCACATTATCAAATGCACAATTTGTTGAATCTTTATCTGTCGAACGATTGTTTCAGTGAAACTTTTTCCCACGGTAAGTAACAAGTTGGCCAACCTACTGACCGCAATAAAAACAGCATTATTTTAAACCCACCCTGGTGGGGGGGGGGGGGCTGGTTACTTACAGTGGGGAAAAAGTTCACTAAAATGACCATTCGACAGATAAAGACTTCGACAAACAGGGTTTGAAGAAGAGGTGTTCATTTAGTGTGTTCAACAATATGATATAGACCCAGTTGTTGTTCTTTTTTTGCACTGTCCCTCCATAGCATATTCCAATAGAAAACTGTGGCTGCTCAATGGTACTTTAGTAGCCAGACGTTTTTCTACTGGTGTATGCAAGATTTGCAGCAGGCATGCTAGTGGGGCTGTCCAATCAGCATGCTCCTTTTTGAACAACAGTGACTCATCATTGTATGTTGTTGTGTCTTTTGGCTTTTTCCGGTTAGGGGTCGCCACAGCGGAACTCCGGTCCGCTAATGATTCGCAGTTGATTTTTACGTGCTGAGTTGCCGGCTCTAACGCACAACTCATCATTGTATAATGAGAAATATTAACAGACTAATTAGAAATTATGTATAAATACTATAGTCACAAATGAAACTGGATGCAGAGAGCTGTTTTCTTATTTGATGCTGGCTTTATGAAATTTACCAAGCTTTTGCCCAGAAGTATTTGAGTTTACTTTCTAAAACATACATAGTATTATTTATTTTGTCTGTCTGTCTTGTTGAATAGTTCAGTCTGATTAGACAGGCCCTATTTTCTTCGAAGCCCAGGGAGAAAAGCTCAATCACAGTACATTCATATTAACAAATGAATTTGAAAAAAAGTTATATTTGTCTGGAAAAAAAACAAATAATTACAAGACCGATATTTAAAGTATTTACATCAACATATCTAGGTCTGTACAGTTAATGGAGCTCTAAAGTCTTGCTAGAAGCAAATGGATTTATAGTGTAGACCGGTAAACATTGTTGTAAAGATGTTTTAATGTTCTTACATTTCAGTACAGAAAGGCTTATAAAGAGTTCAGGAGCTATATAGTTGAAAAGTAAGTTATACAATTATGTAGGCGGGGAGATATTTGTATTGTATTGGAGGATATTGGTAATAGAATTCTAGAACTCATTCAAATCCTGTCTAGGCTGCCTGTTCCAAATTGCTGTATGTGGAAGGTTTATAACTTGGGGATGCATGAGAGGTGAAAAGTGGATGGGGTAGTTAGAAAAAAAAACAAGATGAGAAGTGCTTTCTAAGAAGGAGAGGAAGAGGGTATATTCATTCAAGTGCAGAAGGGAAAGTTGTTAGGGGTGTAGTGATTCAAGTACAGAAAGTGGATAAAAGTTAGTGATCGGAAATAAGAAGTTTCTGCTTTCACTAGAAGTCCCAACCTGGCAATGAATTTGAGCATACATAAGAATAGTGGTGCTGGAGCTGGCATTTATAGCCTGGGAGTTTGTTAAACATTTTTATTTGTGTAGGAATGGTGTTCCAGAGTTTGGAGATGTGGCAGGAGTATAGTAAGGTCCACTGATGAGTTATTTGCTTTGCTAGTGCTTAATAGAACTTTTACCAGAACAGATGTCTCTTGTGTGAGAGTAGGGCAATAGTATATTTTTTAATGCAATGCATTGTTCAGAATAGTATATCAGTACGTATGCCATAACTAGGTGAGAGTATGTTATGTAGTTGTTAAGCTCTAGAAAGTTTAACTGCTTTAAGGCTTGGCAGTGGTGAGTTCGGTGTGCAGTGTTGGTAGCAAATTTAGCTGCTTTGTTATAACAGGAGGTTAGTTTGAAATTTAGTATAGAGGTTAGGTTTGTAAGGATAGGTGAGGCATATAAGAAGGTTGGAAGCAAAAAGGATATGGCTAGGTGTTTTCTTGCTGGGATGTAAGAAACTATTTGGCCTTGTAAAGAGAGCTATGTTTTTAGAGGGTCTTTTTACGTGTTTGAAGAATATGATGATCAAATTTAAGATGGTCATCTGTTACAAGGCCTAGTAATTTAGTGTGTGGAACTCTCTCAGTTTTCACATCATTTGCCGATGTAACAAACAAAGGTTTTTTATAACTGAGATAGTGTTTTTGGGGTGAAGAGCACCAGTTTTGTTTCACTGGGACTGAGGAGCAGGTCTGAATTTTTCAGCCAGGTTTCAATTGAAGGGAAAGAAATTTGAGTTTCTGCAGTTTGTATATTTTTATTTTGAGTTTAACTGGGGTAGAGTACTGCCCGCTGGCCCTATTCAGTCTCAGTGTGGGGTGTACGTATTAAGGTTGAATCATCAGCATATTGTACTGTATTTGCTTAGTCTATGGAAGTGTGAAACTTGTTTCTAAAATATTGAGCAGAAGGGGTCCTAGTATACAGCTCTTAGGGACACTGGTGGTAACTGCGAGAGGAGAGGTCATGTTCCCATTTGGCTGCTTGTTGCCTTTCACAAAAATAGATAAGAAATTGTGTAAGGGAGGACTGAAAGACATCTATAAAAGATATTAAAGAGAGTTTAGTGTGTAACTGTTTGCGTGATTCAGTGACAATAGCTTTGGATAAATCTAGGAACACAGCTGACACTAGGTTACCATTGTTCCTATGCTGGTTTATCATCTTGGTGAAGTGAAGGAGGGTGGTGGTTGTGCAATGATGTGGTCTGAAACCGTGCTGTGTTTCACAGAGCACATTATTTGAACTTAGGTAATGCAGAAGCTGAGCATAAATACATTTTCAACTATTTTTGATAGGAGGAAAGAATTGCAATGAGCCTGTAGTTATTATACTCTGTAGATGAACCTCATTTGTGTAAAGCTTTAATAAAGGGTTTCTTCCAAATGGAAGAAATGTATTTTTGCTATAGATCTACATATCGATATGGAGATCTGAAAAGTGATTTTGTATCTGCAGCCATTTTAAGTAGTCCAAGTGGAGTTGGTCAGCAGCCGGGGTGGTTGGTTTCTAGCTTATGTAGAAATCCAAGTGGAGTTGGTCAGCAGCCGGGCTGGTTGTTTTTTAGCTTATGTAGTAGCCCAAGTGGAATTGTCAGCAGCCGGGGTGGTTGTTTTTTAGCTTATGTAGTAGCCCAAGTGGAGTTGGTCAGCAGCCGGGGTGGTTAGTGGAGGTAGATACTGAGCTGAGGTCAAATAGTTGAGGAATTGTAGCAGAGGCTGCAGGTACTGAGGGGGTAGTGGAAGTATTCATATTTGTGAGGGACAATATAGTCTGTATAAAATATTTATTACACTGTGTGGGAGTTGAACCAGTGTTATTGTTGACGTTAGAGGTGGAGGGTGGTAATTTGGCCTGTCCGTGCTGAATCAGTATCAGTATTATAGTCTATGCATGTTACATTGTATCATTGCTGCCTAGGTATCTGGTTTATGGCTAAAAAGGGTTGCTGCCCACTTACTTTGTAAACAAATAGAAAAAAATTAAATTAGTATGTATATTCTTATAGGTTCATAGGTAGGTACTAGGCTATTGGCCCTGGGGCCTATACATGCCCAGCCAAAAAGGTACCCTGGCTTTTGCCACCCAAGAAAATTATTTTCCTGTGCCACTGTCGAGCAGAGCCACAGAGGTGATCCCCAGGGTGAATTTCCTATTTCCCATCCAATCATCAAGATTTTTCTTGAAGAGTGCTAATGAGGAGCTTTGTTTGATATAGATAGGTAGTTTATTCCAGAGTATGGGAAGTCTCTGGGACAGGAATCTATCCTTCCGGCATGTTCTGTTTAATGTGGTGACAAGGTTTAGGTCCCTAGTGCGTGTAGCTCGGAGGGATTGGGATTTCTTTAAGTGGAGCATGTCCAACAGCTCTGGGTTTGACATAGCTTTGTATGTTAGGCGGAGATCACCTCTTAGTAGGCGATATGCGATGGAGTAAAGCTGGAGTTTTTTGAGATGGTCTGCATAGGGCATCTGTTTGAGGCCGTTAATCTTCTTTGTGAGGTATTTCTGCGGCCTTTCCAGTTGTTGTAGATGTCTTGTGAGGTACATACCAAAAGGGGCATTGTACAATGACCTATTTTTTTCTGGATGAGAAACCTTTTGTGATGAGGTGTGCCACATAGAAGGATTTCCTGACTATTGTGGCGATGTGATGATCAAAGGAGAGACTACTGTCCACCTGTGTCCCAAGGTCTCTTATCACACTTTCTGTGTTAGGTATACTACCGCTTATGTTGTAGTTCATGGGTACAGAGTTTTTATCAAAGGGGATGACAATGCACTTTTTGGCATTGAGCTTGAGGCCATGGCTTTGACACCAGGCATCTGTCTCAGTGAGGCCCTTTTGTAGGATGTCCACATCATTAGGAGTTTCGATTATGGCTCCTAGTTTGCAGTCATCTGTGAACTTCGTTAGCCAAAGACCTTCTGTGTTAGCCTGTACTTCAGAGAAGTAGATACCAAACAGGAGAGGACCCAGGACTGAACCCTGTGGTACTCCACTTGTCACTGGTCTGAAGTTGGATTTGGAGTCTGCTACTTTCACAGTGTGGGTTCTGTCAGTGAGCCAGTTGGCAACCCATCTTGTGACCTAGGGATTTATACCTAGTTTAGTGAGTTTATCTATGATTCCAGAGTGGGGGATGGTTTCAAAAGCCTTGGCAAGATCTAGATAGGCTGTGTGAACCACCTTACCCTTGTCTACGCCTTTTGTGACTGCTTCAAAGAAGTCTATCAGGTTTAGGAGACATGATCTGCCTTTTACAAACCCGAACTGGGTGGGATCCAGAGTTTGGAGATTACCAATATCTTTGTTTATAAGTTCCATGATGATACGTTCCATGGCCTTGCAGACCAGGCTCGTCAGGCTAATGGGGCTGTAGTTCCCGGGGTCCGTGGTGGCTCCCCCCTTGTGGAGTGGGATAACTGTTGCTGTGTGCCATTCAGCAAGCACAAAGCTTGAGGTGAGGCTATGATCGAACATGGTATTTAGGTGGGGTGCCAGTTCATTCAGTAGTTCATGTAGAACGCAGCCCGGGATGTTGTCTGGTCCCATGGATGCTGTGTTCTTGGCTTTGGAGAGTGTGGTTTTTACCTGTGCAGCCATGATTACAAGAACTTTGCATTCTTCCAGTATAAAGATGGGCTCTTTATGGGGTGAGAGGGGGTAAAGTTAGCACTGAACCTATCTGCCAGGATGTTGGCAGTATCAGTTGGGTCTCTATTTAGTGCCATTGTGCTGTAACTCAAAGCAGATCAGAGTGTTGCCTGAGTCGTCTTCTTCTTTTGGCTTTTTCCCGGTTAGGGGTCGGCACAGTGGATCACCTGTCTGCTCATGACTGGCAGTGGAATTTTACAGTGTCAAGTTGCCAGCCCGGCGCCCAACCTTCCACGGAAGACACACGCACACACTCATGCCTAGAGCCAATTTAGAGTATCCAATCCACCTACAGCGTGTCTTTGGGATGTGGGAGGAAATCGGAGCACCCGGAGGAAACCCACGCGACCACAGGGAGGACATGCAGACTCCGCACAGAAGGCACCCCAGCCGAGCATCAGACTGGAGAACTAATGGTTAAGCTGTTTGCCTTACAAATTCAAGGTGCAGGGTTTGAATCTCGCAAGGGATAATTGGCTAGGCTTGCAATGGCTTGCAAGGGCAGTTAGCCTAGTACTGACCTATGAACTATGAACCATTCATATACCCTGCACATGTTGAACCTCTGTATCCCTCTCATGCTCCCCATCCTACTATATTCTTTATAACTACCCCCTCAATTTTACTCCATAGTATTCCCAGTATATACTTTTAGATATACCCATTTGTTTGCTATTGAATCCTACATTCTTTTGTCCAAAAAAGAATGCATTTCAAATATTCTGCTAACAATATGTCTTAAAAAAATACCGCCAGAGTAACAACAATTACAGAACCCTCCTATATTCTCTGAAATTACAAGAATGATAATCAGTAATCAAAATGTTCAATTGTAATGTTCATGTGCATTTTTGCATATTAACCCTATACTATTGACTATTCCTATAATTTAATTGTCATCAAGGATTTGTATGCAAAAAAGGGAGATGTGTGCAGTTGATGAAAATATACATTTATAGAAATAAGGACAGCTCCTGACTTTGCAGCTTGAAAAAACTGAATGAAAAAAATGTTAGTACTTCTACTGCTGAATTGTGCAAATTACTGTTGTTACATTATTTTTCATAGCAATACAAGCAAAATGCATTTCTGATAGTTTTGGATACAACATGCATGATACTGCAACTACTGAAAAATGTATTCCATCCCCGATTCTGCCTTCTGATATACTAGATCATACTTTTTTGTATCTATATTTAAACATAAGAACTAAAACCTCTGAAATTTATCACAGTCTGGAGCTACTCAAGGAGCATCTAGTTTACATGCTGAGCAGCACTGCCAGATTTATTTAGATGTAGATTACATTATTACAGCACTCAAGACTATCGCTGCTCGAAGGGCAACTGGTTTGGGTGGTGGACAGCATCGCCGGATATGTTAGCTGTAGATTACAGACAGTAAGCGCCCATCCCTCATCTAGTTGCATTGCCGTCTCTTGTAAAGCACATATTAGGACCTGCAACCATGGATAAGCCTTTTCCTTCTCTCACTGCATCTAGCTTGGTGGACACTGGCATCCTGAGGCAATGTAGTAATTGCTTTATATAAACTAACAGCCACTTAATTCTGGAACAGATAAATACAGTATGGAGAGATGTAGTTATGCAATATCACTGGAGGCTATACTCTCACATACACACAAACAAAAAACAGCAAATAGGTTGCCACAGACACACACACACACACACACACACACACACACACACACACACACACACACACACACACACACACACAGACACACAGACGCAGACACACAGACACACAGACACACAGACGCAGACACACACACACAGACGCAGACACACACACACACACAGACGCAGACACACACACACACAGACGCAGACACACACACACACACACACACACACACACACACACACACACACACACACACAGATGTGCTTGCAGGTAACGTACCCAAACCTCAGCCATCTCTCTCAGGTGCAGTCCTGAGAAACTCTACATGTAAACAAACAAGACAACTCCCACTACAAAACATAAAACCACATCTCATTGTGTGTCACTTACTAAATTCACAAGGTGTAACACTATACAAACAATTATTTTCTTTCATAGGAGACTCCATTGTGAGACACACTGATGTCCCTCTCGCCACGCTGGATAAGGAGAAGGTTACAGTTAGTTGCGTGTCAGGGACAGGGATTTGCCAGATCATGCAAGCACTCAGGTCACTAAATCCCAAGTACCTGTATGGCTTGGCCATTGTCCATGTGGGCGTAAATGACCTGAGACATAGCTCCCTGAACTATATAAAGAGATACATGATTGTGCTTATGTAATATGTGTCACAGGAAGGTATGAGCCTAGCTCAAAGCAGCATTCTACCTTCTCCAAAAACAGTGCCACAAAACCAACAGAAAATGATTGACTTTAATAGTTGGCTTAGCTACAGGTGTCATTACAAAGGGGTCCAATATTTGTCAGCCTGGGAGAACATGGTTGATGGGCCACACTGCTTTGCTAGGGATGGTCTTCAGCTGTTAACACTAGGCTTTTGAATATTGGCCAACACATTATCCACCCCTATAGTGACTTTTAGGCACTGCCAGATAAACCTTCCAACACAGCAGAATCTACTCAGGATAAACTAAAGGTATTATTTCTCAGTGCTAGGAGTCTCAGAAAGAAACTGCACTCCCTGGTAGTTCTCCTCATCCTTGAGGATGCTGACCTCAGTGCAGTTACTGAAACATGATTCAAAGCCATGGAAAGCACCCCAGCAGTGTGTGGCTATAATGCCTTTCATACATTGCAGTCACAGATTGTACATGAAGGGGCAAAAGGCAGAGCTGTATCTGTCTATACAAAAGATAAGCATCCCTCAAGACTGGTCAAACAATATGGCATCCTTGAGCTACTTTGTGTCTAACTAATCATAGGAAAAATCCATTACCATATCCTTGCTAGCTACAGGTCCCTCACCATGAAACCGGAAACCCATACATCATACCTACATTTACTCGAATCGCTCTCCATTCACCCCAATACCATAATCATGGGCACTAAACTTCTCTCCCCTGAAGAACTATGCAGCACAAAAAAATCTGGAAAAAGTCAAAATTTATTGGGGAGTTTAGTGTGTATATTATAATATAATCATTATTTTTCGAAATATAAATTTATAGATAATGCATGCATGCATTCATGTAGTTACGTTTTTGAAAATATTTTGCATAGGGTGGAAATTGAATACTATTTTCATGAGAATGTGTAGGGCATAACATTGCAACCAAAGCCTGTCAACTAGAGATTCTGTGAATTAGAGAGAAGGATCTATGGATGAAACTCAAGAATCTGTCAAATAAACTATAATTAATCACTAATAAAATATAAACTATTAAAATGCTTGAACTTGATACATTTCTTGTACAGGTAGACACCTTGTAAATAGTTGATGTTACTGTTTTTTATTATTAATATACTGTATGTTTCATGTTTCAATGCAGTTTCCATATATAATGCTATATTTTTTTTGTTATTTATAATATTCAATAAAAGCATTTTGAAAAAAAAAGAGTGTAGGGCAGAGAAAAAAAGAGGAGCTTGCTTTCTTAATAAAATAAAATTCTCACAAGGAAATGCATCCCTGTGTTTGAACCACATATTACGTTTGGATTGTTACAGACTAACAGGATAATAGACATGGATATCCTTCAGGCAAAAGATTATACTAATTTTATTTAACTGCTGATATATGTTTTATCTTGCTATGTACTGTGAATATTCAGCCGTTTGTTCTAGAACATTCTGTATATTTGACAGAGTTGTTATTCATCTTCCTTGTTATAAATTGTGATTCTGTTATGTCTCTAAGAAAATTTAAAGTGTGTGTTTTGAAAAATGTTTATTATAGCAGTACTTTATGTATGACAATTTTTCCTCCTAATGGGAAAATTTCAGACTGTCGTGCTATGTGCTGGAAACTGATTAAGTCCTTACAATTCTTTTGTCCTCGTACGTACCTCTCAACCTTCCAGATTTTCACAGAATGTCCAGATTTTTGCCTCATTGTTGCAATGTTCCTCATATAATTTGTGGTTTTCTGGCAAATCACTGAAGACTGAAGTCTCTAAATAATGACATACATTTGAGTTTCAGAATTCATGTCCTTCAGAAAATGCATGCTAACAATATTTAGTATGTCCCTATTTTTTGTACCTTTGTCCCCCATTATTTTAGGCTTTGTCCAGATTTCTTGCACTAAGGGTGAGAGAGGTATGTCCCTTATCTGCCATTGTGACATCTTCAAGTTCTCAAACTTTGCATGCATTGACCTGTGGTATAAGTTTTTTTTTGTTTTTGTGTTGTCTTAAAGCAGCACTAAGGCAGGATGTAACAAGAGGGATTGGCAGTTATGTATAGTGCTTCTGCTGTGTTTGTTTCACTAATGATAGCTTCACGTTTATTTTGAGCACAGTAGGAATGCATCTAAGTTCAGATGGCATTTCAGAACTTTTGGAGTTTTGACAACTGATTAACAGTTGCTGGGCAGAGATTAGATGGACTGGACAAGATGAGAAAATAAAGCCCTGCAATGACACTGGTGCCAGCTATGCTGTGGTTTATTAAAAAGGCAAACATTTCTACAGTTTAGAGTTTACTTGGGAATTCCAAACTAGAATATGCCCCAGCTGATACTTGTTCATTTATTGACTTCAATAAATTATTACACCATTCTTAAAATAAACACACGCATAATTTTGCAGAAGGTTTTGAAGATTTTTATGGATCTTGACTTTCTGTTTAGATCCATTTTTATGTCACTTTGCTTGTAAAATAATCTGCAGAAGGTATTTAATGGTTTAACATAAAAGCTAAAAAATAATTTATATTAATGGTAGCATTTTTTATATATTACTTACCTAATGCATGTTTTTAAAGAACACTTAAGATTATACAGCATAGCAACTGAGATCTTAGAGATATACTGTCAGATAAGATCTTGTACGTAGAGTTTGTGGGAGATCCCTAAATTAACTGAGGAACTGAGATTAAATTAAATTGAACTTGCTTGAGGAAGAGGATGAAACTCTTGGCTTCGGTATGAAGCTGAGATATGAGATGAGATGGTCCACAGCTAAGTCCAGGTAGGCTTAGAATGAAGGCAAGATGCCCATGAGAAGTGGGACTCTCATGGACATGTGATGGTAGGTGAGACCAGAGGAGCCGTGATCCAGATGAAGAGATGGATGAAAAGGAATGCAGTGGACAGCCACAAGGAAGGCAAACTAGACAGAATGAAGTTTGGGACATTATATGAAACGATATTTCAAAAAGCCAATAAGATTGTACATTGAATAAATATGGCTAAAAAATAACTGACCTGTGTATTATTAAAAGAAAGCTGGTAACATTACTTACATTTAAGTGAAAAATCTAGTATTCAGTAATGCATGTGTCTGCCAGCCAGTGCTATGATTTAAAATTCATAACTTTCTGTTTTGCTAGAATTATTTCAGATGGAGATACAAGGGTTAAAGTTCAAGGAACCATAGCTATATTCTGCTTGTATTCATATTTAAAAAAAATCTACTGTAAAACATGAAACGTAAGAAAGAGGAAAGCATTGTGTTGTCAAAAAAGGTTTTACAAAGGGACATTTCTGGAGTTCTTACTAAAATGTACACATAAGTAGGTAGTGGAAACAGAATGCAAAATTACAGAAAAGATAATTTCATTTATTTTCTTTTTTTTTTAATTAGGAGTGGATGGTGAATGCCATTGTAGCAGATCATTTAGCCTTTAAATGTGACATACCTGACTATATGCTTTAGAGGGAAGGAGTAGTAATAAAATAATACCCGTTTGTTGACCAGGTAGTCCCACTGGATGCAGTCTTTTTTCAGGGGCAACCTGGGAGCAATGTCTAGTTAAGTGGCTTGCTTAAGGTCACAAAATAAGCAAATGAGGGCTGTGAGAATCAAACCATGTACCACAGGAGCTGAACTTCACAGCCTTAACCCTCTGTGTTAACTAAAATGACTATGACTCTGGCACTGGAGAGGTGGGCAGGGTTGAGAAAGAAAAGAAGGGATGGAGCTATCGAGGTGTGCATATGTACAGGGGCACACATGTAGATATAATTGTCCCTGCTGGAGAAAGGGGAGTGCAGTCTAAGGGGTTTGGGATGATTTTGTGAGTTATGAACTTGAAGTGTGGACTGCTTGGAGTAGTGAACCTTCTGCATGATCATCTTTAGGTGGCCTAACTATACATGTGCATGGGGAAGTAGGGCTAAATAAAAAACCTCAAACTGCCTTGCCGAATTTTAAGTTTTTGTTAAAATGCTCTACACAATAAGATGTTAAATACTAACATTCTAATTGATATGCGGCAAGGTCTAGTAACACATGCCATCTGACCAAGTACCCCACTCATGGGAGACTTTAACTACCCTTCTGTAGACCGGGAAACATACTCTGCCTCTAACTCATAGGCTCGGCATTTCCTGGACTTCATCAACACAAAATCCCTGGATGATGTAGTGCACTCTCCAACCAGAAGATCAAACATATTGTATAATCTCCGACCAGAAGATCAAACATATTGTATAATCTCCGACCAGAGGATCAAACATATTGTATAATCTCCGACCAGAGGATCAAACATATTGTATAATCTCCGACCAGAGGATCAAACATATTGTATAATCTCCGACCAGAGGATCAAACATATTGTATTATCTCCGACCAGAGGATCAAACATATTGTATAATCTCCGACCAGAGGATCAAACATATTGTATAATCTCCAACCAGAGGATCAAACATATTGTATGATCTCCAACCAGAGGATCAAACATATTGTATGATCTCCAACCAGAGGATCAAACATATTGTATGATCTCCAACCAGAAGATCAAACATATTGTATGATCTCCAACCAGAAGATCAAACATATTGTATGATCTCCAACCAGAAGATCAAACATATTGGAATGAGTACAATGTGGGAGAGCACTGCACCCCCCCACACACATGTCACATCCTAATGGGTGAAGTCAGAACACCAAGTTGTCTCCCTCAAAATAAAATTCAACCCAAAAAAACCCAACTAAATCTGTAACAGTTAGGAACTACACTAAAGCAAACTACAGCTTAGTAAGCAATGGTTTGTCAAAATTCAGACCCCGAGAAGACAGCTGCCTATGCAGAATTATTTACAGAAACCATATGCAAACATGTAAATGGCTGCATTTAGGCTGCTGTACCTACCAGAAGACCTGGATAAAATGTCACACAATCAAGAAGACCTCAACATGTAACCTACTGGCTTATTTCTAGAAAACTAATCTTTAATCTTTAAGATCATTAAAACAAAAGCAATATCCTTTTGTAACCACCCAAAAGCTAGCATAAAGTTCCAAAGACTGCCACATTTTGCATCATTATAACCATCCAGTTTAAACAACACACACCTTCAAGTATTTGGGCCTTTGCTTAGACCAGAACTTCTTTTCTTGTCTTTTTGTTAAAGGAGAAACATATTTATTATGTTATCACTTATGACAGGCAATCTTATTTAAATGAAAGCAAACCATATTGGCATATTTTCAGTTGCAAACATTATGCATCACTTATCTCTGCAGCCTTTGCCAGTCAAACACTACATAGCTCATTCAATTTCTGCCTTCCTTTAAATCTCATTTCTTCTCTTAAACATTATTTTGCATGTATTGTTCCCGCAGTTCCCATTTTTCCTCTGTAATTTGCTCCTACCCTTTTCAAAGATCACACTCCCCGTTCTTTCATCTTTATTACTATTGTCACTACTTCTAGTATGGTTGGGTTACTCTTTGATTTCCTTTTTCTAGTAACTGCTTTTCTGGCAGCCACCAGAATTAAACTCAGCAAAGCCTTACTGCAATTTCTGATTCTCTATCACAGCTCAAAATAAATATTTCCTTAGTTACACCAATTTGCTCACCCAGCATTTCTGACGGAGTACTCTCCAGGGAATTTCTAAAGTCTGCCATCTCATTATAGTCAAAAAAGAACAACAATTTTTCCATTTAACTCATTTTTCCCCATTACACCTCTAACATTTGCAATCTACCTGAGGAAAAATTCTGCAAACACTTCCAAGCAAAAATCCTACATCTTCTAGACGTTGCATATTTGGGAGACATACATATATCCTCCCATTGTTTCTTTGAATAAGTAATTCACAATGTCTCTTCCCAATCCTTTCTAACCTCTTCTGATTGATTCCTAAAGATATCATGCAATATTTTATATGTCCTACTAATTATCCTATTTTAACAGCAGCATCAAAACCTCAGTTTTCAACTTCATATCCTGTGTACCACATTGAATGTCCCCAAAATGTTTGATCCGTCCATCCACAACCCCCTTTTTTTTCCATTTTTGCACATGGGGTCAGGGTATCACTTCCAACAGTGACACTCATCTAGAGCCAAGGTTTACACTGCCAGGTGGCTAGCCCTACTGTGGTAGTTCTTCCACACCACACACTCACACGCACACCTATGGCTACTTTAGAGTGTTCAGTCCATCTATTGCATGTCTTTGGAATGTGGGAGGAAAATGTAGCACCCGGAGGAAACCCAGGTGAACACAAGGAGGACATACAGTCTCTGCACAGAAGGCACCCCTGGTCAGGGTGTGGAAATGTTCACATTTGCCGTCACTGTCAGCTAAAGTAGTCATAGGCAAAAGGATTTCTAGATGCACAATTAATATGGACTCTGGGTCATTGACTCAGAACAGAAACTAAACTGACTTAACACCATTTCAGATGTAATCTGTTGCTTCATTATCGTAGCGCCAAGAGTAGAACATCATCATTATTCACTCTTAGAAATGTAAAGTAGGTACCAGTCAGGCAAAGAGCTAATTTCCTGAAAGAATTCTCCTGCTTATGGTTCTTAAGCTAAACTCCCCATGGTCCCTTGCAAGTGGACTTTGAGTAAAATAAAGAATATACAACCTTCACTGGTACTTTGAGTGAACCCATATTTACTCATTGTAGGAAAAGGCAGTGTAGTGAGCATTTTGTTTCAATACTGGGTCCTAATTCATAGGAATCAATCCCAGCCAGGATCAGAAACTGAAATAAGTACCATGAATTTCAGGCAAAACTCAAAAGTCTAAACTACAGCAAAGTAGCAGGTGTAGCTGGTTTAGGGAAAAATATCTTACATCACTTAAGAATGGGGACATTTCCCATTAAAACAGCACCCTTGGAGAACCCAACACAGTTTTTTTTCTTGACAGTAGTCATAGGCACGGCACAAATTTACTTTCATCCTGTATTCTACTAAGTATATTCTGTCCTATGTATTTCACGAACTTGTTCAGTTTAACTACATTCCTAACTGGAACAGTCCTTGATTTACATTACATCAAACTAACATCAGGTAAGACACCTAATTTATTAAAATTATACAACGTGTCTTTTTGCTAACTTTAATGCTTATTTATGATGTGTGTTACTATTCGCTGCTGAATGTTATATCAGTACACAGAAAGAAATGTGACAATTGGTGGTGTGCATCCCCTGTTAAATATTAATGTAACCATCACAGATTTGTGCATATAGTTTGCGTTTTTTGTATAATTTCTATTTTTTAATTACTTTTCACCCGTGCACTGAACCTGAATTAGATTCAAAAGATCAGAGTTCTCCCCCTGTTAACAAGTATATAAACAAGCAAACAAATGTTACTGATGGATAGCATGAAGAATGTCAGGGTAAAATACTCATGTAAAACCACTGTGTATGAAGAACGTCAGGGTAAAATACTCATGTAAAACCATTGTATAAGAAGAACGTCAGGGTAAAATACTCATGTAAAACCACTGTGTATAAAGAATGTCAGGGTAAAATACTCATGTAAAACAACTGTGTATGAAGAATGTCAGGGTAAAATACTTATGTAAAATCACGGTGTATGAAAAATGTCAGGGTAAAATACTCATGTAAAACCATCGTCTATGAAGAACGTCAGGGTAAAATACTCATGTAAAACCATCGTCTATGAAGAACGTCAGGGTAAAATACTCATGTAAAACCACTGTGTATGAAGAACGTCAGGGTAAAATACTCATGTAAAACCATCGTCTATGAAGAACATCAGGGTAAAATACTCCTGTAAAACCATAGTCTATGAAGAACGTCAGGGTAAAATACTCATGTAAAATCATCGTGTATGAAGAATGTCTGGTTAAAACATTCATGTAAAACCATTGTGTGCAAAGAACGTCTGGGTAAAACATTCATGGAAGACCATCGTGTGCAAAGAAGGTCTGGGTAAAATACTCATGTAGAACCATTGTTTGCGAAGAATGCCAGTGTAAAATGCTCATGTAGAACCATCATGTGCGAAGAACGCCCCATCGTCTGTGAAGAATGCCAGGGTAAAATGCTCATGTAGAACCATTGTGTGCGAAGAACACCAGGGTAAAATACTCATATAAAACCATTGTGTATAGTTGAAATGCTGTGCATCAGAGATATTATGGTTTGTTTTTCCAATTATATGGGGATGAAGTATATTTCATAATGTATGTAATATTGTATAACAGGCAGGTTAAAACCAGTTTACTACAACATAAAACAGGTGATGGTAGCAATTATTAAGTGTACCAAAACTGCACACATCAGATGGACACTAGAGAAGCTATTAGGCAGCGTTTGCTACAAATTACGATCTATAACATTTCAACACTACTATAGGTTATATAACTAAGCAACAGTATGATGAAACTCAAGTTACAAGTCTCACAAAACCATGAAAAATATAAGTGTAGGCTGCTTAATAGTGGATGTGTGTGAATTTGTTTGTGTAATTGAATATCAAAAAAGACATTTGCTCATTTAAATTGGTATTTCAAAACTGAGAGTTAGCCTGGCACTACAGCATAGAGGGCTAAAGCGCTGACTTCAGCCCAGTGGGCTGGACATTTGAAGAGCCAGGGAAGGTGGGAATATTCTGAGGGTAAGGAATGGGGTTTCTGGTAGAAGTTGGGGTACACCCTAGCAGAGGCTGAGGTATGTCTCTATAGCTATCAACAATCCACCATTTCAGTAGTGGCTGAGTGGATTGCGCAAGCTGGTGTCATGTACAATGATGCCTGTGATATCATGCCACTCTGTCTGGATAGGGATTCCTGTCTCTTGCATCATAAAAAAATCACTGCCCCAAACTTTACATGCGATGCCCATTCCCTGCTCTTTATTTCATAATGCTTTTTTATTTTTTAATTAGTTACAGAAATGTGCAGTCCCAGATTTAGACATGGACACAGGGGTGTGTGCCATCCCCTTTAAGGTGCACACACAGGCGTACGTTTTGCAGCGCATACTTTGATGCTCATCGATTTCTAGTGTGGTAATTTAAAAGCAGGTTAAGGTATGGACATGTAGCTCCTTGCCGCCTGTTGACAGGCCCTGAAAACCCCTACTACTTAGTCAAGTGATCCATCAGACAGATCTTACTTAATATAATGCTGTTAGAAGGTATTTTCTGCAAGGTTGTTTGCATGCATAACTGTTAGCTGCCAGTCTTTTTTTTTTTTCTTCTGTGTTTCCTGGCTAGCTTGCATTTCTGCATTCATGAGTTCTGGCCCTGTTCTTGTTCACTGAGCTGTAGAAAAGAAAATGCACTGTGTTATGTAGAAAACAGAAAATGTACTACCAAACAATACATTTTTTGGTTTCAACTTACAGTGTAAAGCACATTTTCTTTTTCTGACAGCAAAGATTGAAGCTGTCTCCAAATATATCTATCCCAAATACATCAGAGATGCTAGTGGAGGTTGCAGTCAGGTGGTTTATATAATGATCCTCAATTGCTTCTCCAACTGCATAGTTGAGTTAGGCACATTTGGTGATGGCTTCAGTTTAGGATTCGTGGAAAAAAAAAAAAAAAAGATATTAATCTTTCAGACAAACAGAGCAGAGTTTACTAAACTAAATTAGTTCCTGCACTGAATAACTGCTATTCTTGTGTAAGCAAAGGATCATTCGACCCTACGTTTTTTTTTTTGGATGAGGAAGTGATGGGTAGGTATGGTGTTAAACAAAGGAATGCAGAAGGTCAGATGGTAGTGGATTTTGCGAAAAGGGTGGACATGGCTGTGGTGAATATGTATTTTAACAAGAGGGAGGAGCATAGGGTGACATACAAGAGTGGAGGAAGATGCACACAGGTGGATTATATCTTATGTAGGAGGGCCAGTTTGAAGGAGATTGGAGATTGTATAGTGGTGACCAGAGAAAGTGTAGTTAGGCAGCATAGGATGGTGGTTTGTAGGATGACATTGGTGATCAAGAAGAGGAGGAGGAGTGTGAGGGCAGCACCAAGGATGAAATGGTGGAAATTGAAAAAGGGTAATTCTGAGGTGGAGTTCAGGGATGAGTTAAGACAGGCACTGGGTGTCAGTGAAGAGTTACCAAATAGCTGGGTAACTACAGCAGAGCTAGTAAGGGAGACGGCTAGAAAGGTGCTTGGTGTGACATCTGGACAGAGGAAGGATGACAAGGAGACATGGTGGTGGAATGAGGAAGTACAGGAGAGTATACAGCGAAAGAGGTTGGCAAAGAAGAAGTGGGATTGTCAGAGAGATGAAGAAAGTAGACAGGAGTATAAGGAGATGAGGTGCATGGCAAAGAGAGAGGTGGCGAAGGCTAAGGATAAGGTATATGAAGAGCTGTATGAAAGATTGGACACTAAGGAGGGAGAAAAGGACCTGTACCGATTGGCTAGACAGAGGGACCTAGCTATGAAAGATGTGCAGCAGGTAAAGGTGATAAAGGATAATGAGGGAAACGTACTTGCAAGCGAGGAGAGTGTGTTGAGGAGATGGAAAGTGTACTTTGAGGGGTTGATGAATGAAGAGAATGAGAGGGAGAGAAGATTGGATGATGTGGGGATAGTGAATCATGAAGTACAATGGATTAGTAAGGAGGAAGTAAGGATAGCTATGAAGAGGATGAAGAATGGATTAGTAAGGAGGAAGTAAGGATAGCTATGAAGAGGATGAAGAATGGAAAGGCTGTTGGTCCAGATGATATACCTATGGAAGCATGGAGGTGTTTAGGTGAAATGGCAGTGGAGTTTTTAACCAGATTATTTAATGAAATCTTGGAAAGTGAGAGGATGCCTGAGGAATGGAGAAAGTGTTTTGTTACCGATTTTTAAGAATAAGGGTGATGTGCAGAGCTGTAGTAACTACAGAGGGATTAAATTGATCATTCACAGCATGAAGTTATGGGAAAGAGTAGTGGAAGCTAGGTTAAGAAGGGATGTGATGATTGCTGATCAGCAGTATGGTTTCATGCCAGGAAAGAGCACTACAGATGCAATGTTTGCTCCTGAGAGTGTTGATGGAGAAGTACAGAGAAGGTCAGAAGGAGTTGCATTGTGTTTTTGTAGACTTAGAGAAAGCATATGACAGGGTGCCTAGAGAGGAGTTGTGGTATTGTATGAGGAAGTCGGGAGTGTCAGAGAAGTATGTAAGAGTGGTACAGGATATGTACGAGGGTAGTGTGACAGCGGTGAGGTCTGCGGTGGGAGTGACAGATGCGTTTAAGGTGGAGGTGGGATTACATCAAGGATCAGCTCTGAGCCCTTTCTTATTTGCAATGCTGATGGACAGGTTGACAGACGAGATCAAACAGGAGCCCCCGTGGACTATGATGTTTGCAGATGACATTGTGATCTGTAGTGAGAGTAGGGAACAGGTGGAGGAGACCCTGGAGAGATGGAGGTATGCTCTAGAGAGAAGAGGAATGAAGGTCAGCAGGACTAAGACAGACTATATGTGTGTGAATGAGAGGGAGGATAGAGGAATGGCGAGGATGCAAGGAGTAGAGGTGGCGAAGGTGGATGAGTTTAAATACTTGGGGTTAATAGTTCAGAGTAACGGTGAATGTGGAAGAGAGGTGAAGAAGAGAGTACAGGCAGGATGGAGTGGGTGGAGAAGCGTATCAGGAGTGATTTGTGACAGACTAGTACCAGTAAGAGTGAAAGGGAAGGTCTACAAGAGGGTAGTGAGACCAGCTATGTTATATGGGTTGGAGACAGTGGCATTGACAAAAAGGCAGGAGTTTGAGCTGGATGTGGCAGAGTTAAAGATGTTAAGATTTGCACTGGGTGTGACGAGGGTGGACAGGATTAGGAATAAGTATATTAGAGGGTCAGCCTAGGTTGGAAGGTTTGGAGACAAAGCCAGAGAGGCAAGATTACATTGGTTTGTACATGTGCTGAGGAGGGATGCTGAGTATATTGGTAAAAAGATGCTAAGGATGAAGCTGCCAGGTAACAGGAAAAGAGGAAGGCCTAAGATAAGGTTTATGGATGTGGTGAGGCCTAAGATAAGGTTTATGGATGTGGTGAGAGAGGACATGCAGGTGGTTGGTGTGACAGAGCAAGATGCAGAGGACAGGAAGAAATGGAAACAGATGATCCCCTGTGGTGACCTCTAATGGGAACAGCCGAAAGAAGATGTTGATGACTGGGTTTAGCTAGGCAAAGCAGTACAGTTGAGTGTGTACCTCTTTTAACACGCTAGTGATTATCTCAAAACAGGCTACAAAAGCAGAAGTTTGCCTTTTTAGGATCAGTTACAAAGTTGTAAGTCGGTAAGAAGTCAGGGCTGCACTGGACTATAGGCTGCAGTCTATGATGATGAGTTCTTATCTCCTCACTGATGGCTTGAACAACCAGCTATTACAGCTCCCTCTATTATACTTCAAATGTTGTGTAATGAAAAAGAAAGAAACAAGAGACCACAAAGAGAAAAATAGAGAGTTTTGTCAGAGCAATATCCGCTGCACCTTCGCGTAGATTTCTACCAAGCTTTCACAGTCTCTTCGTTTAAAGTTCTTCCACTGACCCTGCTTTTCCATGTTGTGGATGTCAGTATCCCTTATTAGATTTTCAAAATTATCACTAGACAAGTCAAGCTGTGAATGACAAAATAAGTTATTGTCATGTCAAAAGACATAAACGATGAGCAGCTGAATTTCCCCTTTGTCTGTCTGTCTGTCTGTCTCTGTTGTCCAGTAGGTTTTCTTTTCTGCTTCTGTAGTGTGCAGGGCCGGTACATTTTCATGTTCATATCCATATTCACAAGCACTGATATCATTGAATAAAAGCTTTAAGGACTGTCGTGGCCAGGTCAATGTCCACCACCCGTAATGGGGCCATCTAATTTTTGTGATGGTCTGGCATTTTGCATGCTAACATATTTTCAATGGAAAATTAGGAAAGAGGAGTTTTTAAAATAAAAACAAAATTTATCAACACTTTCCTGCTGGGTCTCTAAATCCAGGGACAACAAATTTGCCACACTTAGTAGGGGTGTCAAAATCTTGGGGAAACACACCAGCTGGTGCTGACCTCCGTCTCTTTCTCTGTCTTTGCTGTTTTACACATTAAGCCATGGCTACACAGCAATTCCTTCTTTCTGGTTCTCTGTATCTTTCTTTGCTCTTAAAATCCCATCCAAAGATTCATTGTTGTTGTTTTATGCCTATGAGTGTGTGTTTTTGTGTGCATCTCTTAACTGTTCATATTTTTGCAGAATACCCAGATTTTTGCTTCGGTTTTTGGTCTGTTCTTCATAAATTTAGTGGTTTTCTGGCAAAATCACTGAGGATTGAAGAGTTTCAGACTTAATATACTTTAGAAAATGCACACCAACACAAATCTTGTTGAACTAGCAAATGTAAAATGTGTCCCTGTTTTTGGGGCCTTTATTCCCTCATCAGTTTAGGATTTGTATAGATTTATTGTACTAAGAGGTTGAGAGGTAGGATGTGTATGTATGTTTTAGTATGTGTTTCATGCCTTGAGCAAATGTGTGTCAATAACAGCTTTTTAGCCTTTGAGCTTCCATACATGAACAATATGTAGCTTTAGTTATGACACACAGTAAATCCCACTAACAGCTAACTGTTCATCTCCACCCTTCCAAAGTAGTTAGTCAACCACTCCTTCTTCGTTCAGCCTAATGGGCCTACAAATCTTGCTCTGACTTTGTGAGGATTGGCTGCCCCGCCTGCTGAGGGCTCTATTGGTTGAGTTTCCAGCTCTACTATTGATGTTCTTTCCATCAGCCAAAGAATTGCTGAAAGTGAAGAAGTGTATGAATATACAATGATCACCGGTGATTTCTCTCTCTGAAAACCAAGTTTTATGGATTCCATCCTAACCTGTTATGAAAAAGTGGCGGCTTAATAAAATAGTAACCGTTAAGAGGTCTTCAGAGGGAGAAATCACCAGTGAGCATTGTATACTGTTAGATTGTACTGGATAAATAAATACTCATATAATGTATATAAGCTGCCGGATTAACCTGCGAGTTGACAGCAATTACAAATGAAGAGGGAGCACATTTCATAATGTGATGTGCAGCAAGTGAAGTCTCCCATAGCAATGTCATTCTTTTATTTGTACACAAACATCATAAAGCACGTGTCAGACTGTCAATGGGTTATCTATGTAGATACATAGGTCTATTTTAAATATAAATATATATATATATATATATATATATATATATATATGTGTGTGTGTGTGTGTGTGTGTATATATATATATATATATATATATATATATATATATATATATATATATATATATATATATATATATATATATATATATATATATATATATAGATATATATATATATATATATATATATATATATATATATATATATGTATATATATATATATATATATATATATATATATATATATATATATATATATATATATATATATATATATATATGTATATAAAGAGGGAACGATACACGTGTATGATGTATGAATAATTAATTATATATTTGTTTACTGGAACTGTCAACTGGTCCATAAGGATCCATTTGCTACACTGTTGGGAGAATTTTCTAATATCCCATTCTGCCAGTGTCAACAAATCTGAGGCTAGTCAAGGTCCGATATCACCATTTCAGACAATGTGATGATATCCATACAAAATGCAAAGTAATTGTCAAGTCTAACTTTCAGTAATTAAACCATATACATTTTATGGCATCTTGGGAGGTAGATTTATTTTTTCTAGCAATGATTTTTTTTTCTTTTATTATAAAGCCTTCTTATATTTGGGTTCCACCATACTGTTTTTTTTAATTTGATGATATATTTATTTCTGAAGGGAACAGATGTGTTTATGCAAGCTTCTTACATGTGCATAGAAATTGGCAGTGAAGGACTCAGTATAAGCAATAGAATCTTCAGGATGGATGGGGCTTTTGAAAATAACTAGGTCGTAATTTAGTTTTAATAGAGCCGTCTTTGCATAATCTCCGAATACCAAGGTATTGGCCGATGCCTCAGGCTTCAGTCTTACAATTAATGTGATTGACTTTTGGTCATATTTTGATCTGGGAGAAAGTTACTGTTGGTGGGGACTTTTGACTTGAGAAAGAAGACGACCAGCATTGGCATTATTAAATCCTGGAGATGAGCATTGTCTCCCCCTTCCACATCCATCCTAGAACTCGTTGAAAGAAGAGAAAAGGTACAGCAGGACTTCTGTTATTAAAAGACTTCTAAAAGAAAATGAATTCTTTCTTACAGCCATTGAAGGATTAGTAATCTATCCAAAAACATCACGGTCTTCTTAGGAAGTATTAAAAGTTTAGTTATTTGGTACATCCATTAAACAAAGCTTTTATTAATTTATCCAAACATTTGTGTCTATGGTATACACTTTATATTGCACAAGAATAAAGTAGATTTTAACTTACAATCCTTTCTAAAATGCTACAGTGGTTGCAATAGTTTTAAACTAAACTGAGTATTTGTTTTTTGTATGACATCTACTTCTTTACTTGCTATGTTACCTTTACTTAACTGAACTTCAGTTTCTACAGAAATCATTATTTAAAAAAAAGTTACTTGATTCTTTCACTGTTACTAATTTCACCTACAGTTTATCTTTTTCCTAATTTATAGCAGTACATGTGCCCACTATGCCATGGAAGGAGACAGTGGCTTGGCATTGGCAACCAACCATCTCTTTCAGGCATGCATTGGAAATACTTGTACTATCTGCACGTGTGCTGTGTGCTACACAGGAATTATCTGTTTCTACTAGCACATCCAGAGCAAAATCATGTGCAACTGAATATAAATTGCTGTCTTTCCACACATGATGAAAGAGCTTCTTAAGGTGATTTTTTCACAACCAACAAAACAAGTGTGCCATTTTCCCCTCCCGTCATGGTAATCAACTAACCAGACTGCACCCCACCTTTGGCAAATTCCTGGATCCGCCACTGATATGCTTATAATACTGTGCAGACTGTATCATATAATAAATGCATTGGGTACATTAGCTGAACCCACATACCACTCAGGTAGTAACTCGTGCTAATTAGCCATGTGCTGTCCACCGCAAATATTTGCAGAGCCCACTTTAGTTGGATGAGTAAGTTAAGTAAAAATTTAACTCTAGGAGGAAAAAATTAGGCCAGTATTTTAACAGTGATCATTTCTTCACTCCTGTGGGCGTTCTTGCAGAACAGGCAAGGCCAGTGATGTCACAATTGTGTGTGTGTGTGTGTGTGTGTGTGTGTGTGTGTGTGTGTGTGTGTGTGTGTGTGTGTGTGTGCTTGTGTGTGTGTATATATATATATATATATATATATATATATATATGTGAATGCTTGTGTATGTGTGTGTATATGTATGTGAATGCATGCGTGTGTATGTATATGAATGTATGTGTGTGTATCTTTGTGAATGCGTGCATGCGTATATTTATATGAATTCATGCATGCATGCGTATATATATATATATATATATATATATATATATATATATATATATATGAATGCATGCGTGTGTGCGTATATGTATGTGAATGCATTTGTGTGTGCGTATATGTATGTGAATGCATTTGTATGTGAATGCATTTGTGTGTGCGTATATGTATGTGAATGCATTTGTGTGTGCGTGTCTGTGTGTATGATGTATGTGAGTGTGTGGGAGTGTATCTGAATGCACGTGCGTGTGTGTGTTTGTGAATGCGTGTGTTTGAGTGTGTGTGTGTGTGTGTGTGTGTGTGTGTGTGTGTGTGTGTGTGTGTGTGTATGTCTATGTGGGTGGACTTTACAAAGGGAATCCTGAATCTGCTTGAGAGCATTTGCTTGCATGTGTGCACGTGTGTGTGTGTGTGTGTGTGTGTGTGTGTGTGTGTGTGTGTGTGTGTGTGTGTGTGTGTACGTAGTGACGTGGGTGGGCTATAAATATTTTGTATTTGAAGGCAGGGTGAGGAAGGTGATTAAATGTTTTGCCTGAACCCCACACTACAATGAGGCAATCAGTTGACACTTGGGTGCATCACAAGGTTTAAACATGTTTAATAGGAGCAAAATAACTCCTACAAAAATGGAAAAACCTGGTAGGAAAGACTGAGGCTTATAAAGATATGTGTGATAATCTCCAAGTGCATGTAATAAGCGGGATAATTTGTTCTTTCACAAACAACATGAAGAGATGCATGTCTGCAAAGTGGCACAGATAACAGCATAATGTTGACATTTCCAGTGAATATGCTCCTGCACAGATTAAGTTCAGGAGAGTACCATGCTTACCTTAGTGGATACCATGTAACAGTTTCAAGAACTAAACGGGGACTGATAGTTTTGCACATTCTTGTGCAGGGACCAGAGATGGGATGGCAGTAAAAAAAAAAAAAAACGCTAATTTACAGGTATATGTACAGATGCTATAAAGTATGGAGCTGATGTTTAATACTGGGATACTAGACTTTATTACAAAGAGCAGACCTACTCTGAACCTTAATGCAGGTAAGAATTTCTGCAGTCATTGTGAGCAGTGAGATGTTCATCGTGTTTCACTGTTGCAGTCCTAATCAATGGGTTATCCGGCTCCCGGTAGCCCTTGATCGGCCAGAGTACCAAAGGTAAGTAAAAATGACATCGGCTGCCGCCGGTTGTAAAGGATGTCAGGGCGTCCGATACAAAAGGAGCCAGCCAATGTCACTTCCTCAGTCTTCCTTGCCACGGACCTGTAGCAGAAGCATTTCTTGCACGAGTGCCAGTCGGCAGTTTACCTTTTTTGTTTCCGACTACAAAGTTGAAGTCAACTACAGCTAAGTACCCCATTGGGGAATCCTCTTTTCTTGCCTTAACGAATGTCAGCAAAGGTTAATATTTGTCTTACCTGTGGAAAGCAGATCCCCCATAGAGATTTTCATTCCTATTGTATTATTTGTTTAGGCCCTGACCACGACATTCCTAATTGTGATCTCTGTGCGTTCTTTAATCTGGGTACTATTTGTCATCGGGCTAAGCTTTTAGCTAAACATTTTGGAGTTTGGCCTAAGTTTGTTTAATATGGCGTCCGCTGGTCTTCAGGCTTCGGATATCCCCAAGAAATGTAAGGATAAGGACCGCGACAGGCTTCCGAAGGTCAAGTCCTCGGATGATGTTAAGTTGGTCATCAGTTATGCGGTAGCCAGTGAAGCGCCTTTGCAGCCCACAGATTTTCAACCGCAGGCCTCGGCTGAGACCATTTCAGAGGCCTCCGGCTTCCATTTTGCCTTCTGCCTGTTGCCTCTTCAGCTGGATCCGAGGCCTCTGTTCTTCATTCAGACAGCAAGCTCATACA
Source organism: Protopterus annectens (assembly GCF_019279795.1). Lineage (NCBI taxonomy): Eukaryota > Metazoa > Chordata > Ceratodontiformes > Protopteridae > Protopterus > Protopterus annectens. Next base: position 1,651,734,321 of record NC_056729.1, read on the forward strand.
GACAACTTCGGCTGCAACTTCGGCAGTTGCCAGACCTCTCAAGTCTTTCAGACTTGCAGGTAAATCTTCCAGTCGTAAGCCTGTGAAGAAACAGGCTCCAGTTTCCTCTCGTTCCCCTCGTTCTCAAATGGTTAAAAATGGCTGATGACCTTTTGACTCTTATTAGGGGTTCACAGCCTCCTCCTTCAAAAAGAGGTAGGGATGTCTCTCCTGAGGCTTTGTCTTATTCAGGTTCTGATACTTCTATCATTTCTGTTGATGAAGAGGAAGTTTCTCAGGCTTTCTCTCCTTTTGAGGATTCAGACGCAGAGGATTCCATCCCTTCTGCTTCTCCTCCAGAAGCTTTCTCTTTTGGTGATACTTTAAATGCTCTCAGGGAGCATTTTAAATGGGAAAGTCAGGATTACCCCCTTTCTAAGAAAAGGATTAGGGAGTTTTTGGATTTGCCTCAGCATAAGCCTTTGGCTATTCCACCTGTGTTGGGAGTGTTTGATGATGTTTTTCTGGAGAATTCCTTGACTCCGAATACAGTTCCTCCTGCTCCCAGGAAACCTGACGGGTACTATAGAGTTCCTGATTCTCATTTGTTTCTTTTCAGGAATATGTTGGCTGATCCAGAGGTTATTTCTCAAGGCCCTAAAGGAGTTAAGGCCACTGTTACAAAAAATCCTGTTCCTAATGACAGGGAATCTAGGAACCTAGACAGGTGGGATAAAAAAGGTTTATACCTCTGCCACTCTTGCTATTAGGTCTACTAAATGTCTTTTTCATATGCTGAAGTACCAGCAGCACACCTTGGAAGCTATTAAGTCTAGGATAACAAGTGTGCCTCTGTTGGCGGAGAGTAATGATATGCAGGATTTTCTGAATATTGCCAGCCTTGTCAATAAACATTCATTACATTGTGGTTTTGACATTCTAGAAGCCTCTGGTAGGGCTACAGCTACTGGCTCTGTTATTAGAAGGCATGCTTGGCTCAGGGAGCAGCCCTACCAGAGCCTGTCAAGGCTAAGCTTTTAGATGTACCTTTGCATAAGGACAGTCTTTTTGGCAGCAAAGCAGAGGAAGTGCTCAAGAAGATGGAGGATAAGGCCAAGTCTATGCAGACAGTTAAAGACTTTCTGCAAGTTCAGCCTCCTCGCTTTAGCAGAAATTACCCTTCTAAGAGTTGGACGTTCCTTAATACCAGCAGACAGAACTGTTCTAGGGCTAGAGGTTACAAATCTTCTAGGGGACAGGTGGCTACCCCTCAAAGGTCTAAGCGTTGGCAGGCTTCTTCTTCCAAGGTGGGAAGTTCTAAGCCTGCATCTCAGTCTAAACATTCTCAGTGACTCTGTCCAATTACTGCCTGTTCTTGCCTGCCCGGAGAGTCCTTGGTTGGCCCTTTTTGCAAATGTCTGGGCCACCATCACAAATGACAAATGGGTACTCAGAACTGTATCCCTAGGACACATGTTTTCTTTCCACACCTTTCCAGTACCCAAAGGATTCCCGGACGCTCCTCCAAACCAAAGGGCAGAAGTAGAAAAGCAAATTTTGTCTTTGTCTCTGTTACATCTGGGAGCAATAGAATCAGTTCCTGCTCAGCAGGTAGTACAGGGTTTCTATTCCAGACTTTTCCTACTTCCGAAAAAAGAAGGCACCTGGCGTCCTATCCTAGATCTATCCATCCTGAACTCTTTCGTGATAATTCCAAAGTTCAAAATTCTTACTCTGCATTAGTTGCTGCCAATGTTAGAAAAGGATTCCTGGCTGGTAATGTTGGATCTCAAAGAAGCTTATCTCCACATCCCTATCAGGGAAAGTTGCAGGCAATACCTTCATTTCAGGGTGGGCAAGCAACATTATCAATTCTCTGCGCTGCCCTTTGGCTTATCTACTGCTCCCAGAGTTTTCGCAAAGTGCCTGGCTCCAGTCTTTGCTTTTTGCAGGCAGAAGAAAATTCAGATTTATCCATACTTGGGCAACTGTCTAATTCGAGCAAATTCTCAGGAACAGCTGTTAAAGGATCTAGAATTTGTAAAGACTCTTCTCTCTTCCCTGGGTTACACTCTCAATGAGGAAAAATCAAAAATGGTGCCATCCAAGGAGATAACATTCCTGGGAGTGAGTCTAAACACAGCCTCCCGGATGATGTATCTCACCCTGGAGAAGCAGACAACTCTTTCAGTTTACTTCAAGGACTTGGCAAGTCTGTCCCAGCTCCCTGCAAGGAAATACCTGCAAGCTCTGAGATTCATGGCCTCTTGTATTCTTATGATTCCGTATGCAAGACTGCATATGAGGAAATTGCAGTGGTACCTCAAGAACATTTAGTGTCAACACACAACAGGACCTGGATGTGATAATTCCTCTGCCTCCATGTCTGCAGACAGAGTTTCTATGGTGGGCAACACCCTGTCTACAGAACAAAGGCATGCCTTTTCGCCCACCCCTTGCCACTCAAGTTCTTACCACAGACACATCGGACTATGCCTGGGGAGCTCACCTGGATGGCAGATGCATACAGGAACGTTGGAATGCCTAGCAGATGCACCCGTACATAAATCTAAAGGAGTTGATGGCAGTCCAGCAGGCCTTACTAGCTTTCAAGCATCTTCTTTCTCCAGGGACCCTGCTTGTCAGGACAGACAACACCACAGTCATGTGGTACATCAACAAGCAGGGAGGGACTCATTCTTACCTCCTGTGCAGACAGAGAATGAGTCTTTGGTCCATAGCAGCATCCCTAGGCCTGCATCTTCTGGCTCAGTGTTTTGGCAGACCAGTTGAGCAGACAGTCCCTGGATCCTCACGAGTGGCAGCTGAACAGACAGTTTTTTACAGCATCATTCACCGTTGGGGCACTCCTCGAGTGGATCTTTTCTTCTCTCCAGACAACCATCTTCTACCTCTTTTTTATACCAGACAGCATCAGCATCACAGCAGAAGTAAAAGCCACAAGCTAGTGACCCAAAATGAAGCAAAACAGCGTTTATTCTTCCTCTGGCATTTCGGCTAATGCCTTACAAACAATACTAAATATCTATTCACAGTGACATCGGAGTTCAAAATCACAGGAAATATTTAAAATAAAATTTAAGGACAGACACAGACAAGTAAAGAAAAACAACATCTAAACTAAGCTTCACTATATTCATAACTGAATGTAACGGAATTACAATTCCTTATTTACTTCATAGAGCAAGGCAGATGATGCGGTGAATGGTACTTCTTGTCAGGCCCAAGACAGAATACAGAATGCTCAATCTCACTAAGAGACTTCTCAAAATAATATCTAAAATATTACTTCTGGGATAGCTTGCAGAATGACATCGCTTTTGGTCGTCTGACTTCTAGTTCCCAAGCAAACCCCCAATGCTGGAAGGATTTAGCACTTACCTGTAAAAATACACAAACAAGGGCTCTTGTTCAGATCTGTGGCAAGTACTGGAAGTCGTAAAACAATTTAATAGGTCCATGCTTCCAGAAAAGTAATTAGTTCAACCGAAAGACAATGCAGAAAGCTTCTAGTAGAGACGTTGTGTGTCTGGCTGCATTGAAACCTGTGAGATAGCATCTTTATGGCCTAGCCCATAAAGTGATTTAATTTCAGATATCTTTTAAGATTTGCTGGACTGAGGCAATTCACAGATACTTTTGCAGCACAATCATCTGTACAGATCAGTTTGATATACATATGACTTACGCTTCTAATTTTTAACACAATCATGTTGTATAAATTAGTTTGATATTCACAAATAACATAATTATTTACAAAATTACAGCTAGCTCCTCAGGTAAAATGCCAAGGGCTTGTTCCCTCACCAAAGATATGCCAGCCCTTCAAAAGTGGTCACCTGACACCCACTCACCCACTTGTGGTAATAAGTGCATAGTTCAGCAACATAATCATACACTTTCATCTGCCTTGCCTCTATACTCACAAATCTTTTTTTTTCTGTAAGCTTCAGGTGTTCTCATAGGATCGTAGGAAGTTACTACACTATTGGCTCTGAGGCCCTTACAAGCCTAGCCCAAGAATTTAGCTCATGTTCCAACAAGTCAGCACCCTATGCCACTGTCCAGCAGGGACATGGGTGGAATCCCAGGGGTATATTTTCTGTTCCCCATCCAGTTATCCAGGTTGCACTTAAACAGTTTAATGAGGTACTCTGCTTTATGTGGAGAGGGAGTATATTCCACAAAAGGGGTACACCACTTGTTACGGGTCTACTACTTGAGGTGGTTCCCCTGTTTTAACTAGGTGGTGAGGATCATCTACCATTATGGAGGATACAGAGGCTTGTCCATAGGATCATAGGAAGTTACTAGGCTATTGGCCCTGAGGCCCTTACAAGCCTAGCCAAGAATTTAGCCCATGTTCCAACAAGCCACTGTCCAGTAGGGACATAGGTGGAATCCCAAGGGTGTATTTTCTGCTCCCCATCCAATTATCCAGCTTGCTCTTAAAAAAGGTTTAATGGGGTACTCTGCTTTACATGGAGAGGGAGTCTATTCCACAAAAGAAGGAGTCTCTGGGACACAAATCTGTCCCTCCAACAAGTCCTATTGATGTCACAAACCAGGTTGAGGTCTCGCGTGTGGGTTACTAGAGTGGAGCTTGACTTGCAGATATTCAGCAGTCTCATCAGGGCGAGGTCTGAGATTGCTTTATATGCCAGACAGAGGTCACCTCCTCTGAGGAGTCTGTAGGAGACTGAGTAGAGAGACAGGGCTTTTAGCCTATCTGTGTAGAGTAGATTTTTGAGGGCCTGGATTCTTCGGGTGAGGAATCTCTGTGGTCTCTCCAGCTGCTGCATGTGCTTTGTGAAGTACAAGCTGAAAGTGGCATTGTATTCAATAATCGGCCTTATAAGGGAAGAATACAGGGATGTTATGACCACCTTGCCCCTGGATGAGATACCCTTACTAATGAGGTGGGTTAACTTTAAACATTGTAATAAACAGTGCTTAACTGGATCATAATAGGTTCATATGTAAGTACTAGGCTATCTGCCTGAGGGCATCTATAAGCCTAGCCAGAATATGTTGGCTTTTGCCGCCCCCTTAGATTAGTTCCCTGTGCCTCGGTCCAGCAGAGCCATTAGTTCCCTGTGCCTCTGTCCAGCAGAGCCACTGCAGTGATCCCCGGGGTAAGTTTTCTGTTTCCCATCCAGTCATCAAGGTTTCTCTTGAAGAGCGTTAGTGAGGGGCTCTGCCTAATGTAGATTGGAATCCTGTTCCAAAGCATGGGGAGTCTCTGGGACAGGAATCTATCCCTCCAGCACATCCTATTTATCGTTGTGGTGAGGTTTATAGGTATATAATCTAAACAATCAGTATCATAAAATTTAGAAACAGCAGTTACAGCTTTACCATGGAGTAAGGGGGGGTCAGGAATTGTACCCAGAGCCCTCAAGTAAGGGGGGGTCAGGAATTGTACCCAGAGCCCTCAGTCAACATTATACTGTTAGTTTTATTCATACATTTGAAAAATTATACAATCAAAATTATCACCTTCTTGGTATTGAGGAAGAAGTTTACTGACCTTTCTTGCTTCTGAGGTACAGTTACTCCCTTCCCCATTACCTCCATGACCCTGAAGAAGAGTCAGCATTTCCTTTTCATGTTGCCTGTGCCTCTCATTTTCCTTGGCTTCCAGACATCTCAGTCTCTCTGCTGATTCTAATTCCATCTGTTTCTCCTTTTCTTTAGCTTCCAAACGCTGCAGTTTGTCTTCTGATTCTAATTCCAGATGTCTGGCATCCAGTTCAAGTCTCTCTAACTCCAGACAGATTTGTAATTCCTCTAAGGAAAAATTAAACTGTCCATTTTTTTGAGAGTTGTACATCCCCAAGGCCAGTCTGGTTGTCTTCCTGGTTGCTGGTCTGTGATGCAGCTGTGACTAAAGCTGCAGTCATTTCCCCATTAGTCAGCTTGGCATGAACCAGTCCCTTGGCTTGGCACATCTCATTTCTGTTCTCTCCAGTAGGGCACACTGTGGCTGCATTTCAAACACAAACACCTTTTCAACACAAACATCTGTACAAATTAATTTGATATACACATGACATACAGTTCTGAAATACATTAGTAACACAAGCATCATGTATAAATTAGTTTGATATTCACAAATGACATATAATTATTTACAAAATTCAAGCTAGCTGTGCTGGCAGTACCTACAGTCCTCACACTTGGTGAGCCAGAGGCCTTGAAAATTAGCCTTGACTTCTAAGAAATATATGCCAAAAAAGAGTGGACCTAGCACAGAGCCCTGGGGTACTCTGCTGGTGACCAGCCATGCTGCAGGTGGTCTCACCTATCCTGACTTCTTGGGTGCAGTCTGTTTAGCCAGCCAAAAATCCAGCAAGTTATGTAACGATTTACTCCTAGCTCAGAGAGCTTGTCAACAATACCCAAGAGGGTTGTTGTATTGAATGCTTTAGCTAGGATAAGGTACAAAGTATTCACTGTTTTATCCACATCTATTCTTTTGGTGACCCTGTCAAAGAAGTCTACCAGGTTAAGTAGACATGACCTCCCCTTAAAGGCAATTGAAATGGGTTCAGTGTCTTTAGGTTGCCAGTGTCCTTGTTTACCATCTCCATGATAATTTGTCCATGGCTTTGCATATTAGGCTTGTTAGACTGTGGTATCTGTAGTTCCCTCAGTCAGTTGATGGTCTGCCCTTATGGAGGGGGATGACTTGTAGTTCTGCATTTACTTGGGAGGTTGCCAATTTCAAGGCTGTAGATGGAGTGTCTCAAGTGCTTCTGAAAAGTCATTTAAAACTGTTCAGCAGGCAACTGGGGATGTTGGGACCCATGAAGGCTGTTCTTTATCTTTAGGGAGTGCTGCCAGCACCTGGTCCCTGCTGAGAGCTAAGGGAAGAATGTTGGAGAACATTTCACTTGGTGGAGCTGGGGGTAGTGGGGTGTGATGTGGTGTAGCTGGGGGTAGTGGGGTGTGATGTGGTGTAGCTGGGGGTAGTGGGGTGTGATGTGGTGTAGCTGGGGGTAGTGGGGTGTGATGTGGTGGAGCTGGGGGTAGTGGGGTGTGATGTGGTGTAGCTGGGGGTAGTGGGGTGTGATGTGGTGGAGCTGGGGGTAGTGGGGCGTGATGTGGTGGAGCTGGGGGTAGTGGGGTGTGATGTTTGAGCTGACTTTATCAGCCAGTAGATGGTGGTACTGTTCACCACCAGTTCAGCACACTGCTGTGTGCTACCTCTGTGGTTCAGGACATGGCTCAAGAAGACCTTGCGATTGTCCTTATCCTGTGAGGCTATTCTGAGGTCATAGTTGGCCTTGTTGGACTTAATTAGCCCTCTTAATTTCTTGCTTAGTTGTATGACAGAGCACTTGTCCTTAAGGGAGTTACAGTTCCTGATTTTAGCCATGAATTTCCTTTTATTAAATACCCTGTCTTGGGATTAGGAGGAGCCTTGAATTTTGACAAATTGCCTCTTAATAGGGTGTAATTTGCCTTTGGTTCCAAGTTGTTACTGGTTTAAATGGATTTCCATGTTGAGTTTTGCATCAGATGAGACATCTTGGTGATCCGACATCACTAATGAGGATGTGACACCAATTACTTTAATTGTAGATGGCCTCATGTTAACCATTACTGATATCAGAACATTGTTTTTCCATTTAAATGGAATGCAGTAATTGTGTAATTTATCAGTTAAATATGGTTTTACAAAAGTTATGTACCCGTTTCTGAGTTGGTCATCTCATGGGGTGGCTTTCTAACCTGGTTCTCATGTGCATTTTTAAACTCTATTTTTTCTCTGCAGCCATTGAGCCTCAGGCATCTGCACTTCAAGATCCCTTTTTCACTCCCTCTCTATGTCTTGGAACCTCAAATGATGTCTGCCCACCCATCATGACCCCTGTCCTACCACTAGATGTTAGAAGGAGGTGACCATGGTCCTTACTATGCTAGTGATATCTCGGTTTACCTCTCCTGATCTCAGAAGAGAGAGATTATCGCTTGTCTCTTCACAAAAAAGTTTAGGAGGAGAACTGACAGACAGATCACCCAGACAACACCACAGTAGCTGACCATTCACGTCACTTTTGTATCCTTATGCATCCTTTCTTCTGCAAACAGATATCAGTAATAAAGGTATTTATTTGAAACTTGTGATGAAAGCGTATAACCTGAGAATGTGCTTACATGTAGGGACAGAATGTCTGCTGTTACCACTTGAGGAATGCCACTTAAATTAAGAACATTTTACCATTAGAGGCCTCTCTTCCTGTGGGTCGTACTCTTATCACTTTGTGCTTAGATTATTGAAATGCTTTGCGTCTGGAACATCCCATTCTGAGCTTGAAGATTGCAACTGGGTCAGAATTCTGTAACCAGGCTTGTATCATGTATATTTAGCTACTGTCATCCAACGCTGCTATTGTGGAGTCTGCAAATGGCAACGCATTAATTACTTCATTCTGTTGCTTTATGAGTCCCAGCATTAAATGGGCCCTGATGGTGTGAAAGATATACTTGCCCCCTACTATCATTTATTGGCATCTCCACTCAGCAGCTCAGAACTACCAATGATGACTAGAATTCTTTCAAGTCTTATGTTCTTAATCTGTGTATGTATGGAGCAACAGGTAGTGCACTTGCCTTTTGGTGCCGGAGACCAGAAGGCTGTGGGTTCTGTTCCCATTCCAAATTATTAGATTCCTGACCCAACACCAACACAGCCCTGGGGGGAGGGTGCTGCACTCCTGTGTGTGTTAACCTTCAGATGAGATTTTAAACTGAGATACCATCTGCTTGAGTCAGTGGTAGCTGAGGTGGATACAACAGATCCCATGGCATGTATCAAAAAAAGTGTTCTTTGATGCCCTGCCTGTTTTTCTCCTAGCATATAAATACCACCTTGGATTTCCCCTTAAAAGAGGCTACTAGCCTACTAGGACTAACCAGGTCAGAAATGGATAACATAATCACCCAGTCACTACCTTGGCCGCTTTATCAGTACCTTACTATGGATAGCTTGGGGGGAGCTGCCTTAAGATATACCTGTTTTGTAAAGCCTGTATTGAACCTTCAGATGGTTAAGGATTTTGCAACTTGTGAGGGTTATTTTTTTTTTATTTATTATATTACTCTGTGTTATGTTTTGTGATTCAATTTGCCGAGAAGCAAACATATAAATAAAGACTGCCTGATGAGGCAGATTAGGTTGTTGTTTCAAGTTTATCAAAGAAAGATGCATTTATAGAAGAACAGGAGTTCTGAGAAGCTGTATTGGGATACAAATGCAGTTATTTGTAAATAAGAGTGCATTGTTTCCCACTAAGCTACCATCTCTGTTTGTTACATTACTTAGTCTGTCTTTACTGCCATCGGACAGCACAACATTCTTGAACCCTACATACCCTTTATGCTGTGGGAATTGGTTGCAATGTGGTCATGCTATGGCTGAGTAACGTATCCTGAAATAGAAAGGGTACTTTTTCAAACCTTCTCTTGTATGAGACTCACGGTTCACATGTGCTCTGACTTCAGCTAACCTTTGTGTCACCCTGAGCTAATGCTTCTTTACCTAACATGTAGGGCATTAATTTATTGTCGAAGCAGTGTAACGTCATTGCTGCACCCATATGCCTTATGTAACAGTATTAAGTGTTTATATTTGCAGTGTATTTCTGTTTTAAGACGCAGTTATTGCTAGTATGGAACAACTGTTCTGTCTAAAAATAATTGCTTATTTAAAATTAACAGTTGTCATTTTACAGATTGGCTTGAATATTTCAAACATAACTGCAAAAGGAGGTTATACCATTCAGGCTGTGACTGATAACACAATTCTAGTATCTGTGGAAATCTAATAAGTAATAGTTTTCTTTCTGTTTCTTTCAAAAATAAAATTAAAGGAGACCTTTTAGGAGTTTTTTTTTAACTTTCAGTGTTACTAGGTAGATAAACTAGTCAAAGGAACCTTTTTTAAGCCATGACCTATTTAGGTTTCTAAGAAGAGACATCAGTATCTTATCAGTCAATATCATGTAATTTAAAGAACAATTTACTCTTGTACGTAATGGTATTTTTTTTGAGCATTAGAGAATACATGTGCCTTACATAGTTTGTAAGATTAATTCTGAGATGCAGTAAAAGAAATTTTGCCAAAAATAGAACCATATTTCCTCTTCAAACAGCAAGAGACGATGTAAGAAAATGTTCATAGGGCCCTAGTAACAAGGCTTCATATAGCGATGTTGGCACACTATGCCTCCTGTTAAATAACTTGCGTCACCTGCTTATACTATGTATCCTCAGTGATGTGCCATCTTTTTTATTTTAGTTATTCAACTGATCCCTGGGCTTATTTGTTTCAGACTGATATCGTAAAAGCAGAATACTGCAAAACTAAGAGCCAGATAAAATGTAAATGTTGGTTGCTAGGTAAACTTGCAACATTTCATAGAATCATGGGTAACTCTAGGCTAGCTGCCCCTGTGGACCATTTTAAGTCTAGCTATTTTCCCCTAGTGAGAATCAAATCCTCTGCCTCTTGTCTGTCAGGTAAATACCTTAACCATTTTGCCATCTCTTAACCCTACAGTGTAATCTTTTGATAGTGTGTATTTAACAGATCAGCACGAAACACCCAATGAAGATATCACTTCTCCATTCACCCAACAAGTATTTCTTTTGTAAAGTAGCAAAACTTTACTTCATGCTTTTTACATTTCAGAATGCCTGCTTTAGTTAAACTAAAGTTATGCGGGTTTTCACTGATTGTTATAGTTGTGTGCTGTTTAAGAACTGGACTATAGAGAGAAACTCGTAAAAACAAGTGCATTAAGCACTCATTCAGATATTCTGTCTTTGAACATAAGCAAGGCATAAACAATGTGCATTTCAAACTATAAAATGCACTATTCTAAAATGGCAAATCCACAGCATGGCATCCTTTTATTGTTAAAAGGAATTCAGGGCATTAAAGTAGCAATGAAAACCAAAACACTAGTTTTCTAAAACTAGCAAAGCTCACACTCATAATGACCCTAGAAGTATTAACTTTAAGAATTTGTAATACAAACTAGTAACTACAATTGAATGGACTCGTTTACAGCATATCCTTTCAGAATCATTCATTCTTTGTTTTACGGCTCAATCGAATAGTTTAGCCTTCACAATGAAACATATGATGCCTCTTACGTAAGCAAACAAAATGCGTTGCTTTGTTTCTCCTCCTATCTAATCTGCAGGGCAAAGTGATAGCAACTGGTCTAACAGTGGAATGGCTTTCCTTAAATATTTGGCCTGACGTGATCACTGAACTCAAATTATGACTGATTAATAAAAAAAAAAATGTATAACAAGGAAATGGTCAGCCCCACTAGAAAATTATGTGGCATTGTCTTCAATTTCACTTTTTCTCAGTGCAGTATAACACCTGTCTCTCAACCTGTGGCTAAAATTAAAGAATTTGCAACTTCCACTGTTCTAGCAATAATTCATCTCGTACGTCTATTGGTTCTGCTGTTCATTTATATCTGTATTACTTGTATTTACATACTCTCGTGATAGTCCAGCTTTCAAAAGCCTGGCTTAGTAAGCCATTCCATGTACACATCTTCATACCCTACAAAGAACTTTATGAAATATCCATATCTCCTCTCTGTCGCCAGAACTAAACAAATACACAGAACCTTCTCTTCCTCTTTTTAAAGTAGTCATTGGACAACTTAGACTAAACACATTTAATTCTGCTTATACATTTCATTTATCTTGAAGTCATTCTCACTAGGTATCCGGTTTCTTCATCTTATTGTCAAGACCGTCTTGCATACAGTTTTGGATGCACCGTGACCGTAGCTTGCAAAGGAGGCCATGCAGAAGTCTTCTCAAATATGTTATCAAATACTCATTTTCATTGCATACAATTGCACATTTTCCTTCAAACTTGCATTATTTTACTATGTAGAGACACTCAGCTGTCATTAAGTGATTAATTCATAACCTGCCAGCTGTTATTCCTCGTAATGGTAGCACAGAATTGACTTTTTTTCCTGCAGCTGTGCACTACACAACAGTTTGTGACTGGCACTGATCAAAATAAGTTTCAAAGGTCTTGGATTTCACTTTCTTTTTATTGTATTACATGCTTACTGCTGTCAGAAGGATACCTTATTCTGAATTCACTGTCTTGCATCTGGGGTGAAACATGTTTATTAGCACACTGATCTCACAGCAATTTCAAAATGATCTTGTCTTTGTTCCCCAAGGCTCTGATTTAAGACCCCTATTACTGCATATTGCCTCAACACTGTTACTTTGATTTTTTTGTTTGCTTGTGTATTGCGTTGTTTATTTATGCGTCTGTTAATTTGTTTGTTCACTGTTGTAGAACATTTACAGAATCAGTGTATTGCGTTGTTTATTTATGCGTCTGTTAATTTGTTTGTTCACTGTTGTAGAACATTTACAGAATCAGTGTATGTCTGTTAATTTGTTTGTTCACTGTTGTAGAACATTTACAGAATCAGTGTATTGCGTTGTTTATTTATGCGTCTGTTAATTTGTTTGTTCACTGTTGTAGAACATTTACAGAATCAGTGTATTGCGTTGTTTATTTATGCGTCTGTTAATTTGTTTGTTCACTGTTGTAGAACATTTACAGAATCAGTGTGGGGAAAAAAGAAGTGGGAAAAGACATTTTATTATTTTGTGATCACATAGGTGCAGTTAAAGGATGTCGCTATAAAAACATACAGATGGTAGTTATCGCAGAATTTTTAATGTTGGTACTTTTAGCCACCTGTACAATTTCTTATCATTGTAGATGTAACTAGTCTTTCAAAATAAGGAAGCAAAATCATTGTTAATATGAAATAAAGTACCACTGGACTGTTAGCTGTCTTTATGTCTCTGCTTTGTGCCTGCTATCTCTTTGATCTATCTATGCTAAAACTCCACGCATTGCAGACACTTTGTTCATACTCTGTCTCCACCAACTATTAAGTTTTCTCAAATGCTGAGACCGTCCTCATGTGGTGTGGTGGTGGGCATCTATTCTTGGAGATTCCCAAATAAGATGGAATAATTTACATATTAAACAATATTTCTTATATTGTTCCTCTTCTAGCTAATGGCCCAAGTTGGATATATTTGTTTGCAAATCATTAGTGAAAGAACAGTACAAATAATACATTCTGATGTGCATAGCTGGACGAATCTGATCTGAGAGGAAAGGATTTATGCCAGACATATAGAATGAACTGTTTTATATACCAGCAAGCATATAAAACTGTATGCAAGTGTGTGTGTGTGTGTGTGTGTGTGTGGTACAAAGTATTTCCCTTAATCTCATGTCATTAAATCTGGTATCAGTCGCAACATTTGTCAAAAAGTAATTTAATCAAGATTCATTTGTTAAATCACAGTTCATAGAAAGCAACACACACAGCACTTCAAAAGAGTTTTTTTTTACTCTTTTACCCTGGTCCTGGGTGACTTTAACTCTCCAACCATAGATCCATAAATTGGAAGAAATACTCCTGCCAAAACACAAATGCCGAGATGTTCCTTGATTTCATCAATGCAAATGCCTTGGACCAGTTGTTTGATACCCCTGCAGGAGGTGAAAATATCTTGGACTTGGTATTAACAACTGCAGCATCCTTACAGTGTCATCATCCCTGGTAAGTTCTTACCACAAAGCAGTCACTTTCGAAGTCACCATCTCCCCTGACCCCCCCCCCCCCAGCTAGGGTCAAACATATAAACTTCTCCAAAGCTGATTACAACTTTCTGAGGGAAGGTATAAACAACTTCACAGCCCCCTCCCCCGAAACTGGCACATATGTCCAAACTTACACCAAAGTACTCTATGAGCATTTATATAGCTGCATTGAATCGGGAATATAAGACAGGACGAAAATCAACCTCCTCAAGGAAGAGTAAACCTGTCTGGTAGACATTTACAATAAATAAACTCTATAATAAAAGGAAAAAATTGTTGTCCAGGACCATGAAGGAGCAGGTGTCTAATTGGAAGCAATCTCTCCTTAGCCTGAACAAGCAAATAAGAGCATTAGTGAAATCCTCCAAAGCAAGCTTCGAGTCCAAAATGGCCACGTCTGCTAAAGACAATCATAAGGCTTTCTTCACGTATGTCTGCAATCTCAAGAGAAGCACCCAGATCTGCTCAGAACTGGTGGTCAAGGACACACATACACAAACCCTGTAGATATAACCAACCTGCTGCCCGACAGGTTCAGTGAAAACTTCACTCCTCTGTCCCCCCATTAGTAAAATAGGACATCACCAGTACCTGCCCCCTCTTCTTATCTCTAGGAAGCAAGTCATCACTGCCCTCTGAAAGGCACAAAATACAGCCTCCATGGGACCCAATAACATCCCAGGCTGCATCCTACATGAAATCAAGCAGGAACTTGCAGCACCATTAGGCTCCCTATTCAACCAAAGCCTGAGTACCGGCTTCGTCTCAGCTGGAGGATGGCTACTGTCATCCCTTTGCACAAAGGTGGAGCATCCACTGATCCAGGAAATTATAGACCCATCAGCCTAACTAGCCTGATCTGCAAGGCCATGGAGCAGATCATCATGGACCTCATTAACAAGGGCATTGGCAACCACCAGACACTTGATCTGACACAGTTTGGTTTTGTCAAGGGGAAGTCATACCTGTTAAATTTGGTCGAATTTTTTGAGACAGTCACCAAGGCCATAGATGAGGGGAAGACTGCGCACACTGCTTACCTTGACCTGGCCAAGGCCTTTTATACTATTCCTCATTCAAGTCTAACAGATAAATTCTCTCAACTAGGCATCAATCCATATGTTACCAGATGGGTAGCAAACAGGCTTACTTATAGAACCCACCTAGTCAAAATAGGGGAAGCCATCTCAAGTAGTAGACACTTAACAAGTGGTGTACCCCAGGAATTGGTCTTGGGGCCTCTGCTGTTTGGGACATACTTCTCAGAGGTGCAGGCCAAATCTAGTGGCTATGGCTGACCAAGTTTGCAGATGACTGTAAGCTGGGTGCTGTCACCAGTTCTCCTAGTGATGTGGACATCCTCCAAGAGGGTCTCACCCAAACAAATGACTGGTGCCAGAAACATGACCTCAAACTAAATGCCAAAAAATGCATCATCATCATCCCTTTTGGGGAGAATGATGTCCCCACAAATTATCACATTGATAATAAGGCACTAAGCACGCAATCAGTCTTGAGGGACTTGGGAACCCAGGTTGATAGCAAACTGACTTTTTACCACCATATTGCCTCCATTGTATGGAAAGCTTTCTACATAGCCCACCTCATTAGTAAGGGTATCTCACCCAGGGACAAGGTGCTCATAACATCCCTGTATTTTTCCTTTATAAGACCCATTATTGAATACAATGCCCCTTTCTGCATGTACCTCGCAAAGCACATGCAGCAGCTGGAGAGACCACCGTGATTCCTCACCCGGAGAATCCAGGCCGTCAAACATCTACCCTACACAGGTAGGCTAAAAGCCCTGTCCATCTACTCAGTTTCCTACAGACTCCTCAGAGGTGACCTCTATCTGGCATACAAAGCAATCTCAGACCCCACCCTGATGAGAGTGCAGCATATCCGCAAGTCAAGCTCCACTTGAGTAACCTACACGCGAGACCTCAACCTCGTCTGTGACATCAATAGGACTTGTTGGCAGGACAGATTTGTGTCCCAGAGATTCCCTCTTTTGTGGAATAGACTCCCTCTCCATGTAAAGCAGAGTACCTCATTGAACATTTTTAAGCTCAACCTGGATAACTGGATGGGGAACAGAAAATACACCTTTAGGATTCAACCTATGTCCCTGCTGGATTGTGGCATAGGATGCTGACATATTGGAAAATAGGCTAAATTCTTAGCTATGCTTGTAAGGGTCTCAGGGCCAATAGCCTAGTAATTTGCTATGATCCTATGGACAAGCCTCTGCATCCCTCATATGGTAGATGATCCTCATCACCCCACCCCCTCCCCATATACTTAAATATAATTAATTCATGGTCACTTAACCAGAGAGAGAAAAAGAAAAGATCACGCACAGTGAATCACAGCTGGTATACAGATAAAACTACATCAGCAATGAGTGTCCATAAGTAATACCAATCACATTTGACAGCCACCAAAATAAACATCTGCATACATTTTTACACAATTCTAGTAGCCTGTCACACAACTTCTGCAGATTTCTGTGAATTGTGATTCACTGAAATGAGCTTTCAGTGAAATCAGTTTATTTATTTTTATTTCCAAAATGTGTAATTCAACCACATGATATTCAACAAGATGGATATATCGATATTAAATGGGCTCAGAAAAATGGAACAGTTTAATTGGCTAACAGGTTTCCATAAAAGACATTTGGCCCCGATGTAAAATAGCCCCATAAAATGGCTGCATAAGAAAAGGACAACGACAAAAGTATTCTTTTTCTAAACAAGGGCTTGTCTAGTGCTCATCAAACTACACCTTGTCAAGGAATCAAACTCTCTGATCACTGCTTTCCACATAAGATCAATACCAGTGCCTTTTATAAGTGTGAACCGAAAGATATTCCTCTTGTTTGTTCAGCTAAAGATTTAGTATATATAAGGGTGGGGGATTATTTTTTATTTATTTATCTAACATTTGTTTATCAGGAAAGTCTGACTTGGAATGAAGCCAATTTTCAGCGGAGGTCTGGGGAGAAATTCTCCAGATTCATGTCTTTGTAATGCTGTAGGTAGATTGGATACTCTAAACTGGCCCTGTGTGTGTGTGTGTGTGTGTGTGTGTGTGTGTGTGTGTGTGTGTGTGTGTGCATATGTGTGTGCCTTCAGTGGAAGGTTGGGCGTCAGGCTGGCAACTCGACACTGTAAAACTCCACTGCCAATCATGAGCGGACAGGTGATCCGCTGTGGCAACCCCTAACCGGAAAAAGTCGAAAGAAGAAGAAGATGTTAAACTAATTTATATAGTGTACAAAAGTAGCAAGAACTTGCTAATTCCATTGGCATAGAGAGATAAAGTCCTAACTAGAACCTAGGCAAGCCGTGTTCCTAACTAGGAACCAGGAGTACCTTGTTTGAATAGCAGTTTGAGTACCTACTGTAGTTTGTGAAAATTAGAGATAGATAATGCAATTTTGGTAACTCACCTATTTTTATGGGGAGGGAAGGGGTGCATAGCCAGACACTTATTCCTACTAAGAATCCATAGCACAAGCTGGAGAATCCAGTAGGAGTACAGGTTTCAAGAAGACAATGGGACTCCCGATGGTTTGTGCCACCATACCGCTCAACTGTCCAGATTCTGGCAGAATGCCCAGATTTCTGCCTCATATTTTTTGTCCTTTCCTCAAAATTTGTGTTTTTTCTGGCAAAATCACAGGGATGATCTGAGGATTGAAGTCACCAAATAATGACATACATTTCAGTTTCAGACTTCAAATCCTTCATAAATCTTGTGTTAACACAAACCCTGTTACTTTTGCAACTTTCTAAGTTTATAAGAGCAATATTTAACATCTCTCCCTATTTTTGGGCCTTTATCCTCCCATTTTGTTAGGTTTGTCAAGATTTCTTGCAGACATTGAAAGGTGTGTATGCCACCAGTAGTGATGAGTGTCACAACCTCACTGATGCTCATACCCTCCCAACACTAGGGCAGTTAAGGCCTGTCTAAATGACATCACTTCATGATCATCTCTTGCCAAGGTATAAAAGGAATAAATGGGCCAACTGACCAACCACTTAATGTTGTTTTTGAAGTGTTAAAGGTCCAGCATTATAAGACAGAAGTCAAGTCTTGTCTTGCCCATAAGATTTTATACCATATCAAGATCTAATATTTTGTACATTGCGTGGTTGATGCTTGAAACTTTTAACATTACATTAGAGATTTATAGTAAAATGATATCCTTGCTGGATGCCTGCAATGTATTTATTTGGCTGTACAATTATTTCTGTATCCCTGAACTGCAGGATGGTAAATAAAAACAGTGTTGAAACAACAAGTAGTGTATGACACACTTAGAAACCTTTTAGTGCAAGATCTCAAGCATCTCATAAAGGTGCCTACTGAGAAGAACTTAGATTTTTAGGAAATGTTTCAATTGGCTTCAACAACATAAAGCTATGAGACCAATGGAATTAGATGATTAGGTTCAGAGATTCATAGTTAAATACTAGTCTAGCTGCCCTTGTCGGCCATTTTAAAGCCTAGCCAGTTATTCCATCAAAGGTGAGAATCCAATCCTGTATCTTGAGCTGTGAGATAAACACCTTAACTGTCATGACAATCACCTACCCCTTAGAGTGACAGGGATGTATACATTAGAAGATCACTGATCTATTAGGATTTTACACTGTGTCTTGGGAGATCTTTGAACAGTCCATGTGATGGCTTAAAGTTCAGCAATGCATAGAATATTCACAGAACCAAGCTGTAATCCAGGCATGGACAGAACTACCTGTGGTGTAACCTGTCTGTTTACTAATCAGGTTTATTTACTTGATAACTGGATGACCCACCAGTAAAAGTACTCTTTTCAAGGGCATTCCAAGAACACTGTCTGCTTAAGTGACATGCTCAATTTCACACAATAGGTAATGAGAGACTGACGGAATTTATGCCAGGGGTTCCACCTGTGTCCGTCATTGACAGGTGCTGACCGAGGTTTCTTTTTGGGGATACATTCTTGGCTAGGCTTGTAAGGGCCAGATGTCTATTAGCCTAGTAACCTCCTATGATCCTGTGATCTCTCATTAATGCAGCTTGTTAGCAGCCTATATCCATAATCCTGTTTGCTAAGATGTCAGGTTAATATAATTGGGATGGTGCGAAGCGAGCTGTAACAAACTCTGAGATGAAACTGTCACAAAGTACAAACGATCCACAAACGTGTGACAAACGATCCACAAACGTTAAAACTCCACGAATTTATTGTTCCAGAAACAAACTTTGGATAAGCGCTTTCACTACGAATAGCTTCCTCAGATCCTTCTCAGAGTTTGTTGCAGCTCGCTTCGCACCATCCCATATGTTTTTTGAGTGCTTTATTTATTATTCTTTGGGACAGTTGCGTTTACCAGATTTAACAGTGGTATATCTTTTTTTAGGTTAATATAATTGTCCATTGCCCAGTTTCAGATGGGATAAGAAAATGACAAAAAATGCCAGTGAACTGCTAATGCATGATGCATTGTAGGCTATCATCATAGAGCGAAATATTTAGTTAACACTAGAAATAACCTGACACGTATATGCGGAGACTAACAACCACAAACCAGTGCACCATCCAGGCATTATTCTGACTTTCTACTTTGTGCAAATCATAAATCTTGCCTAATCTGATAACACTCTCTCAAACTGTTTGAATCTTGCATGGTCAGCAGTTCACTTATCCTTGCTCTAAGATGCTTTGCCAGTATTTAATTATTCATGCTTTTTCCTCATGTTATCTGCTCTCTGATGCACTCTGATCCGTATTATAAATTTACACTGTTCCTTCTAACTGGTGCTGTTTTTCATATTACCTAGTCATTCATACACTCCGATTAATATTGTTTAAATGTACATTCTTCCTCTTAACCTACTTTTTCTGATAAACTGCTCAGCCCCTCCCCCGCCAATTACAACTACTCATTAATTCTGTAAACACAGTCACCTTCTCTATTCCACGTAACAAAACGTGTATTACATTAATCACACATTATCTGTTCTGTATAGATTGAAAAGTTCTGCACATTCTAATGTTATTAAGGTTATTTCTTCTATTGTACTTGTCTTTAGTTTACACTGACAGTACAAACTTGTTATTGTATTAATTTTACTCCCAGGCCTTCTTACTAAAATGGATAGGCCCAGTCAGAACTTCCAGGTTACCAAGTAAACAATAATCACATATCTTATCTAGCTTGGAAAACAGAAACAATACATCTCTCTGCAGTATTCAGAGTTTTAATGTTTTCATCTAGGATCTGATTATGATATGAAATCATTTTCTCATGTTTTGTCGTGAGGGGTACACAGAAAGCAGTCGGGTACTGTGCTGTGCTACTGATCTTGTGTGTATGTGTAAACTATGAACTCCCTGAAAGGAAACTGCGAGTTCACTAGCATTCCTAGAATTGTATTAAGTAGTTGCAGCATTTAAGAAAATGGATAAGTATTTGTATTTGTTCCAAAGAATCTGGGTTTTGCGGCACTCCTGGGCACTTGGCTATCTCAGCATGGCTTTTGTAGACTACAGATTATTGTTCAGACAAATACCAGTGCTTCATTCTTCATAGTTGGTATTTTATAAGTGATATTCACTGAATTTGCCATATGATCAGGTAGTAGTACATTCTGAATAGAGAAAAATTGCAAGTGGAAAGTTTACAGCTGGCTAAAATGTGAACTGGAGAACTAGCAATTATGACCAGTTACAATGCAAGGACACAAGGATAGGCTTGGTTCAAATCAGCAATGCCGCAGATTAGAGTTTCATACTTATTGTTTAGAAAAAGCATGTTGATGCAAAACCTGATGTTTTGTTAACTTTTTAAAATATAGTGAAGTAATGTTTAAAAACTTTCCCTGGTGTCGTCAATCCCCATTTATTATTGTCTTTGTCCAGACATCTTGAGCGAGAGCATTGAGAGGTATGACACACACACACACACACACACACACACACACACACACACACACACACACACACACACACACCTTGCCTTCCTAATCTACTGATGCCTTAACTAACTCCCTTACTGTGACCACCAAGGTGCGTGCGCACACACACACACACACACACACACACACACACACACACACACACACACCTTCCCTTCCTAATCTACTGATGTCTTAACTAACTCCCTTACTGTGACCACCAAGGTGCGTGCGCACACACACACACACACACACACACACACACACACACACACACCTTCCCTTCCTAATCTACTGATGCCTTAACTAACTCCCTTACTGTGACCACCAAGGTGCACACACACACACACACACACACACACACACACACACACACACACACACCTTCCCTTCCTAATCTACTGATGCCTTAACTAACTCCCTTACTGTGACCACCAAGGTGCGTGCGCACACACACACACACACACACACACACACACACACACACACCTTCCCTTCCTAATCTACTGATGCCTTAACTAACTCCCTTACTGTGACCACCAAGGTGCGTGCACACACACACACACACACACACACACACACACCTTCCCTTCCTAATCTACTGATGCCTTAACTAACTACCCTACTGTGACCACCAAGGTGCACACACACACACACACACACACACACACACACACACACACACACACACACACACACACACTCACACTCACACACAAACCTTCCTTTCCTAATCTACTGATGCCTTAACTAACTACCCTACTGTGACCACACACACACACACACACACACACACACACACACACACACACACACACACACACACACCTTCCCTTCCTAATCTACTGATGCCTTAACTTACCCTACTGTGACCACCAAGGCGTGCACACAGCATTTTGGCCATATGCATTAAAACAGTGAGCTGTACTAAGCTGCAAGACTGAAGTCTAACACCAGTGTGATTGGAACAATGAGTCCCCAAAGTAAGGAGAAACAGGTGGAGCAAGAGGCATCTGAAGAAGAAATAAGAGCATGAGAAAGAAAAAGAGATTTAATATGGTGCAATATTTATGCAAAGGCGAAAGCAAAGCTAATCAATACAAAAAAGCAGCACCAAGGACATTTGAAGAGAAATACAGGCAAAGGCACGACCAGATTTAGTATCTAACATCTTTACACAAAGATTTAGCCCCGGGTAAGAAGTATTTACATCTGAATCCTGAACAAACACCAACCTAGTTAGCAACAGGAAAAACAGTAGTCAAATTAAAGACTGAACCTACAAGCTAAAACCGTTAGATCAATAACTTGCATTCCATGTATGCATAAACTATGTACAGGAATTGATGCCAATTGAGTTTTCTTCAAAATGACTATAAACTCTATCATGGCAATAGAACAAAAGGGTACCAAACAAAAGTCATATAGAACAAAGGATCATTTGTTGTTAAATAGTCATAGTAGAGAATTTTAAAAAGGGGAAAAATCTAAGTATGGCATGGAGAAATTAAAAAAAGACATTTTACAGCATCCTACATTCATGGATAAAGGAATGCGTACAGATGTATATGATTCACCCTACATCGATCAATTACATTATAGGCTTACAGATGTATACGATACACCCTACATCGATCAATTACATTACAGTGACCGTGACAGTGGCAAACCACTTTGCAGGTGTGATAAAGGAGAAGATGTTATCCCAGAGATAAAAATTCAAAGGGGAATATTCCAGGGTGACAACAGCTCATTAGATGAGGAGCTGAAAGCACAAATGCAAGTGGTCAAAGCTTTCTAAGATGATATCAGAATGTCATTTGGTTTTAATAAATGAGCAAATGCAATATTTGATGCTAGAAAGCTGCAGCACCAAGAAAACATCAGTTTGGGACAAGAGTGATAAGTGACAATAAAGGAACTGGAGCAGGTGGCAGTGTATAAATACTTGGGATCTGATTAAATATTCACAATAAAACATGAACAAATGTGAGCAAAATTCAATAAACAATATTTTAGAAGACTAAAATTTAATACTGAAAACAGCCCTGACATCTAGGAAGAAAGTCCAAGCTATAAGCCAAGTTGTTGTTCCTGTTCTCACTTGTAGTTTTGGGGGTGACTGATGGGCCTCAAAATACATTGGAACAGTTGAACAGGAAAACCAGTAAAATGCTTCTTGCTCATCAAATGTTGTATAATGATCAAAAATAAAGTTATATAAAAATTGGTGTGTACCACAATTATATTTTCCTCATTGTGAAGAAGATACACTCTTCCTCAAAACTGATTACATGTATAGATCTACAGTCGTAGTACTGCATACATATTTGCTGACATCACCAGATACAAACATGGTGAAAGTTTTAAAACATGAAGAGAACAAGCCTACGATGACTTTTCTGCTTATCGTTGTCAAGCAAGAATGGAAAGTAAACCAGAAGTAGTCAAAAGTCGGACAGTAAATGAATGTGCCAAAAAACAAAAGAAAGAATATAAAGAGAATGATCAGATGAGAAGGCAAGAAATGTGGAAAAGCGTAAATATAGTTGCAAATATAGAAAACTTCAGAAACATCCACATGTTGATCAGGATCTAACGCAGGAATGGTTAAGGGCATGTGAATTTAAACCAAAAGATGAAAGGTTAATATTGGCGGCCCAGGATACTGGACAACATACACGTTAGTTAACAAAGTTCATTGAACATGTGGGAGAAATGGACAAATGTAGGTTCTATAAAACAAAACTACAAGTAGTCACGCATCTTGTTACTGGGTATGATGACACTAATGACAGGGGGCCTGTATTCTGAAAGGCATAATGATGTGGTATTTGGGGATTGTGCAAATGTTACAATATTGAAGAAGCTGAGAAGCATTGGAAACATGAGCCACAAAGCATGATAGAAAATGATGACGTTTATATCATGTGGGAGTACCTATTACCAACAGTTCAAAAAAAATAGATGCAAGAAAACCAGATAAAGAAGTCCATGAAAAGAAGACAAACATAGCATTTATCACTGAAATTGCTACATCCATTGATTACAGTGTCTTCTGTACAGAAAAAACAAGGTAATAAAATACCAGGATTTGTAGGCAGAATTGAGGACAATGTGGAAGAAGGATACTCGGTTCCAATAGCAGTAGGAGAAATTGGTGTCACAAAAATGAATTTATAGTCATAGTTAGACATGCTACCAATACAAGTAACTCCATATGAATTACAGAGGTCACTGATGGGCACATTGCAGGTTCTATGAAGCACACTTTTGGCTAACATCAAAGATTAAAACAATACTAGTTTCATGAACTTTAATCATACTATGACTTAGGAATGGGGTCAATTCCTGTCATGGTATTAAAAAACTCAAAAGGCTTGGAGGAATTAAATCCAGATAAGAAACAAGAACACCATTTTCTGTAGCCCACATAGCTCCAAAATATTGCAGCACAGAAAGAATTCATTTTCAGTGGAATACCTAAAAGATCACCAACGAGCGCGCGCGCGTGTGTGTGTGTGTGTGTGTGTGTGTGTGTGTGTGTGTGTGTGTGTGTGTGTGTGTGTGTGTGTGTGTGTCTGTCTGCGTGTTTGTCTGTCTGCGTGTTTGTCTGTCTGCGTGTTTGTCTGTGGGTGTATGCACACGCACGTGTGTGTCTGTGGCCCTAAATATTTCAAAAAGTGTCCCAGTGTCTGAGACAGTATAGAATGCTAATTTGCAGTCACCACAGAGCTGTTGTCTTCTTGCAATGCTTCCAGTTTGCTTCTAGAGTAGTACTGATAAGTTCTAGACTGCCTGGACCTTGCAAATTCCAGGTTTTCTAATGTTTAACCACTTTCTTAAATCATTTCATTACTGTTTAGTTTGTATTGAGTCTGAGCTTGCTCGGAAGACTGCTGCTAAGGCCACTTGTGCTAAGCACTTACACAGTAAGTTATGGCTAACCCGTGAAGTTTTCTTAGGGGTCAGTACATGTCTTGTCTTGAGCTCAATGTCCTTAATAAAAAATTAGTAGCACTGAATGTATGTCGGTCTTAATAAAGGAACTCTAGTTTTCATTACTTGTATCAGTCTTAAAATAGGCTTCACTGATACAGATGAAATTCCTGAATGAGATTTCAATAGTAGGAGGCATGGACTTCATTCTAGACCAAACAGCAAAGATAGCATGTAGGGAATATGACAGTGCCCCTGTCTCCTTGGCTTGAACACATCAGGCTAATTTCTAAAACTCAAATCACTGCACCACAGGTGCCAATATAATTCTGCCATAGTCCACGTGGGTGTAAATGACCTGAGAAGTACCTCCCTGGACTATATGAAAAGAGACATTATGGCTCTCTCTGAATATGGGTCACAGACTGGTACGAGTCTCGCATTAGGCAGCATTCTACCTTCACCAAGGATGATGTCACAGTATGAACAGAAAATTATTGATTATAACTGTTGGCTTAGTTTCTGGTGTCACTTTAAGGATATACAGTATCCGTTAGCATGGGAGAACATGGTTAACAGACCATATTGCTTGCTAAGGATGGTCTGCACCTATCCCCCCACCCCAGCTTTCAGATATAGGCTAAAGCTTTATCCATCCCCACCCCCCTTAGAGCCTTTTTTAGGCAATGCCAAAATAATAAAACTACCAACATAGCAAAAAAAAAACAAAAAAAAAAAAACCTCAAAGCAACCTTAAGGTGTTACTGCTCAATGTTAGGTGCCTAAATAAGAAGTTCCACACCCTACAAACTGTCCTCAATCTGGACAATGTGGGCATCTGTACGGTTACCAATACTGGTTTAAAGCCACAGAAAGTACTCCTGCTGTGCAAGTCTACAGTACCTTCTACACATTTAGGCCAACAGCAGCACAGGCGGGCTAAAGGAGGAGGTGTTTCCATCTATGTTAGCAACAAATAAAACTCCAGGTTGATCAAACAGGATGATGCCCCGGAGTTCATCCATGTCCAAGTCTCCATAGACAAGGTTCTTTACCATGTCTTAGCCAGTTACAGGTAACCCTGTATGACTCACGAAGCTTACAACTTTTACCTATACCTATTACACATGCTCACTATCCAACCAAATACCCTATTCATGGGAGACTTTAACTACCCATCTATAGAATGGGGAATGTACACTGGCTCTATCTCACAGGTACAGTGTTTCCTGGATGTTATCAACATAAGATCAGATAGTGTGTACTCCAGATAGAGGATCGGTGGACCTAGTACTCACCAATATGGTAGAGCACTGCACACTTCCCTGTGTCACGTCCTCACTGGTGAGGTCGATTCACAGAGCTGTTTCATTTGAAATAAAAGCCAATCCAGAAAACCCAACTAAACCCATAACACTTACAAACTATTCTGAAGCAAACTGTATCCCACTAAGTGGCAGCTTGCCAGAATTCATGGCTGTCCCAACCCCCAAAGAATACAGCTACTTATTGTAGTTATTCACAGAAACCCTGTACAAACACATTGATAGCACCCCCCTAAGAGTGGACCCATTAGTGAGAGATCTGATCTGGGTACTCACTCAGATAGTTGGTAATCTGATATTTCACCACCATGTGTCAGTGGTGGTAATGGAATCTTTCTATATGGCTCAGCTTATAAGTAAGGGCATGGCATCCAGATCTAAGGATGGCATAACACCACTGTACTCAGCTGTTATCAAAACAATAATCAGTACAGTGCTCCTTTGGCATGTACCTTGCCAGGTACTTGCAACAGCTGTAGTGTCTTCAGACGTTTCTCACAAAAAATGCAGGGTATAACCAACATGTCATATGTGGAACGATTGACGGCCCTATGACTGATTTCAGTTTCCTACCGATTACTGAGGGGGGGAGCTGTGCCTGACTTACAAGGTAGTCTCTGAACAAGGCCTGATGGAAGTGTTGCATATTCATAAAACTAACTGCACAAGGGTTACCCTCTCCAAAAATATAAACCTGATCGACGGGAACAGATCATGCTGGAGAGACAGATATTTTTCCCAGACATTGCCCTTCCTCTGAAATAGGCTTCCTATTCACGTGAAGCAAGGACCTTCCTTGACAATCTTCAATTGCATTCTTGACCAATGGATGGGATCTCAGATTCACTCCTGGGAGGTACTCATGACCCTCATGGACAGAGGCAGTCTGTAAAAATTGCCACTCTTGCTGACCCTTGTTATCTTTCCCTAGCGATAGGAAATTGGGTGAAATCTGGGTAAAACTGGATAGGGTTGTAAGGGCTCTTGAACCATTTGTCTGGTATCTGCCATGAGCCTATGGACATGTAAGTGATGCATAAAGGTTGCAGTACCAACAAGAAGTAATGCAAAATCTAACAGCAGCACAAACCCAACGGGACCAAACAGACAAACCCAACTGGTGGAATCCTTATGTTAACAGGGTATATAACGAAAGAAAACAAGTCATGGCCAAAATCAGATTGAGCAACTCTCATAGAGACAAGAGCTCCCGATTCAACTAAGCAAGAAACTAAGTGGTCTAATAAAGACCAACAAGGCCAATTACAAGGTCAAGATAGCTTTCTAAGCTAAGAACAATCACAAGACCATAATCACCTCTGTCAGGAACATTTAAAGGTAATGCTCAGAATTGTGCAGAACTGGACATAAGTGGCACAACATTCACTGACCAGGGTGACACTGTGAAGCTGCAGGCTGATAAATTTAGCTCTAGCTTCACCCTTCTACTGTCCACTGTGAAGTCCCTTCTAGCTTATCTCCTCCAACTATCAACAGAGAGTAGTTCTTGGTGATGCTCACTAAAGCCAAAATCACTTTTCATTGGGTCCTAAAAATATCGCTTGTTGCCTCCTACATAGCCTAAAACATGACCTAGCAGGACCACATGAGGCACTCTTCAACTACAGCCTGAAAGGTGAATGGAAGGCTGCAGCGGTTATCCCTCTTCATAAGAGTGGGCCGTCAACTGACACCAGAGCCTACAGACTTATCAGTCTAATATGCAAAGCCATGAAATTAATTTTCATGGAAATGATCAACAAGGACATTGGCAGTATACTGAAACTGGACTTATTTCTGTTTGGCATTGTTAAGGGAAGGTCTTGTCTACTTAACCAGGTAGACTTCTTTGAGAAGATCACCAAGGCTGTGGATGAGGGGAAATGGTGATTACTGCCTAACTTGACCTGCCCAAGGTGTTTGATACAATACCCCACCCAGGTATTATTGACAAACTCTCAGGCCTAGGCATAAAAATCAATGCATAACTCACTGGATTGCTGGCTGGCTCACAAGTAGGACCCAAGAAGTCAGGATAAGTGAAACTACCTCCACCAGGAGACCAGTCCTCACTGGAGTACCACTGGGCTCCGTTTTGGGCTGGTTCTGTTTGGCATCTATCTTTCAGAAGTCAAGGCTGTTGTCAAAGGTCTATGGTTAATGACGTTTGCAGATGACTATAAATTGGGAGCTAGCATAGATTCCCCTCATGACATTGGCATTCTACAAGAGGGTATAACATAAACATATGACTGGTACCCCCAGGACCCATTTCTCCCCTATCTCAACCAACATCTTTCTCATATCTGCTGTGACCTCATTAGAGACAGCTGCTTTCCCTCACCCTTGGTGTTGTTCTGACTTCTTCTGTGGTGGGGTGTTCCTCTTCTGTCATGATAGGCTGGGTCTGGGGATGTGCAGCTTCTGTGGAGTTTTCTTCTTTCAGAAGCTCCAGTAAGTACTCCTCCTGTCTGCCTTTCATGTCCTATGAACTAGTGAGCAGGTTGTTGCTGGCATCCCTTATGAAAGGTGTCTGTCTTTATCTTTCTATCTTTGCCTAACAACATGTTATAATTTGTTTATGCCATCTACTGACTTAATTTCCAGAAGCTGATAGAGTGGCTCTGATGCCTTGTTCTTTACTATTGCAACTCCTTTCTTAGCTTCTTTGTTAGCCAACCAGTATTTCTTCCTAGGCTGGTCTGTCTTTTCTATCTCCAACTTTTTCCTGCAATCCTTCCTTCTTTTAATGACTTACTGGACTTCTGCATTCCACCACCAGCTTTCTTTGTGTGCTTTAATTTCATACCTAGCTGAGACACGTCTGTTCTGTAGTCCTCATAAAATCTGTTTTGAGGCACTGCCATTCTTCTTCAACTCCACCTATTTCCTCTACTTCTTGAGGTCCTAGAGCCCGGAGTAATTCCATGAACTGATGTGCTTTCTCTCCAGTCAGCTTCATGTCTTCTGCCTGGTCTCTGTTGACCTTAGACCCTTCTGTGACCACTGCTTGCAGTTGATTGTGGCAACTAGTGGTTTATGCTGTGGGCTGACTGTTTTACTAGAGATGACTTTGCAATTGCTGATTCTACTGCAGTGCCTTTTCCTCACAAGGAGGAAGTCTATCTGAGACAATTGTATGTGATCTTGTGAGTGTCTCTGTCTTTCTGAACCATGTGATGGCTGCTATCAAACCATTTGCAGACAGAAGTCTAGAATGTCTCTCCTCCTTTATTCCCATTGCCCCATCCATGTGAACCCAAGCAGTCCTCGTATCCTGTTCTGTCTTTTCAAACACATGCATTCAGGTCACCCATTTCAACACTAATTCCCATTGCCCTGCTTTAGCTAGTAGGTCACGCAATTGATGTCCGAATGCACTCATTTTCTCACTCTCACAGTCCTGCTCAGGGGCATAATCTGAGATTGTAAATACTGCCCTATCATTAGGCTGGAGACTGATTGCTATGTTCCTGTCACTAATTCTCATGATATCCCTCACTGTCTTCTGAGCCTCTCTCTTACCACAATTCCCACTCTATTGCTAGCCTGTTTTCCTCCTGAGTAGTAAATTCTGGATCTCCAGACAATTGGCTTTGTTGGGCTGCCCTTCCATTTTGGCTCCTGGATACTTAGGATGCCCAGCCTCCTCCTTATCAGGGTTCTTTTTATTTTAAGGCCTACCCATAGTTTGCCTTTCCTCCCTTCCACTTGCATGTGCAAATCCTGGGTGTGGGTGTGCAGCTGGAATGTGCAACGTCTCTCCCCTGCCTTCAAGGAAGGCTGAGCTACGTTCTTACCCTAATCATCTCTTAGACTACTGAACATGGGTCGGTTGGGCTGAAGTCAGGGCTTTATCCCTCTGCACCACTGGAGTGATTAATTTCATTTTTCTTAACACTGAAGATTAGTGACTCCCTGCTCACTCCTCAGACATAGATGTAGAATATCTGTAAAGTAAAGGGGCTGTGTAGAAAAGACAGGGGTTAAGATATGTTAATGGCACAAAAGCTTTACTGACATGAAAACACAGGCACAAACGTTGGCCACTGGCCTTAATAAAGAAGGCACGGCTGCACATAGACTAAAATGCAAAAATAAATTGATAAAAAAGACTGGATGTCTACAGTGCTGAACAAGATTCAATTAAAACAAGAAGCACTCTGTGACTGAATGGCACACTGTCTAATGCAGAGTAAAATGGCGCACTGTCTGATAACAGAGTAAGGTCATGTTAACACCATCTGCTTTCCTGACTACTCTGAGAGACAGCATCATGCAAACAGAAATGGGTTTGAAAGATATTTTAAGGCCATGTGCCATGTTGTATTACAGCAGTTCCTAGGTTTGCCATCTTGTTAGATGTCCAGAGTGGGCCATTTTTTTTTTAAACAAACCTACAAGTAGTGCAGAGAACTGGTCTTATTTTTACCAAAACAAAAGTTCACTCCTGTAAAATTTGAATTGTTTTGTGTGTTTCATATCATATCAGTGTTTCAGAGAAAATTTGTTTTATGAAACTATTAGAAGAAACTTGGGAAACACTATTTGCCAAGTTTCCTGCATTTTCCCAGGACACAACTTCTCAAGTAGAGACTGTCTTGCACAAGGAAGGACAGGTGG
This sequence comes from Protopterus annectens, assembly GCF_019279795.1. NCBI lineage: Eukaryota > Metazoa > Chordata > Ceratodontiformes > Protopteridae > Protopterus > Protopterus annectens. Next base: position 1,651,764,858 of record NC_056729.1, read on the forward strand.
TAACCCTACCAGCACTAAAAGGACAGTGTTGATTTGGCCTTTATGACCTGTTTGCTGTAAACACATCAGCAGTAAGCATTAAAAACGTGTGGCATGTCACTGTAACACTGTGCTAAAGGGCATCACATGACACAGGCATTGCTGATGAAGAAATGCTTGGTTTCTAACTGTATAGTGACTACAGGCTAATATAGATAAAGTATATTTACTGATCCTTTGTTGATGGGTTAGCCCCTTTGGGCTAGTGATCTCTTCTCAGGGGAGACTTGAGGTTGTATTTGTACTACAAGGGGGAATTTGGCCAGAGCACTTCCCCTTCTTTTTTTGATAGTTGCCGTGGGATCTTTTACATTCACCTGAGCTACCACCAGTCAGGAGCTGCAGTATCAGCAGCCTAATAGTCAGGAGTGGGAATAGAACCCACAGCTTTCTGGTTTTCCACCACCAAAGGCAAAAGTGCTGTTTGTTGCCCAATTGACACTACTACATATAAGTCGGTCTGTTCTATTGCACATGATATCCAGTTAAATGCACAGTAGCTTAGTTTTTTGATGAGTTGCTTGGAGGCTTCTCTTCAAAATTTTAATTGTTATAATTGTTTATTGCGTAAATCACTGCTTTAAGTTTCTTTTAGATTATTTACCATGTTTTTTTCATTCCATGATTCATTTTCCTGAAATAGTGCTGTGCTGGCGCTTGACTGAGAAATACATCAGCAAAGGTTGGATTGTGCATCACCTATTAGATTTTGGTAAATTGTTCAACACTGATCTGCCACTGGCTCACAGGGAATAAGAAACTGGATTCATTTGTAGACAACTTAGAAACAGAAGTTAATGGACAAAGAGTGAAGTGCACACAAGTCCACTTAATTTATTTAGGAGTGACATAGCAGGTATGCCAGAGGGAAAAGGGAAGGTGTAATACCTGGTTTTGATGCAAACATAACCTGCAGCAGGCAAAGCCCTCTTAAAAAAACATACAAAAGAAACATTAGGGAATGAGAGAAAACAGATTATAATAACAGAAACTTAAAATAGGAATTTTAGAGACAGCAACGACAGGGCCAGTCTGTGGTCTAGAACAGAAACCAGTAAACGACAGACTACAAGAATTTAACATGCATAGAGTTAGAGAAAAAGGCAGAGCAGGGCATGATAGAATCTTGCAGTCTAAAGACTTACTACACTAATATATATAATTATATAATGTACTATATAATTTTCTTTTTCTCTCTCTCTATATACATATATATATATATATATATATATATGTGTGTGTGTGTGTGTGTATATATATATATATATATATCAGATATGAGAAGATACCGTATGGCTTGGGGAAGTAATAGGAAGCGTAATTTCATAGGAAGGGTGGTGGTGGTGGTGACTGGGTGAGTCGCATAGCTTATCTTAAGAAGAAATGCAGTCAAAATTAGCTTCTTTGAGAGCAAACTGGATGAAGTATCAACTCAACAAGTATGTTGCCTTCTCTCCAATGTAAGAGTCGCTGTTCTTAGAGGATCGCTGCTTGCATGTTTTCTGTTTGTGCACTAATGATGATTCATAGTTTTAGACTTTGTATTTTTCTCCGCAGTTGTGTGTCTATGAAATTAGTGCATATATGTAAGGGGGTGTAGGGCTAAAGCACCCCGTGTGAAGGCTCTAATGTGGCTTGCTTCCATACGGAAAAAAAAAAAAAAAACTTTTTTTGTGTGTGTACAATTGAAGCTTCACCTGGTTTCTTTTGCTCAGTTGAAGGTTTGACCACTTTTAACTGTATGAGAGAGAGGAGCTGTCAGAAATGGTAAGATAATCCAGGAATGTTTGGGGAAAGCAAGACATAGTTCTTTGAAGGATTAGCATAAAAAGAAATTAAGCTTTGTTTAAAACAGAGTGAACAGGTAATTTGGCAGGTGGGAAAATGGACATACCGGGTGGGTCAAGTGGTGCTTATCTGTTATACTTACAATTTAATCTAGCTAGTTTTTTTTTGTAATTCGCTGGTTACAATTTAATCCAGCCAGATTTTTTTTGTAATTAGCTGGTGTGCTTATAATTTCTGTATTATCAGTTCTGATATTCTGTTTTTGTGAATTCTATAGCTGTTGTATTTTGGGGCTTTTCTGTCCTGGCCTTCACTGAAAAGGAGTTACTTTTGTTGACCCAGTAGGACTATCCTGACAAAAAAATACAAAAAGCACTCTTCCTGTGGTGCTACTAACACTATGTAAAACAGGTGCTGAACATAAATACATGATGTATAGTGAAAATTAAATAATGGAGGACTAAAAAGGGTTGTGGATTATAGAAATACTAAAAGGGGAAAAGGATGAATCAAGTAAAAAAAACATTAATTCTGATGGGGTATGATGACAGAAGTGAAAGTATTTTGGAATCTTTATGAGCTTCAGAAGAAGTGCCTGCATTAAAAGTAGGGAATATGGGATTGGCAAGAAGAGTTGTAGGCCAGTCTGCTGAACAGTATCAGCAAGAATACATACAAAATTATTTAGTGCACTCTTACTAGTGTCCTTCTGTGATGGGTTTGAATCCCAGAGATGATAAGACTTGGTCAAGTATTCATTGTCCAGAAAAGGTAGCAATAAATGCAGATGTGAAGAGTCAGCAAATTAAGTAGGTAGCAAATAAAGCAGCTGCAGCTTATGTTCCAGAGCAGATTTCAGAATTAAAAATGACTTACGACAAATGGAATGTGTCAGGGGCTCGGATGGAAATCTGTCTAGCAGTCTTCTATTTGCAAAGACCATTTATAGTGGAGATATAATCAAACAAATAAGTGGTAACATTGTAACAACTGGTATAAAAAACAGCAAAATAAAATGCAAAATTGAGTACGGCAAAGGATATTATTAATGATATACACCAGATAAGACCTTTTGCAATAATTAATCGTGTTCTTGCTTTATTATGCGTGTCAGCTGTGGCAGTTTCATTAGTCGTCAGTAAGGAAACCAAGAAATATAGTTTTGATCCTGACCTTAGTTAATTTGTAACAAGTAGCAGGATACATGCATGGATGTACTACAAAAGAAAAGGCCAAAAAGAAAAGAAAGGAGAAAGTGGTTTGAGAGGAGTCCGAATGAGCAACGTTACACGCTGCACACAGACCACATAGAAGTGTGAAGGTATTGAGAAAGTGGTTTGAGATGAGTCTAAATGAGCAACGTTACACGCTGCACACAGACCCCATAGAAGTGTGAAGGTATTGAGAAAGTGGTTTGAGATGAGTCCAAATGAGTAACATTACATGCTGCACACAGACCACATAGAAGTGTGAAGGTATTGCACACTGAAGGTTAGTACTAGGCTAACTGCCCTTGTGGGCCATTTTAAGACTAGCCAATGACCCCATGTGATAATCAAACCCTGCACCATGTGTCTGCAAGGGAACTGCCTTAACCATCATGCCAACCTCCCACCCATCTCATTAGACTACATGCTGATTTAATTACAAAGACATCTGAATGTTTAAAATGAAGACAAGCTACACTAGGATTAGGTAATATAAGATCACCATTACTTACTGTAACTTGTGTCTTTATGCCTGAATGTACAAAACTTTGAATGCACAAACTTTCTTTTGCATGAGAAAGTGTTGTACTGCATGTATCTGTAAGAAATGCTGTGGCTCTCTGGTATATGCACAGCTGATAAACGGGCATCAGTATTATAGCAAATGCTTACTAATGATCCAAACAATTTTTTCATGTCTTTTGGTTCTCACACACTTCATTGCAAAACTATTTGTCAGTAGAATGGTAAAATGGACTTGTGTGCATTACAAGGTTAACAGCTTTGACTTTTATACACATTTATATAGTTAACATTTGATATTTGGCATGGGAAATTGGTCTTGTAGATTGTTTTCAGGCCTGATCCAGGAAAGCGAGGGCAGAGACCATGGAAACATATTTTCAGTGAATTTAAAGTAGTGCATCAAATAGCAGGTATTTGGGAGGTGGGGGGGTGTACAGAGTACCTGGAAAGAGACCTATGTGGACAGAAAGAGCCTATGAAAACCACAGAGACAATATCTGAAGGTCAGGAATAAATCATAGACATGGAGTTGTAAAACGCCAACACTAACTTCAAAGGTCCATAGGTGTGTACTAGGCTAATGACCACAAGGGTCTTTTTAAGCCTAGCCATGCATCGCAAATCTCTGACAAGTTCTGATACCCTTGACAAGTGTCAACAGGGGCTTGGGAGATAACATTTACAGGATGCCTGTGTCCATTAGAGACATAGGTGCCAAACCTGGGATGAATTTCCTTTTTCCCCACCTAATTGTCCAAGTTACACTTGAACTGGGTTTGAGAGGAACTCTGCTTCACATGGATGGGGAGCCTATTCCAGAGACAGGGTAGTGTCTGGGATTACATACATGTCACTCCAGCAGGTCCTGTTTACATCACTGGCAAGGGTTAAATCTTTAGAATGGGTAATTCTTGTGGTGTTTTTGTGGATATGCAGGAGGTCCATCAGATTTGTGTCTGACATTTTATTGTATGCCAGGCATAGATCTCCCCTCAACAGCCTGTAGGACACAGAATACAGGGATAGGGCCTTGAGGTGGTCTTCAAAGGACATTTTAATTATGCCCTGTATTCTTTTTATGTTCCAGTTATTGAATGTACCTGCTTAGGCACATACCAAAGGGGGCAATGTGCTCCTTGACAGATCTGATGAATAACTACTGTGGGTCTCTAAATGATGACCGAATGGTACAAGGGTACTAGGTTGTTGTTGTGTCTTTCGGCTTTTCCCAGTTAGGGGTCGCCACAGCGGAACTCCGGTCTGCTAATGATTGGCAGTAGTTTTTTACGTGCTGACTTTCCAGCTCTGACGCAAAAACTTCAATGAAGGTACGCCTATTCATGCATGTCTCCACACAGAAGACGCTTTAGCTGAGAATTGAACAGGACAACGTCTTACTGTGAGGTGACAATGCTACCGCAGCACCACCACCACTGGTGAAGCTGGTAAATGCAGGAGATGTACAGACAGTTTCTTAAATGTTTTGCTTCTACATTGAAGCTTACTTTCGAATTACAGTTGTGGCCATCTAGAGGCAATTTTCATTCAGTATTTTATTTTAATTATTTATTTCCCTTGCTTCCACTTTTTTTTCTTCATCATGAATAATTTCACCTGGGCAGTACATGCAAATGGTCAGTTCTGATCAGTGCACTATCCTGGTAAACAATTTGGTAACCAAGATAGAATGCAGATCCCTTTTGACCATTCTCAGGTTCAGCCTGGGTCAAAGACAAAGTATAGAAATTAAAATAATGTGGTGTTACAAAGGCGTGCATGTTACAAAGGCATGCGTATTACAAAGGCATGCATGTTATGAAGGTATGCATGTTACAAACACTTGTGTTACGAAGGCATGTGTGTTACGAAGGCATGCGTGTTACAAAGGCATGCGTTTTACACAATTAGGGTAGATAATGGCTTTATTACAGTAATTGGTTTTCAGTGGGGTTTCTGAGTAGAGCGTGGAAGATGACGTTAGTAAGGAAAGAAGGTAGTGTAGATTTGGAACATGCGAGGCACTGTGGGTTGAGTGGTAAAGCTGCTTGTGTGTGTGCGTGTGTGTGTGTGAGGAAGAGTAAGCAGTGGAGGAAGTAATAAAGATTAAAAAAGGAGCACAGTGAATGCAAGTATAGGAAGTACAGAGAGATGCTAAATAATCCCGAAAGGCAATAGTTGATATTTTGGGATTTGGGGACCTCCCCTACTAGTATTATCAGTGGCAGTATTTATAGTATCAGGATGTCGAGTGCAGATGGTAAGCATGTTGAGTACGTGAGGAGCTTTTTTATATGCTGTTCACATTAGTATTTATAGTTTGTTCAGCAGTATCTACCTATTGGCTGTCCTGAATATAAATGGTTTACAATGAGAGATTGTATACCTCCAGTATCTGTACTAATCTGAAGGGTACCTGTCAGGTGTGGCGAGCTACATGTGCTAAATGGCGACCATTTTTTTTAATTAATGGTAGAAAATATGTTAATACAGATTAAGCCGATTAGCTGTCCTGGATAAGTATTCATGTTGCACTTTAAACTGTGGAGAACAAAGGTCTTGGTTTAGCATCATACAATGTAGTGAGTGGGGACAGTGGACTACAGCATGTTGGGGGGGTGTTTGTATTTATTCTGAGTGACGCTGTTATTGGTAGTTATTATCGTAGCCATTATCGCTATTAATAAAGCGCTCGTACTGACTGATGTGCATTTAGTACAATGGTGAAGGGGCTAACAGCCACCGCACATATAAGGGTGACTCATATTTTAGAGATTTTCTTCACATGCCCATTCAGACAATCTTGGTTAACAAATGCAAAATAAATAACTATGTAAATAAACACATTTTGAAGTCTGAATAATTAGAGGCATCCAGAATACCGTCACTGATAAAGTTATTAGTGACCTGACAAATGTATCTGCCACGTCAGTTGGCCTTAAACCAAGTCGTTCACTGAAGAATTGTAGGTTTGGATTAGTGATAAACAGAATGCTGGTGTTGAGAGTTACCCATGCATGTGCACCACCTGTTGGCAAACTCTCACTGTATGTATGTAGTGAATAATATTGAAATAATTTCTCTGACCATAAATTATATCTTACTGTGGAGCTTTTCTCCCCGGGTCTCTGCTGAAAATGGGCCACAAAGCCCAGTTGGACTAACCTGGCCAACATAAATAAATAAAGGGTTGACTGCAAATGCATGCAAGTCAACACAAAAATTAAGTTGAGTATCAAAAACTTCTTCTTGGTTTCCTGTACAGCAAAGTGAAAACTGTTGTGCAGTCAGGTTTGCCTACTTTGCTGTGTCAATCTTTGCTTCATGTTGTGGGACATATGAACATGAAACAATTGAAGGAACAGGAGAACATTATTTTTATTAGTAGTGTGTGATGAGATGTATTAAACTGGGCTATTCAGACTGAAAAGAAATGACAAATGCAGCAGCATATTGGAGTGCAAAAACAAAGCAACCCAAATGCGACTGTCTGTAGGCATTTCACTAGCGTAAACTTACTACTGCTTGGTTGGTGTTCATTTGGTTGTATGCTATAATTATAGAAAGGAAGAACAAATGTTTTGATTATCAGAAATCATCTGATCACACAAGCCACTTGTTTCTATGTACAGTGGATGTAAAAAGTGTACACATCCCAATTAAAATGCCAGGTTTTTGTGATATAAAAAAATGAGACCACAATAAATCATTTCAAAACTTTGCTCACCTTTAATGTGACCTATAACCCATACAATTCAATTGAATAACAAACCTGTTAGGGGAAAAAATAAAAAAATGTATAATAAACTGGTTGCATAAGTGTGCACACCCTTAAACTAATACTTTGTTGAAGCACCTTTTGATTTAATTACATCATTCAGTCTTCTTGGGTCAGAGTCTATCAGCATGGCACATCTTGACTTGACAATATTTGCCCATTCTTCCTTGCAAAAGTGCTCCTAATCTGTTAGATTGCAAGGGCATCTCTTGTGCACAGCCCTCTTCAGGTCACCCCACAGATTTTCTATTGGATTAAGCTCTGGTCTCTGCCTGAGCCATTTCAAAACTGTAATTTTCTTCTGGTGAAGCATTCTTTTGTTGATTTGGATGTATGCTTGGGATCATTGTCATGCTGAAAGGTGAAATTCCTGTTTATCTTCAGCTTTCTAGCAGATGCCTGAAGGTTTGGGCCAAAAGTGACTGGTATTTGGAACTGTTCATAATTCCCTCCACCATGACTAAAGCCCCAGTTCAAGTTGAAGAAAAGCAACCCCAAATACTGCCCCATCACCATGCTTCACCATGGGGATGGTGTTCTTTTGGTGACGCAAAGGGTTGTTTTTGTGCCAAATGTACCTTTTGGAATTGTGGCCAAAAAGTTCAACCTAGGTCTCATCAGACCATAACACATTTCCCACATGGTTTTGTGAGACCTGATGCTTTGCAAATTTTAGATGGGCCTGGATGTTTTTCTGTGTAAGAAAAGGCTTCAGTCTTGCAACCCTACCCCGCAGGCCAGACATATGGAGAATATGGGAGATTATCACATGTAGTACATAAACCAGTATTTGCCAGAAATTCCTGCAGCTCCTTCAGTGTTGCTGTAGGCCTCATGGCAGCCTCCTTGATTAGTTTTCATCTTGTCTTTTCATCAATTTTGGAGGGACTTCCAGTTCTTTGTAACACCACTGTTGTCCAATATTTTCCCCAGTTTTTGATGACTGTCTTCACTGTGTTCCATGGTATATCCAATGCTGTGTAAATTGTTTTGTACCTTTCAGCAATTAGATCCCTTTGATGCTTTGTAAGCTCTCTGTGAACCATGGCTTTTGCTGTAGCAGGCAACTGAGTAAATGTCAGGAAAATCCTACTAGGACAGCTGAATTTTATTTGGGGTTATTCAGAGTCCCTTTAATTGATGGCAGGTGTGTACCCAAGAAGACTGAATGTAGTAATTAAATCAAAAGATGCTTCAACAAAGTATTAGTTTAAGGGTGTGCACACTCATGCAACCAGCTTATTGTACGTTTTTTATTTTTTTTCCCCTAACAGATTTGTTTGTTTTTCAATTGAATTGTACAGGTTATAGGTCACATTAAAGGTGGGGAAAGTTTTGAAATTATTTATTGTGGCCTCATTTGTTTGTATCAGAAAAACCTGGCATTAAGCAGGGGTGTGTACATTTTTTATATCCACTATATGAGATTGTGCCACAGCAGGAATTGGGGAATTTGCCCTTTCTCCACTGTAATGCAGTCTTGTACATGATGTATGTAATTATCGGTGGTGTGGGTAGTGGAGGCCCCCCCTTCCAAAAAAATATTTAGTTTTGTGTAGGTTTCAATAATTTGCTAATACAACATTTGTGAGCTATCAGTTTGAGTTTAATATTTTGCCTTTTTTGGCAAAAGAACATACTCCATTCAGCTTGTAGACGTTCTTTGCTGTAATATTCACCTCTGACTTTTTCTAATCATCTGCACAGAAACATCAGTAATTACCCTTCCTAACTATACAACTCCAACGTTAATACATTTTATAATAAAATATGGAAAATTATGCAAAGTTGTAAGATATCCACATATCCTTCTCTCGTGACCACAGTGAAACATGTCAGCAAGGAACTGAGAGTCCTGTTAAAAATGTAAATCATTGTACACACAACAGAAACTACAAACTTTCTTCAGTTATGTCAATAAATTAGCAAATAATGTCCAACAATGCACCAAGATCATATATGATATCACATATTTTAATCCCAAGTTTATATCTAATATATTAGCAAATAGATTTAATACTAACTTTATCCCATTTATGTACATTTTTGAGACCAGTATCCATGAACATTTAGATTCCTCTGAAATCACCTTGGAGCAGGTATTAAAATTGCTGTTAAATAATAAAGGTAATACTTCCATGGGACCAGACAACATACCACGCTACATTCTCATCACTGCCACGTATGTGTTTGAGCCCTACTTACATTTTTCATTCTCAGCTGATCCACGTGGCTTGCGCCTGATGCCTAGAGAAGAGCCACTGTTACTCCCATACACAAGGTGATCCCTCTGCAGACCCAGGCAATCACAGGCCCATCGGTCATACCAGCCTTGCATGGAATTATCATAGCAGAACTCATTTATGCAAACACGGGCAACTTAATGGATTGATAACCCAGACAGTTTGGTTTTATGATAAGCAGGTCATGTATTTTGAACCTAGTCAGCTTCTTTAAAAGGATTACAGAAGCTATGGACAGTGGTCACTCAGCCCCAGTCCCACTGCTTATCTCAGTCTGGCCAAGGCATATGACACTGCCCCACTCCATTCTGGTACTGTTAAAAAAAAATCAGTCAAACTTTTGTCAATCCCTTTATTAACCATTGGATCACCTGACTAATTCCAGATTGTAAAAGCTGCTGTTAGCCTCTTTGAATGTAAATTTAAGTAGTGGGATTACACAGGGATCAGTGTTTGGACCTCTCCTGTTCAGCATTTATTTTGCAGACATTAGACCTACATCCAAAAAGTTTGGTTGACCAAGTTTCCTGATGACTGCAAGCTGGGAACTGTTATGTGCTCATCCACTGATAATAAACAGCTTCAGCAAAGGCTAGAATGTGCACATACCTGGTGTACAGAAAGTGGTCTCATGTTAAATGCAAAAAAGTAGAGAATAGTAGAATTGGGTAAAGAAGCTGTTACCACTTTAGAAGTAACTGTAACTTCCTTGGAAGTTTTAAATGGCACTTGTTTTCAGACAGACATGGTCAGAAGAGGTCTTGGTACTTATGTTGAGAATTCTATCTCATTCATTCATCATGTTTTCACCATTGTCAGTAAAGCCTTTTATATAACCAAGTTAATTTCCAAAGGAATGTCTTCAAGATCCAAAGAAGTCAATCTGCCACTGGATTCTTCCTTATCAGACCCATCACTGATAACAGTGCACTCTTTTTTGTAAAACCAGTAGCTCTATGAATACCTGCATTAGGGACCTAAATCTACACTAACAAATAAAAATATTCACTGGAGACAGAGGTTCTTAATGCAGCATATTTGCAGTTTATGGAATATACCACTACAGGTTATACAAAGTACTACTTTGTTACTTTGCTTACTTTTAAAATTAGTCCTCATGATTGGAAGAGCAGACACAATTTTACACCAGAGTTGTTGCATACAGCCTGCTCTGTTTGATATATAAACATTATGGGTCTATATTAGATCAGCGAAATGGCATTACAGCAAATACCATTTCGCTGACACATATAGACCGAAATCCGAAAACAGCGAAGGCATAGGTCAGTGATTTTTCCCAGGGAAAAAAAATCACTTGGCCTGAGCCATGACATTGCCCTTTACCCCACTGTAGTGCAACGTCAGAGTTGGTATATTTAGTTAGGGGGGTATGGGGGACACAATCCCCCACGTTGGGGGTGTGTGTATGGGGGCAAAGCCCCCACTTTGTTTGAAATTGTGTGTGTGTATTTTTAATGCAAGCAATTTCTTTCCCAGGGAAAGAAATCACCGTTTTGAACTTTTGTGGTTTAGTGCAGTTGCTGATTATGTCTCGATGAAGAGAAATTTGATGGAACGCCTCTTCAAGCATTTAATATAGACCCACATTATTAAGTGCTTGAAAAGGTAGGCACAAACTTTTTAAGTGTGCCTGTTTAAAGGTGTATATAGCTAGGCATCCTAATCCTTGTGATCGCTTGCCTAGTGTTGTTTCTTTTTTTTCCTATGTTTGAGAAATCTTTGAAATTAACATATCCATAAGATGACAAGCATTAGTTGAAGTCTACTCACGTCAGCACATGAGCCAGAGACTTGAAAACTTGTAACACACACAGACAAGCACAAACACACACCTCAAAATGTTAAAAATATAATCAGTGGATCAGAACTCTATAATGTTGAGGGCTTAATCAACTTCGAATTTTACCATCCTAAAAGTACTATAGGAAAATAGTTACTGATTTCAGTAGTATTTAATTATATTGGAGGGGAATATAAAAACATTGTTAATATTTAACTGCATTGTTTAGGAATATAAGCACACATGGCATTTATCCACATTGCATAACATACTGATATATATTTAATTACAGCACTTGTATAAAATCAGGAACCTGCCGAGAAGCAGAAAGAGGACAGTTGCCTAGATAACATACCTCCCAAACTCTCAGTGCAAGAAAACTGGACAAAGTCAAAAATATGTGTGTTGGGGGGGGGGGGGGGGGCAAAGGCCCAAACGTAGGGACAGATTTTAAATATTGCTAATATAAACTTATTTAGTTGCAAGAATAGCAGGTTTTGCATTAAGTATTTTTGTTAGGATATGAAGTCTGAAACTCAAATGTCTGTCATTATTTAGTATTATTTATTGACTTCATTCCTCAATGATTTGCCAGAAAATGACACATTTTGTGAGGAACTAACCAAAAACATAAGCAAAAAACGGGACGTTCTGCATAAATTTGGACAGTTGAGAACAACAACTGCAGGCCAGTGGAAATGCTGTTAGGGCTTTGTAGTTCTGAGAAAGAAATAGTCAGTTTGGTTTCACCTTCATGCTACCTGAGTTAGAGCAAATCATCTTACCAAATCAACACACCCATGTTTCCATCAAAAGCTACATTTGTTATTGGAACACTTTATTTCCTAATCAAAATCAAATAAAATAAGCCAATAAATACACTGCCATGTTGGAAGCAGTGTACAAACTGTTAGAAGCAATCCCTTGCAATGCAACTTAGGTTAAAGAAAAGTAATCCCTGTTAACCGTGTTTCCTTAAACTCCCTATAAACATATCAGGCGACAGCATGATTTCTCGGATAAAACTTAATGTCCACCAGCAGGGTGAGTAGCATTATGTTATTTGGAAGTCCAACTGGGTGCTTAATCTAGTAGGATAAGAAAAGGGCAGGACCTGTGGTTTGTGTGTTTAGACACAACTGGCAAGATGTCTGTATTTCAGGAAAACGTTGAACTTGTTATGTACATGCGGTTACTAAGCAGTTCTATAAAGGACATGGGTCTGACAACCAAATGCACTGCTATGAAAGATTGTGTTGTATTTTTACGCACAACATATGAGTGATGATGTTTAGTAATATTGCACAGAAATAGCTCCGTTTTAACACTTTTGCTGTCTGTCTGTTATAACTTCTGTGTGATGTTGGCAGTCTCCAGGGGGCACGGATGTTTATATATTATTTCAAGCATCTCTTTACTTTTTCATGTGGTGACTTAAAATAGTATAAACTATGAAGAGTACAGAAGGGGGTCAGGCAGAACATCAACAGAAAATGTTATTGTACGTTTATGATGCTGTAAGGAAGGGGCACTCTGGCTTGATGGAGTGCGGTAATATGAGATAAAATCTGAAAGCCACTCAGGAGAAGAAGGTCGCTGGTACATTTTTTGCTGTTGCTTAACAATAAAGAAGAAGGAAGCAGATGAAGGAGTTGGACGGGTAACTTTTTATAGCACCAGTGTCAGAAGAAAACGTATTGGTTAGCTGTATCTGTAATGATAGCGGATGCAGAAAGACAACAAAGGCTGAATTGACGGGCATAAAAACAGAAGCCGGAAAGAAAGAAGGGGGTTATGTCCATTTGTATATTTGTGTGTGTGTGTGTGTGTGTGTGTGTGTGTGTGTGTGTGTGTGTGTGTGTGCGTGTGTGTGCTTGTGTTTGCGTGTGTGTTTGTGTGTGCATGTGTGTTTGCGTGCGTGCGTGTGTGTGTTTGTGTGTGTGTGTGTTCCCCCTCCATTCTTTCTGCCACTGTTGTCCCCCCCCTTATTCATCACCTTTTGTATATCGTTCTGTACCAATTCCTCTCTTCCATCCCATCTTAGGTCCCACAATGTCCTCTGCAAACAGTGGCATCATCTCCAACCTCTGATATGCATCCCTCTTTATTACCTCCTCCATCTCTGTCACCTGACCCTCCCTAACTGCACGCTGTCACCTGACCCATTCTACCTGCTCGCCTCCCCATCGTCTCATGCGTCTGAACAATTTACTTATTGTAACAGCCTGTTATGCACAGGATTGTAATTCTTTCTGTTGCTGCATACCCGTTAAAAAAATTCCCCAACCCTCACCTGTAGTTCTGCACTTAACCTCTTCTATGATGTCTTCAACTCCTCAGCCTTCTATGCCAGTCTGTAAAAAAAAAAAAAAAAAAAAAAAATTCAGCATATTCACCATGTTTATTCATTAGCAATAGTCCCTATGTGTAGCTGAATTTCTTGTGTTCTTTAAAAATTTCTTTTTTTTTAAGAACGTGAAAAGTGAGTTTTCAAAATCACAAAACACTGGCACTGTAAGCTTTGTAGACCACAACAACCAAGGGAGGACACTGCTAAATGTGACTGATTACCTAGACTTGTTTTTATGTTCCTATGGTCCTTATAAATAAATCTTAGATAAATAAAAGGGCGGGAGACTTAAACCTCGACACGGCTATTAATAGGACGTGCTGGAGGGATAGATTCATCACCCAAAGACTCCCTATGCTGTGGAATAAAATCCCGGTATATGTGAGGCAGAGCACCTCGCTGGCCTTGTTCAAGAGAAATCTTGACCAATGGATGGGAGATCGCAGATATACCCCAGGGATTACCTCAGTGTCACTGCTCAACAGAGGCACAGCAAAATAATGGGTATAGTTCCCCATACTAAAGGGGTGGCGTAAGCCACAAAACTATGGGCTAGGCTTGTAAATGCCCTCGGGCAGATAGCCTAGTATGAACCTATGAACCTATGAACCTAAATGGCAGGGCTCACCAGTGAGTAGCCTATTAAAAACTGTATCATAAGTATCTCTTTAAAAGTAAGACAGAAAACAGCAGACTAACTTCAGTGGAACGCAGTTTTGATTTAAATTAATTAACAAATATTGTAAAAAACGTCAAAAGTAGAATAGCTGTGTTTTCAGACAATGTAGGAAGCATGGTATTTATATCAAAAGGCAACAGTGACTGAAATATGTCGCAAAGTAGAAGTACTTGATGTAAGAGGGCGAGATACTGATAAAAGACTTACTTTTACTTAGCAAGTCACAGAGGTAGAAAACCAAAATCGATTATGAAAAAAGGGCAAAAATAAATCATGAGAAAAGTTTAGATGTACTAGAGGAAGACACCAATATGATTCACTTTGCTCCTTGGCTGACTGAAATATAAGGTGTACAATAAAAATATGTTCACAGATTCTTAACTGTTCATAGATTCTTAGCACCAAAATCAGTGTCTTGTAGTCAACTACCAGGCCATTTACTATTAATTTTGCCCTTTTTCAGAGATATAAAGGGCATGATAAAAATATCTTGGAAAATGATAACATTTATTACAAAAGTAATTTACTGAGATTTGATAATGACTATTCCACTGTGGTAGGTGTTATGAAAAAAATATGAATGTCTTATAAAAGGACAGTGGCATTCTACACTGTCTGTATGTCACCCAGAGATAAAGTGACTTTTAAGGTGCTACTGTTCAAATTACTTAAAGAAGCATTCCAATCTGCCTGTGACGATCTAGGTTTTTATATGAATGTATTTGAATTGCTGTAAGGAAATCTAAATTTGTCCATACAAAAAGGACTGGGATGCCGTAAACAAGAATATGTTCTGTATCACAGAAGCTGTGATGAGACTCGTCTGCATTAGACTGTCTGAAGAAAAAATTGCTGCTTCCTAAATTATTTTTACTTTCCCTATCCAAGTGCCCTGAATCTGAACTTGGGTTAATATAATCCAGTTGTCTAGACATCTTCTGATGTTTTTAAAGGACTACACCTTTATAAATATAAACAGATAGATATTAGATTCTGTATTTTTAACCTTGACCTGATTTCTATATCGGGGTTAGTAAGTTATTCGTATCACATTCATTTAAGGTTTGCCTGTTAGTCAGATATTTATAACTTGTACATATGATGGCTGCAGTTAAACATATCGTGTCAACTTCTGTTATGGTATAGCTTACTCCCATGCACTGTTTTTTTCCTTAACATGATTTGCAGGCATAAAACAGAGGCAACATAGGAACTTAAAAAAAAAAAAACACTATATTCATACAGACTTCTCTTTAGTGTGTGTTCATAGCAGATATGCACAGATGCATCAACAAATTGTATATGTTAAAACAAAATAAATAAATACTCAAAGGAGTAAATGTTCCATTATTAAAAATTAGATGTAAAGAAAAAACAATAGACCTAACAGAACAAACGCAGGCACGAGGGACCATAAAAACATTATATAACATTTTATTTATGTATAAAACAAGGTAAGCGCTTACCTTGTTACTTTGAGGAAGTTACATTTTAAACACTTACAGCTTGTGTCTCTTTTTTTCTGGAAGTGTTAATACAGATTTAAATGGTTAAAAGTTGATTGGTAAATACTAGGCTATCAGTCTGCAGACTATTACAAGCCTAGTCAATATCTAAAGGTTAGAATCAAACCCTACACCTTGTATTTGTGGGGTTACGACCTTAACCATTATGCCAACCTTCACCCAACAGTGTTTTAATAAACCTAATGTTTAGTATTTATTTTTTATTTTAACATTTGTTTACCAGGAAAGTTCAACTTGGAACAAAGGCAATTTTCAGCGGAGGCCCAGGGAGAAACACTCCAGACGTATGTCTTTGTAACTTGGGAGGAAACCAGAGCACCCAGAGAAAACCCAAATGGATGCAGTGAGGGCATGCAGACTCTGCACAGAAGGCATCCCGGCCGAGAATTGAACCAGAAAACCTCTTGCTCTGAGGCTACAATGCAACTACTGCACCATCAGTACATTTGAATTTATACAATTAATGAGCTTCTTTATTATTTTAAGATGTTATAACTTCTTAGAGCGAGGCAATTGTAATTTCATCAGGTCACTATCCTTCAAAACTATTCTGAAAGACTTCTTAACTCTGTTCTTGCCCAACGCCCGGATAAACTAAATCCCCTAGTTTGAACAAATACCTGTTCATATTTTGCATCTCCTTACTATCCCTTCTTCAATCACTTCTTCTGTCAATTTATCTCCCCAGCCTGATGTCTAAATATACCATAAGCCTGCTTTTCTCTCGCTTCATCTTGCAATTCCTGTTTGTATTATACTAACTTGCCTTTAATTTCTCTATAAGCAGGCTAAAATTTTCTCTAACTTTTAAATCATCGTCATATAAATTGTATCATTTCATAAAAAATTTTTTCATATTGTGTCTGATTTGGTATAATTATTTAAACTGTATTTGTTTTTGTTTTTTTTTTTTTGTATTATTTTTAAAGACTGCAGAATTGTTATTCTTAAAATGTTTTGTAATGCTTTGTAGCTTTTCACCCTGGGCCACTGCTGAAAATGGGCTCCTACCCAGCTGGACCTTCCTGGTAATCAAATGTCAGTAAATAAATAAGTAAATATACAGTGAAACTGATTATCAGGAGGGACCATGTACTGCCTTCCTCCTACAATTCAGCATTAGTCTTGAATTGTGATTATTAACTCATTACAGTCGAGTGACACTTCAGGAGCGTGTGCAGTTCTATCCTACTGATGCCTCTAGGTATCAAGTGTTGTTTGTTCATATTTGCATTAAGAATTCCAAAACCTTGCTACATACAAAGTAGCATCTTAAAGCTCACATAATGGCAGACACAACTGTATTGATGTTTGACCTCTGTCTAGTACAGGTAAGAGAGATTAATTGTTCATATAATATTAATTTATATTGTAATACATTTCATGTTTTTCTAAATAGCTCAACAAGCAAGTAGCACAGACAAAACTCATTAGCTTCATGTGAAAGCTCTCAGCTGGAGGAACAAAATACTGCTGACAGTATGTGTGAAACTTGAGTGGTTGCTGAGATACTGTAAGTTTGTTAAATATTACAAACTTAATAGTCACTGTGTTTACTGTGACTTTTAAAATCCTGTTTAAGACCTAGAACCTAAAGAATACTACTAGTATAAAAGTAGTTTGTGCTGAAAAGTTTGAAATGTACACTTTTTCAGTAACCTCTAAGTTTCCAGAGATTAACGAACATTTGGTTTGAAATGCGAGGACATAATTTTACTCAATCAAAAAACGTAGGCTTTGGCTCATTGGAAGGTGCAGTGAAAAAATGTAGAGCTCCATTGGAGGGAATGAGTTAAATATTCATGACAGTGTTAGCCAACCAAATGGCTAAGGTAGTCTCTAGGCTAGTTCATTTTGATCAGTATGGGGGTGGGGGTGGGGGGTGGCAGATGCACTGTGATGCCATCAAGCCTGTGATGATTATGGTAGAAAATGCTTAGTTTCAGAGAATGCCATTGTTGATCTATTGCCTAGTTGATGAAAAGGCATTTGATAAAATTGAGAGGACCTTTTTGTTTACCATGTTATGGGGGATGGAGTTCACTAGGGACTGTAAAAGGAAAGAATTGTAGTGGTTTGTCAGTACCAATCAAATGTCAGCCTTGCTCTACATGGGCTTGTTCCTTTCTAAAGATACTCTTAACAAGTGTCCTGTGTTTTGCTCAACATTTGGAAACATTTTAGATGCTCTATTGGTTTGGTTGAGACATACTTCAGTTAAGATATTATTATATAAATATTATCTCCTAGTATGCTTAACAGATGCAGAAAGGGATCTGTCTGTATCACCTGGGATTTTTTGATGAGAATCATTTTTTTATTTAGTTATAACAAATCAGAAACTGTTTCCATAAATGTTGGCCGTTGTTTGAATGGAAGAATTGGTATAACTGTTTTGGGGGGCTGAATACATAATGTGGGGGTACTGGTGTCAGACTCAGATTAAGGGCTGGCAGGTGACTTATGAAGATATAAATAGAAAAGTAAAACAAATTTGTCAAAAACAGGTTCATAGGTGTATACTAGACTAACAAGCACCAGGTCCTTTATACATCTAGCTATGCACCCCAACCCAATTGTGTCCCCTTGTAACATATGCATCTTATTTGGGGGGTATCTTTGTTAGCTGGCTGACTGTTGGCCTCTGTCTATAAGATTCATGGGGAGCAGCCTGGGAATAAATGTGTGATTTCCCATCTAATGGTCAAGGTTACATTGTTTGTAGGGCTAGGGATGGACTCTACTTCACATGGATGGGGTATCTATTCCAGTGCATTGGGGATCATGAAGTTATTAGTGGTAGATTTTGACCTAATAATTAGGGCAATACAAATGTTTGTGCTACCTGATGTTTTTCTGCTATAGGTGTACCTGATGATAGCCTCCAAAAAACATCATGGAAGGGTTAGCTGATTTTATTTGTGTAACTGAGTGTCCGTTAATTATCTGAAACGTAAAAATATTACCAAGCAGATAAGAAGTTTGAGTGTATCAGACGTTGAATTTTACGTTCATGCTGTTTAGTTAACATAGTTTTATTTGCTTGTAATTCTGAAGTTCTGTGTTTGCTGTAGAATGATTTTGCAAGATTTTTTTACAAGTTTCAAGTTCATTCGGTGTAAAGTTTTGGAAGTTGTTTTATAAGAAGATGAGGAGCATATCTTTGGCAGTGGAAATTTAATGGTTGAGGTTTAAGGTGCACATATCAGCTAAGGAGTGAAGAAGGTAGAAATTCACTGGAGCTATCAGTTCAGGAGAGCAAAAAGATGGAGTTGACAGAAATACTAAAATAAATTAAGGGAATAATTAGGCTGGGATTCATGTCTGTGCATCACAAGCAGTTACTGCAAATGGAAAAAAAATTAAAAGTATTCACCTAAACTCCATTTAGCAAACGCTGGAGGAAAACTTTGTCTCAGCCCTCCCACTTTGTGGGGGGGGCACCCCACTTCTGACTTCTATATGTTACTTCTGAGTTCACACAACAGTGGAGAATATGGCAGACTGTAGTGTTGTTGAAAGTACTTAAAACAAACAGTGTTCCAGCATTTTACGATTGCCAAAAATACCTTCAGCAACCTAAAACATTCCCATTAGGTTGAGGGGGAATATAGAGTAGGCAACAGTTACTGGATGCATAAAATAAGCTAATGGATACCTGATACCAGGAAAACATTAATCAGGCAAGCATATAAAGTGCAGTTCAGTTTTAAGGTAGGAATGATGTTGGGTCTGAAAAACAGCTGGGCACAGTTGTTAGATTTTCCAGTGTGGAGTTGTGGGGGAATGGAAACATGTCTATTTAGACTCGGAATATACTGTACTCATCCCTCATTAGACCCATTATAGAGTACAACGCCCCGTTTGGTATGTACCTCACAAGACATCTGCAACAGCTGGAAAAGCCACAGAAATACCTCACTAAAAGAATCACAGGCCTAAAGCAGATGCCCTATACTGACCGTCTAAAAAAACTCCAGATATACTGTGTGGCATATCGTCTACTCGGAGGCGATCTCTGCTTAACATACAAGGCCATGTCAAACCCTGAGCTGCTGGACATGCTCCACTTAAAGAAATCCCAATCCCTCAGAGCCACACACTCCAGGGATCTAAACCTTGTCATCACAATGAACAAAACATGCTGGAGGGATAGGTTCCTGACCCAGAGACTCCCCATACTCTGGAATAGACTGCCCATACATGTCAAGCAGAGCGCCTCCTTGGCGCTCTTCAAATGGAACCTTGATGATTGGATGGGAGATAGGAAATTCACCCTGAGGATCATGTCAGTTGCCCTGCTAGACAGGGGTCCAGGGAAGTAAATATTGCGGGAAGAAATATACAGGGAATTGTTATGGCTAGGCTTGTACAGGCCCTAGGGCCGATAGCCTAGTACCAACGTATGAACAGTCATAAAAATGCAGATTATCACATAGAGTTTCTAGCGTAGTTAATGTTATATAGCTGTATGATAGTTCCCACTATAAGTAGTAAATGAATATGTGAAGCTGGGTTATCAGAGACCTGACTGCATGCTTTTTGGATATCTGTTAGGTAGGTACAAATAAGTCAGATCTTCAACACCTTATACAGTGAGTTTTGGATAGGAAATGGGAACTATGGCCTATTTTCTAGGATTACTAGTGATGGTAGTTTGTCATTGTATTTTAACATGTAAAATGTAAGGGTCTATATTATATATTCGAACTTTCAAAACTTCGAATCCCATATGTTCGACAACATATGATCGAAGTTTAAAAGTTCAAATATATAATAAAAAAAAAAAAAAAAGTTACCTTAACGGTGCATCCCCTACACCCCCCTACTTAAACATACCAACTCCGAGATCGCACTTCAGTGCAGAAAAGGGAAATTCTCCCATTCTGCACCAAACGGCGCCATTGCGTTTAACCTTCGAACTCTTGAAATGTCAATCATATGGTGTCAACCATATGCATTCGACATTTCAAGCATTCTGAGTTCTAATAGGAACCCGAAATGTAATCCCTTCTTTGCAAAGAAAGTAGGTGAGCTAACCTATTCAACTTTCTACCTGTTCAACTGTAGTTTTTTGAGATCACAGTACAGCACGGCTTGGGTCTACACCCGTTTCGCACTGCTATGCAGTCTTGGAGCTGGTATTTACCACCACCACTATTGTTTTCATTGTCTTTTCCCCCCAGGCTGTGTATAGGAGCATTCGTGGTTTGGATCACTAAAATGATATTTTGTGGTCATTGATGGTTTGCTGATTTGGGTTGTGATTTACACACACACACACGTGTATGTTTATGTGTGTGTGTGTGCGTGTATACGGGTCCACTTCTAAATTTCGAGATCCCAAAATCTTGACTTTCGATATCCTGAAGCCATAATGTCGAGATTGTGGAATCTCGAAATTGTAAAAAAAAAAAAAAAAAAAAAGATGACAACATTTAAAACATGTTTTTGCAGCACCCACCACACCCCTGAAACCTAAATGTAGTAATTCCAAGATCGCTGTACAGTGAAGAGAACGGTAATGTAGATCGCTATACAGTGCGGTTCGGGAACATTACCGTTCTCTTCACTGTAGTGCGATCTTGGAGTTAGTATATTTAATCAATTAATCAAATCAATCAAATCAATTAATTACTATGGTTACGTTTTGGCCTTAGTTAATTGCTGAAGTCAGAAAAACTCTGTTTAAAAACCACATGCACAAAATGTAAAGACAAGAACATGTGGATAAATATAAATAAAAATAAAATACATAAAAAGTCAATGAATAAATACACATTCATGTTCCCCATTTAGTAACTACTTATGTGCATAGATATAAGCATAAAAATATATATAAAAGTATAAGCAGTACACACTGAACAACTTAATGAATACATATAGTAAAAACATATACTTTAATACATACATCTCAACAAATGCTTGTCTTTAATGATATCTATGCTAGAAGCAGCTCAAGAAATACTGTCATATTGACCCAAAGCCCTGCATGTGTTTATGTAGTCTTCTCTTGTTAAAATAGTATTATTATTATTTTTTTATTTTAACCTTCTAGATTTTAGCACTGGCTTCAATGGAACACTATCATTCAAACCCAAACCTCTGTGTGCTCCTAAACACAAAATCCATTTTACTTCCATATTTTCAGTAGTATTGACTGTCCCCCATCCTATTGCTTACATTCTGAATGTGTAAAACCTGAAACAGAAATATATGGTCACCCTCCTTATCCAATGTATGCTTAGCCAAGGCAAAATACAGTTGCACTTTTCTAGTGCAGTAAAGGTGGTCCCTTATCCGTTCCCTAAGGTGACGGTTAGTTTTGCCAACATAGAAATTGAAACATGTTGTTCAGTGAGCTACATACACTACATTCTTAGTATTACAATCAGCAGAATGCATTAGCTCCCATAAACACCCTGTTTCAGGGTGCTTAAAACAACCTTGATTCATCTATATAAATGCACTGTGTACATTTTCCACATCTATGGGTACCATTCACTGTGCTATTCATTAGAGCAGGTGTCCTTGCATAGCAAAGCTGCTGTTTCAGATTTTTCTTATTTCTAAATGCAAAATGTGGTTGTCCACCCACTATGTTGGTAGTATCCTCATCTATTAACAACATATGCCAATTTTGTCATATGATGTTTTCAAACATTTTCACATCTCTTGTATATGGTAAACCCATCAGAATGTATGGTAATACACTATTCCTGATACCTACCCTGTCACTACCTACTCTATCAGAGTAGTAGGGCTTCGCTTTACCTTTCCTTTCTTTGTGTACATTATGGTACACCTTATCAATTTCATGTTCACTATACCCCCATTAATGAAACCTGTTCTTAGCTTAGTTAACTCATTTCTATACACTTCCTCTTGACAACATAGGTGAGATGTTCTCATTGCCTGACCTATGATTATGTTAGGAAAAATCTTAGGGTTATGCATACTGTTTCTGTGTAGAAAAGATGGTCTGTAACATTATTTCCTATGTAATTTCGTAGACCAGTGGTCATTTTTCTGTATATGGTAACGTCCAGGAAGTCTAAACTAATCTCAGAACAGGTCATCGTAAACTTTAGGGGGCATCCTCTCACTTTCCAAGATTTCATTAAACAATCTGGTTAGAAACTGCACTGCCATTTTGGCTAAACACCTCCATGTCATCTGGACCAACAGCCTTTCCGTTCTTCATCCTCTTCATAGCCATCCTTACTTCCTCCTTGCTAATCCACTGCACTTCATGATTCACTATCCATACATCATCCATCCTTCTCTCCCTCTCATTCTCTTCATTCATCAACCCCTCAAAGTACTCTTTCCATCTCCTCAACACACTCGCCTTGCTTGTGGGTATGTTTCCCTCATCCTTTATCACCTTTACCTGCTGCACATCTTTCCTAGCTCAGTTCCTCTGTCTAGCCAATCGGTACAGGTCCTTTTCTCCCTCCTTAGTGTCCAACCTTTCATACAACTCTGCATATGCCTTAGTGTATGATGATCTTAAAACTGAACTGCATATACAACATGGAATTAAAAAACTCACTAAAAACTAGGGAAGCTTTATAGAGGAAAAACTGTCTCACCAACACAACTAAAACTAATCTTGCCACAACTTAATTCCTCCCCTTAATACTTCATGGCTCTCCTGTCATTAATAACTTCCTGGTGTCACTAAAAGCAAGTCCTGAACAATACTATAAATCACAAAAAGCAAAACGTGAACAGTACTATAATAAAGTGACTAAATTTTCAACAAATACGCCTTTCTGCATCCATTATTGTATAAAAAAAAGTCTATATTGGTTAGAATGACCCCAGTAACTAACATATACACAGTTTTGTACCATCTATAAAATTATCCAGCATCCATCTGCTTGCCCAGCACTAAATATCATTCTGCATAACTATGTTTCCAAACTGTTGTTATGATGCAATGACAAAAACTCTTATCTGTCCTATCATATCTGTTGAGCATGGTCTGTACTCATCCCATGTTGATGAGGCCTGGTCAATACCATCCTTTAAAACCATTCTGAAAGACTTCCTATTGAAAAATCCTGCTCATTACTTGCTCAACCCCAGGATAAACTATATCTCTAAAAACAGACATGTACCTATTTGTATCTTACACCTTCTTACCACTCTTCTTTGCTCACTTCCTTAGTTCAGTCGATTTATCTTCCCTGACTCTGTATCTAAATATGCCATAACTGTTTTTTTCTCCCAATTCATGTATCAGTCCATGTTTGTATTATACAAATTTGCCTTTAAATTCTCTAAACTGGATAACATTTTTCTAAATATTATATCACTGTCTTATCAGTTGTATCTATTCTTAACCAATGTATTCAGATTATAGATTTTTATAGATTCTAATTTAGTACTAGGCTAACTGCCCTTGCGAGCCATTTTAAGTCTAGCCAATTATCCCTTGTGAGACTCAAACCCTGCACCTTATGTTTATAAGGCAAACATCTTAACCATTAGGCCACCCTCCCAAACTAATTAATTAAACTGTAGATGTTTTGTGCTATTTTTGAAGATTGTAACATTATTGTTCTTAAATTGTTTTATAATACTTTGGAGCTTTTCTACCCCTTTTCTAGATCTACTGCATTACTAGTAAACGAACTGTACTTTTGTGACTTTCTCTTAAACAAAGTATGTGAATCAATATTTAATGCTTAAGAAACTTCCACAAGGCAGAAGTATAATCTCCTTCTTATTGTACAGAATATACTGTGTCATGATTGTTTATATTGACTTCCCTCAACAAATTATCCATTTATATACTGTGCAAGTTCTACTGTCATTTATTTTCACTGCATAATGACATTGCACTCTGCATATTTCTATCACTAAGAAATGCTATTTGTATGGTTTCTTATTAATGTAAATCTTATCCTGTTGTTTAAAAAGTTTTGTTTAGTTGTTTGCTGTAGTAATTTTTAATTTGTTACTGGAGCTTTTCTCCCCAGGCCTCCACTGAAAAAGGGGTTATTCTGAGTAAGTGGACTTTCCCAGTCAACACATGTTAATAAGTAAATATTCCCCCTGGACCTTCACTGAAAATGGGCACCTACCCTGTTGGACTTTCCTGGTAGTCAAATGTTAATAAAATAAACAAATAAGACAGAGGTTTGTTTGGGTATATTAGAGTTTAAGTTGAGAGGAATTTGGTTGATATAGGTAAGGAACTGGGTAATAAAGGAGTTGTGCCTTTCCTGGATGAAAGCAGAGGGGTTTGCTTAACAATGAAAGGCTAGTTAAAAAGCATCTGTTCTGGAGTGTGAGTGATGAAGATGTTATGTTACAAAGATGAGAGTCCCAGAATAAGTAAACAGTAATGAGGTAATGAGTTAGCGTGTTTCACTATTTGTCCTCAATCTAGATATGCCAGGTAATAGAAAACCCTAGAAAACAAAAATGGAGAAAAACTAAGGGTAATACTGCTCAATGCCAGAAGTCTAAACCTCAAGATGCATGCCCTCGAAGCCCTCCTCAGTATGGAGAACATCGATGTCTGTGCTGTGACTGAAACCTGGTTCAAGGCTCCTGAGAGCACCCCAGCACTATCAGGTTATACCTCATATCATGCGTTCCGTCCCCAAAATCCGGACCGAACCACAAAAGGAGGGGGAGTATCCATATTCATAAAGGATACCCACACCTCCAGGTTAGTGGCAACGCACGAAGCATCGGAGACCATCCAGGTGCAATTAACCATAGGTAAAACTGCCCTACAGTTTGTAACATGCTACAGACCACCTTCTCAAACTCAGGAAACCCACACAGCCTTCCTGAAGACACTGGAGAGTATGAATGTCTCTCCAAACACCATCATATTGGGTGACTTCAACTACCCAAACATAGACTGGGAACATTACTCAAGCGCCAGCACCCTAGCCCAAAGGTTCCTTGAGTTCATAAACTCAAATGCTATGGAACAACTAGTCACCATTCCCACAAGAGGAGAAAATATACTAGACCTGATCATCACAAACATGGGGACAAAATGCTCCACACCGGAAGTATATCCCTCATTGGTGAGATCAGACCATAAATTAATCTCACTGGAGATCCACATCCCACCCCCACCCCCAGCAAAAAAGACCACAGTGAAGAACTTCTCAAAAGCAAACTTCACACTTCTTAAGACTGGAGTGGTATCCTTCAAGGCCCCCGAGCCAGTGGAAACCACAACCCATGTTGCTGAAACCCTTACAAATGCCTTCTACGAGCACCTCCAGGAATGTATGGATCAAGCAATCCCTAATAAAATCAAGACCCTTTCCACCAAAGGCAGGCGCCCGGTCTGGTGGACTCCAGCCATAAACAAACTCTACAACAAGAGGAGAAAGCTACTACATGACAGAGCAAAATCCCTAAAAGGGAAGGCATCTCTGATCAATACTAGCAAAAAACTACGATCACTCATAAAATCATCCAAGGCCAACTTTGAGACAAAAATCGCTAATGACACAAAAGACAATCATAAAGCCTTCTTTAGCTATGTTAGAAACCTGGGTGGAAACTCCCAGATATGCTCAGAATGAGTCCAAAATGATAAAAAAATCACTGAACCCACAGACATTGCCAACATACTGGCAGACAGGTTCAGTGCAAATTTCTCCGCTCCCTCCCCGACAAAAGGAGAAATATCTATCCCACCAGAGTCTAGCCTCCCAAACATCTCAGATGCCCAGGTGAGAGCTGCTCTCTCTAAAGCAAAAAACACAACATCAATGGGACCGGACGGTGTCCCTGGCTGTGTGCTACACGAACTCAATGAGGAACTAAACCCACACATAAGGCTGCTGTTTAATCTTAGCCTTACTACAGGATAATGCACTCAAAGAATGGCGTACGGCAACTGTGGTCCCACTCCACAAAGGTGGTGCTTCTACGGACCCTGGAAATTACTGCCCCATAGGCTTGACGAGCCTTGTCTGCAAAGCTATGGAGAGGATCATAATGGAACTCATAAATAAAAGACATTGGGGACCTACAGACACTGGATCCTACCCAATTTGGCTTTGTCAAGGGCAGATCCTGCCTCTTGAACTTGGTCGACTTTTTCGAAACAGTCACTAAGGCCATTGATGAGGGTAAGGCAGTTCACACAGCCTACCTTGACCTAGCAAAAGCGTTCGACACAATACCCCACTCGGGCATCATAGAAAAGCTCACCAGCTTAGATGTAAACCCATATGTCACAAGATGGGTTGCAAACTGGCTCAAGAACAGAACACACAGGGTTAGAGTTGCTGGTGCCATGTCAGACTCTAAGCCGGTCACGAGCGGTGTCCCACAGGGCTCAGTCCTGGGCCCCTCTTGTTTGGCATTTATTTTTCTGAAGTGCAGGCAAACATAGGGGATTGTGGCTGACAAAATTTGCAGATGACTGCAAACTGGGCACCATAATTGACACTCCATCAGACACAGACATCCTCCAGAAAGGTCTCATAGAAATGGATAACTGGTGCCAGAGCCATGGCCTTAAGCTAAATGCCAAAAATGTATAGTCATACCCTTTGGGAAAAACAAGGTAACCCCTAATTACCACATAGGTGGTAATCCATTAAACACGGAAGAAGTTATCAGGGACCTGGGGACCCAAGTTGACAGTAACCTCTTTTGACACTCACATTGCCAAAGTGGTTAGGAAGACGTTCTACATTGCCCACCTGATCATGAAGGGATTCACATCCAGATCAGGAGAGGTCATTGTACCCCTGTACTCTTCACTTATCAGACCAATGATTGAGTACAACGCCCCATTCGGAATGTACCTTACCCGACACCTGCAGCAGTTGGAAAGACCCCAAAAGTTCCTCACCAAAAGGATAAAGGGGCTCAAACATATGTCATACGATGCCCGACTGAAGAAACTCCAGCTCTATTCAGTCGCATACCGTCTGCTCAGAGGTGATATGTGCCTGACATACAAGGCCATGTCCAACCCGGAATTAATGGACATGCTCCACCTCAAAAATCCAAATCCACCAGAGCCACGAGAGCAAGAGACTTAAACCTCAACACGGATATAAATAGGACGTGCTGGAGGGGACAGATTCATCACCCAGAGACTCCCTACACTATGGAACAGAATCCCAGTCCATGTGAGGCAGAGCCCCTCACTGACTCTGTTCAAGAGAAATCTTGACGAGTGGATGGGATATCGTAGGTTTACCCCGGGAATCATCTCTGTGTCACTGCTGGACAGAGGCACAGCAAACTAATGGGTATAGTATTCTCATCCTAAGGGGTGGTGAAAGCCACACACACTCTGGCTAGGCTTATAAATGCCCTAGGGCAGACAGCCTAGTATGAACCTATGAACCTAATAGCTATAAAACATATAGCCTTTCTGCTGGATATGTTTGTGATGGTTCTTCTACAGGAGCTCTTGAGCTAATAGCTCGCACTGTACTTGCTCAGAAAAGAAAGTACTCAAACCCCCACAACCCTGTTCTCTTGTTTCTGCATAGTGCTTTTAACTCTTGCTCCAGTAAACTAAATAGCCCTACCAGAACCTAAATGCTATCCCTAAACCTCTCACCTATTTCCCATCTGCCTCCATGCTCCCTTATTCTAAATCTCCTCTGCACCACCCTAACCCTAAAGTTACTGATCACTCCATAAACCTAAAACTCTAAGGCCCCTTCCCTAACCCTAAAGTCCCTTATTGCTCTCTGAACCTAAAACTCTAACCCCCCTCCCCAACCCTAAAGTCCCTGATCACTCCCTAAACCTAAAACTCTAACCCCCTTCCTTAACCATAAAGTCCCTGATCACTCCCTAAACCTAAAACTCTTACCCCGTCCCTAAACCTAAGGCCATTGCTTGCCCTCTAAACCCCCCTCCCGAACCCTAATGCTCCTGACCACTCCCTAAATCTAAAACTCTACCCCACTCCCTAAATCTGAATTCCCTGCTTGTCTAAAACTCCCATCCTACTCCCTGAACCTAAAGCTCCATTCCTGCCCCCAACCTCAGTCTGTAGGAAGACAGCAGCACCATAACCTCTGTCACAGGCACCTGTGGGTAGTATGTACAACACTGTGGGCCTTTTTGGGCTTGTAATTTGATACAGTGTTTTTATGTTGTGACATCATTCAGAAAGTGCAAATGAAATGTAGATGAGTATAGTTCTATGCAGGAATAAGTAGTATGTAAAAAACACAGCAGGAACTTAGTGAATTGCCTTACACAGCCTCTGCAGAAGATGTAACAGTAGTGATCTGTGCTGCATGCATCGAATGTCTATTTGGTATATTATGCACTTTAATTGCCCCATGGCAGTGTATGTGCACAGTGGCACTGTACTGGTGTGGGTCGCACAATATTTCCCTGTTGTTCGCCAATAATGAACACCTTTATGCCATCTGTACTGTTACTGTTGATGGGCACATAGCAATTTTGTGCTGTCAACCCTGAGTATATTCTCTTTATGCGTAGTGCACTGTGCTACAACAGGGTACATGGCACTGGTCCATCTTGTATACTTAGTATAGCCCCTTGTGCAGTGTACAGTATGCATATACAGGGGGATACAGAGGTGCTTTGCAGTGCATCCTCACTGTAGGCATTCCTTTACCTTTGTATGCCCCCTAAGACATGCATGCCTGTTTTAGGGGCACCCTGGAGTGTTGCCTGGTGTGGTGCCTTGTTCTGACTCTAATATTTGACAAAGCGAGTTGGAAGGACACAGATCAAATCTTCAGGGTGGAGCTTTTAGCAACTCCAAGCCTACAAACTTCCCAAGCACAAAGTGCATATTCTAAACCATACACACACAGCCTGCTTCAATGTGTGTCCTTCCCTAAAGAAACTTTCATCTGTAATTAACTCCAGTACTGTCTGAAGACTTGGTTGTACAGCTTGCACTGCTGTGCTTCTTTATGCATAATATCATTCACTCCATATCAGTTGCACTTGTTACATATATGGGCACTAAGTTTGCACTGCTGTGTACCTAATATTGACTGTTGGCTCACATTGTGATTGCTAATAACTGCTGCAAGATACATGCAGTGAGAGGAAATAAAATATACAGCACTGGCTACATTGCAGGCATTGGCAATTGAAAACACTAGCCAGTTGTGTTATGCATTCCCAAAGAATATAGTGTGATAGCCTAGGGTTCTTATTAGAAGCTCGACCGCTTAGGTTGTCGAATGCCGAAGCGTCGACACCTAAACGGTGAAAGCTTAAAATCGCGAATGGCCACTTACACAAATTCTTTCCTCTGAAAAGAATTTGCTTGGCCGTTATCGGGGATTTGCATTTTCCCTAATGTAGAGCGATCTTGGAGTTGGTATATTTAGTTAGGGGGGTGTGGGGGGCACAGCCCCCCACTGTGTTAGGGTTTGGAAGTTTATTTTAGTTTGCGGCAGCCTAGCAAATTCTTTCCCGACAAAAGAATTTGTGTATGTGACCGTTCGCTATTTTAAGCTTTCGCCGTTTAGGTGTCGACATTTAGGTGTTCGACAACCTAAGTGGTCAAGCTTGTAATATAGACCCCTAGCCTATCGGGTAACTATGCAGAAATTGCAAAGCAGAATGATAGTTTCTGAACGACATGCAGTAGACAGTGGAGAATTTTACTAGAGTCGACAGGGTCATACCTGTTCAGAATTTCTTGAATGGCTTAGGTGAGGGTATGTTTCCTGCCTCACCATGATCTCTGAAAATTTGTAAGGAAGCATCGTAGCTCACTCTGTGAAAGCATTACTGCATCGTCTAAGGACTGGGCAGAAATGCACAGTTGTACTGGTGCGGTGAGACCACGTTCTATAAATAAGCATATAATATGACCTTGTCACAGAAACTGTCTGTTGTCAGACTGCATGCTGTAACAAGTTTTGACTCGGACCATAATGGTATAATATAGCGATTTTTACCAGCAAGGATTTTTATTCAACTTTTCATGGTATACATTGTTAAGAATATGCAGTAGATACTTTTGGGTTAATTGTGCAGTTCTGAACTGGGAAAAACCAGAATCACCACTCCAAGTAGCCAACAACCAGACTCTGTAGTATCAAATAAAAATGTTTAGTTCCACAACAAGAAAGATTCAGTAGTAACACAGTCAGTCAAGCGCTTTCGTCATACAAGACTTCTTCAGAACTGTGTATTACATCATTCACACACCTTAAATAAGCATTCCCCCCCACTTAACACACTAATTAAACTTTAAAAACATACATCCTAAAAAATCATTCTAAAACAGCAATACATAATTCATAAATAAAATGTTGAACTAGTACAAAGTGTTTGACAATTATGGTGTATGATAACACCAATACTATAACTTAGTAGCCCTATGTTTCAACTCTGGCTTGATACAAATGATACCAGGGGCTACAGTTGCGTTCAAACGAATTTGCCATTGCATTTCAGCCCTATCCAATTTGTTGGTCCAGTCACCCCCTCTAATGTCCATACGTACCACCTCCAAAATAACTAAATGGAAAAAGTGGTCAGGATTTAGGTTAAAATGCCTGAATAGTGCGTTATTGTCATCCCTTTTCCTAATACTATATAGGTGTTCATAAATTCTTCTCCGAAACCTCCTTTCCGTTTTACCTAAATAGAAATTGTGGCAACCTTGGCATACAGCAATATAGACTACACAGTTGGTGTTACAAGTTCCTGTGGCCAACTTAACTTCAAAGTCATTGGAACCTAAGCAAACAGTAGGACATGAGATAATGTATTTACAATACTCACATGCCCCACATTTGGTAATTCCTTAATATTCTTATTCTTACTCTCAATAGGATGTTCCAACAAGTTTTTTTTAAATTCCTGTTGGTCCTATAGGAAAAATTGGGTACCTCGCCTAAAACAGCCATCAATTCCTGGTTCAGTTTGAATAAAACCCAATTTTTCTTTATTATGTTTCTAATGAGGTTCGAAGTGTCCGTAAAAGTCAGAACCATAGAATAAGAGAAGTCATTATTTTGTTGGTGAGTGGCTTCAAGGTCCTTATTCTGGCTAACCCCAAGTAGAGGTTTGTACCTATTACCCATTCACTTGTGACTTGCTCGCTAATGGTAACCACAGAATCCGACGGGTACCCCCTGGCTACAAACATTTTGATCAGTTTGTCCATTTCCAGCTTAACTGTGTCAAAGTCAGAGCACATTTCAGCTATAGGTACCATCTGACCTTTCACTGTATTCCTTTTCACATAGTGAGGGTGACCACTCCGGAACTCAAGATAATCATTTGAGAAAGTGGGTTTTCTGTAAACACTAGACCGAAAACACTTATTCGAGTCCTTCCAAATACAGACATCCAGGTAGTTAATCCTAGAGCTACCACTGTTACCAGTAAATTTAAAATAATCACAAAGATTGTTAAGAAAATCTAAGAAGTTGGTATGTTGGTCCCCTACTTTCCAAATAATGAAAAGATCATCCAAGAATCTTAAATACACCATCCAAGAGTCTTTAAATGGACTTTTAAAAATGAACTCACTTTCCTAACGGTATATGACTAAGTTTGCAAACAAAGGTGCACAACTGTTACCCATTGCTATACCGTTTGTCTGGCAGAAAAACTTTCCATCAAAACTAAGAAGATTGTTCGTCAAAATAATCTCCATTAACACCATAATAAAATTGACCATGGTGTTTCTTAAATTAGTTTTCTCAACTTTAGTACCTCATGAAAATATTCCAAGCCTAACTCGTGGGGTATAGAAGTGAATAAGTCGACAACATCAACTGTGTAAAAGTTAACCTCCTCACTATAATGTTCTTCCTTTATCCGACCTAAAAAATCCCAAGAGTCTACTAACATATGATCAATATGGGTTAAGGATTTCCTCACCACCCGGTTGACAAAAACTCCTAATGAGTTGGAAATACTGTTTTGGCAGGAGATTATAAGTCTGTATGGGGGATCATAAATATTTTTATGGGTCTTCGGAATACCGAAGGCCACCGGAATTGTTGGATGTTCATTATCCAAAAAATGGTAATTTTCTTCGTTAATAACTCCCTGAAGTAGAGAGTCTTCCAGTGTCATTGTATCTGTAAGCGATGTTTATTTTGTTTCTAGAAACACACTGGTATTTATTCTCATCTTGTAACATACCAAATATTTTGTTGTTATAATCTTCAGTGTTAACAATAGTCAAACCCCACCTTTGTCCAGTTTCATAAGTCTCAAACTAGACTTAGTTCTTCTAACAGTTCTTTTTCTTTTCTAGTCAGGTTGAACTGTTTATATTTGTGTTGTTTCAACATTTGATACATCTCCTGGGAGCATATCTTGTCAGATGTCCCTATAAGGGGGTGTAGAGGTGGGTTATAACAGCTCTTCTTTTTTAATTTTTTCTTTTCATTATATGAAGGGTTGTCCCTAAACAGATATTTCAAGTTCATCTTTCTAGTGAAAATTTTAAATTCAGTAAAAGCAGTACAAGCATCCTCTTCCAAGATGGTACAAATTGTATTCCCTTCATTAAAAGCAAAAAAAGGTCCTTACTTACTTCAACACCTGCATTGTTGAAAATATGAAACCCCCGGTATGTGTGTAGGACACCCCCGAGTGAAGTAGTAGTCTCATCTGCTTCACTCACTGTTGTATTATCACAAGTAGGAATATCTAGTGATAACTGTTCTTCCTCCACTTTTTATTCAGTTCTGAACTGGGCTTATGGATGTAAGCATTTAAAAGACAATAACTGGCATGTGTGTTACTGTAATGGGAATCAAGCTGCAACTGTCATAGGTTCGTAGATTTGTACCAGGCTGACAACCACCAGGGTCTTTACAAGCCTAGCTATGCAACCCGACCAGAATTTGTCCTGGAGTTCTTTGGATGCATGTATGATGGAGTATGTGAGAAAGGAAGTGGCCAAGGGTTATAAGCGTGTGTGTGTGTGTGTGTGTGTGTGCGTGCGTGGGTACCTTAGTTGGAGATTAATTTACTTATTTTTGACCTCTGCCCATCAGAGGCATGGGGCCAGATCTGTGATGAATTAGCAATTTCCCATCCAGTGATTGAGTAAGGTCAGGAATAAACTCTGTTTCACATAGATGGAGAGCTTATTCCAAAGTACAGGGATAGTTTGAGTCCACATGTAGGTCTTGCCAGCATGTTTATTTATGCTCCAGGCAAAGTTCAGGTCCCTGGATCTAGTGTTTCTGGTACTGTTTGTTTTGCAGATGTGCACAAGATCTGTCAGAGCTGGATCTGAGGATGTTTTGTATGCCAGGCATAAATCACTCCTCAGTAACGTGTAGGAGCCTGAGTACAGAGATAGGGTCTTAAGGTAATCTGTGTAGGACATCATATTTATACCATGGTTTCTTCTGGTGAGGATCCTTTGAGGACACTCCAACTGTTGCAAGTGCCTGGTTAGGTACATGCCAAAGGGGGCATTGTACTCAATGATGGGTCTGACAAGGGCTGAGTAGAGTGGTACTATAATTTCCTTGGACCTGGTGACATACCTTTGCTTATGAACTGGGTAACATAGAATGACTTTCTTACTATCTTGCCTACATGCTGGTCGAAGGCCAGACTAATGTCTTCACATGTTCCCAGATCCTGATCAGGTAAATTCTAAGGGGTGTTGTGTAGATGAAG
Organism: Protopterus annectens; assembly: GCF_019279795.1. Lineage (NCBI taxonomy): Eukaryota > Metazoa > Chordata > Ceratodontiformes > Protopteridae > Protopterus > Protopterus annectens. The sequence goes on from NC_056729.1 coordinate 1,651,799,416, forward strand.
TAATTAGCTTGTGTGGCTGGCCAATTTCCCAAAGGACACTATAATGCATTTCTTTGCAATGAGTTTTAATCCATGGCTTTGACAACAGTTATTTGCTTGTGTTAGACCCTCTTGTAAGATGTTGGTGTCGAAGGGGAATCTATGATGGCTCCCAATTTATAGCTTTTTGCAAACTTGGTGAGCCAGAGGACTTTAACATTAACCTTGACATAGACGTAGATGCCAAACAAGAGCTGGCACAACACTGAACCCATTGGGTGAATGGTCTCCTAGTGGAGCCTTTCTCACTGATCTTGATTTCTTGGGTCCTACCTGTGAGACAGCCAGCAATCCAGTGAGTTATGGTGGGGTTTATGCTGAGTTCTGAGAGTTTAACAATAATCTGAGTGGGGTATTGTATCAAACACCTTGGCCAGGTTAAGGCAGGAGGTATGTATGATTTTCCCCTCATCTGTAGCCTTGGTGGCTCTCCTGAAGAAGTCTACTGTGCTGAGTAGGCAAGACGTTCCCTTAACAAAGCCAAACTGGGAAGAGTCCGTGTCTGTAGGTTGCAAATGTCCTTGATCATTTCCATGTTAATTTATTCCATGGTTTTGCATACTAAACTTATCAGACTGTTGGGTCTGTAGTTCCTGGGGTCATTTGACGGTCCACCCTTATGAAGAGGGGTGACAGTTGTTGCCCTTCATTCACCTGGCACGTAACCTGTTTTGAGCCTGTAGCTCAATAGTCCTGGTAGGTCATGTTTTAGGCTATTTAAAATACAACCTGGAAATATTGTTGGCATCCATTAAAGCAGTGCTTTTGGCCTTAACTGCCATAGGGACCTGGTCCCTCATGATAGTTGGAGGGATATGCCAGGAGGAATTTCACAGGGGATAGTGGGGGCTTTCTGTAACAAAGGACCAATGGGTCTTAGAGATAATTTTTCAGGGATACAAATTCTCCTTCAACAAACTCCCAATTCCAAGAGGGTACAAAGACCTACCTCCAAATCAGTGGGCAGAGGCATTGAAACTAGTCCAAACTCTCATATACAAAGGGGCAGCAGAACCTGTCCCCTCAGATCAAACAGGCAAAGGCTTTTATTCCAGACTATTCCTTGTTCCCAGAAAAGAGGGCATTTGGCACCCCATCCTGGACCTGTCCATTCTGAACACCTTCCTGGTGGTCCCCAAATTCAAAATGCTAACTTTGCAGCAGCTGCTTGCCTATGCTGACAAAAAATGCCTGGTTAGTGACCCTAGACCTAAAAGATGCCTACCTCTACGCCCCCATAAGGAAATCATGCAGGAAATTCCTTCACTTCAGAGCAGGCTCACAACACTTTCAGTTCTCTGCACTACCCTTTGGCTTATCTACTGCTCCTAGGGTATTCACCAAATGCTTAGCCTCGGCTTTAGCCTTTTGCAGACAGAAAAATATACAAATTTACCCTTATCTGGAAAGACTGCCTCATTCAGGCAGACTGCAAAGAAAAGCTCCTCAAGGACCTCCTCTTTGTCAAAACCCCCCCAACCTCCTTAGGGTACACCATCGACAAGAAGAAATCGAGGCAAACCCTCTCCAGGAAGATCATTTTCTTGGGAGCACTGCTGGACACAGCATCCCAAATGGCATTCCTATCCCCCAGAAAAGCAAAGATTCCTGCCTATTTTACTCAGCTGCTTCCAGAAGTCACCTCACTGCAAGGAAGTTCCTGCAAACCTTGGGGTACATGGCATCTTGCATCCTTCTAATTCCTCTAGCCAGACTTCACATGAGAAAACTTCAGTGCTACCTAAAGAACCTTTGGTGTCAGCACTCTCAACCTCTAGAGACCTCTCTACCTCTGATCCCCTGTATTAGGGCCGAGTTTCTCTGCTGGGCAGGGGCCTGTGCCTAGAACAAGGGTCTTTCCTTCACCCTCCATCCAACCAGGCAGACCATTACCACCGACGCCTCAGACATAATATGGGGTGCTCACCTAGAAGGCAGGTGCACACAAGGTCTTTGGGATGCCCAGCACCTGCCCTTAAACATCAATCAGAAGGAAATGAGGACAGTACAAAAGGCTCTGACATTCTTCAAATCACATCTCAAGCCAGGGGATCTCCTTATCAAAACAGACAACACTACAGTAATGTGGTACATCAGCAAACAGGGAGGGACCCACCCAATCTTAGCCTCTGTGCAGGCTAGCCATGAACATCTGGCTGACAGCCTCTCCCATGGAACTACACCTGATAGCCCAGTACCTACCAGGGATCAACAACACCCTGGCAGACCACTTAAGCAGAAACTCACTGGACCCCCATGAATGGCAGCTCCACAGAAAAATCTTTTTACACATCACTCAGGCATGGGGGACACCAGAGATGAATCTCTTTGCTTCGCATCTCAACCATCAGCTGAAAAAATTCTGTACCAGGGAGTATCACCAACTAGCGTGGAAGGTGGATGCCTTGACCTTCCCCTGGAATACCCTCTTTGTGTACGCATTCCCTCCTCTGCCTCTTATTCCCAAGGTGCTGATCAAAATAAGGGAAGAGAGACCAAAGGCCATCCTCATTGCTCCAGATTGGCTCAGACAACATTGGTATCCCTTATTGCGCAGCCTGACTTTACAGCCTCCCAGGTAGCTTCCCCTGATCTCAGACCTCTTAACTCAGGTGGGGGGGGGAGATGCTGCACCCAGACTTGCAGACTCTCATACTATCATCATGGCTATTACTGTAAAGGCAAACAAGGGGTCCCTGTTAAGCAAACAGGTCTTAGTCATTATCACAGAGGCCAAAAGGCTCAGCACCACAAAATCTTACGCAGGAAAATGGAAAAGATTCTCTTCCTAGAGCTGGACAAGAGGGGGCAATACCTCACAACCTTCCATCCCTCTTATACTGGACTACCTAGTGGAGCTATTTAATAGTGGCCTGTCCTTCTCCTCTATTATAGTCCATGCCTCAGCCATTTCAGCTCATTTTGATACAGAACAGCCCCTGTTCTCCTATCCTTTGATTAAACAATTCCTCAGAGGGGATTCTAATATCAGACCTCCCAGAGGGCCACCCACTCCAGCCTGGGATCTGAATTATGTTTTGGAAGAACTCATTTTACCATCCTTTGAACCTGCTGCTTTAGCAGAACTAAGATACCTCTCCTGGAAGACTGCTTTTCTCCTAGCCATCACCTCAGCCACAAGGGTTTCAGAAATTCAGCCACTGATGGCCATTGAGCCCTTCATCATCTTCCATGCAGACAGGGCCTCCCTGAGGACTAATCCCTCCTTTATGCCCAAGCTGATATCTAATGTAACTCTCAACCAGGCCATACATCTACCCACCTTCTTTCCTAACCCTCAAAACAAGGGGAACGAATTCTGCACTCACTAGATCTGCACAGACAGCTCAGATACTATCTGGATCATACTAAACCCTTAAAGAAAACAGACCAACTACTTGTCAGCTTTGCCCCAGGGGCAGAGGGGAAGCCCATTTCAAAACAAACCATTTCCAAATGGATATCACACTGTATCCATTTCTGCTACAGATTGCATGGGAACCCACCCCCCAAGTCTATTCAAACCCATTCCATTAGGGCAGCCTCCACTTTCACAGCATTCCTCAGAGGAGTTCCCACGAGGGACATCCTGGAAGCTGCCACCTGGACTTCTGTCCATACCTTTACCAAACTTTACCTCCCACCTCTATTTTCTAACGCTAGGGCAGAGTTTGCCTCTGCAGTTCTGCAGGGCATGCTGACCCATTCCTAGGTCTCTTACTAATCCTACTACCCCTCTCCTCAGCTTTGGGAATCCTCCCACAGGTGATGACTGCAACAGTGAAACACGAAGAGCATAGTACAGTTGTGTACACTTACCATAAATGTAGATGTTCGAGTGTATTCACTGTTGCAGTCCTGGTTTTCCACCCTCCTTCCCCCTTATATCTTCTTTCTTTAGGGAGACATATGTTTCTAACGGTGGCTTTTAGCCACCAGGACCACTTTACCATATTTACTTGGGCCTCTGTCTGGTTAGGGCAAGAAAAACTGATGTAATGGCATCGGCTGCCATCCTTTATACCACTGACGACCTGATGTCAAGCAGCAAGTGAAAGCAGCAGAGACAGAAAAACATTGGCTCTGGTATTTTGGCTGGCCGAGGGCTACAACAGCAGGGATAACCCACAGGTGATGACTGCAACAGTGAATACACTTAACATCTGCATTTATTGTAAGTGAACACAACTGTACATTCTTGTTTAGGGTCCTAGCATTAAGAAGGAAGACCTTATGGTTACTGTTTGAGTTGTGTTTTTTTCTTTGCTATGTTGGAAGTTTTGTCATTTTGGCATTGCCTAAAAAGGCTGTAAGGGAGTGGATAAAATTTTAGCCAATGTCTGCCATAAACCTGAATTAGCAAGGGGCGGATGGAGGTACAGCTAAAGACCTTAAATATGCCTGGATTCTTCTACTCCCATTTTGTTCAGAAATTCTATGGTATTGTCACCCCCCCCCCCGAAAGAAAAGAAATAGGCCTCGTATAAATGTCAGCATCAGGCCCATGAAGCCCATAATGCATCACTGCATAAATATAAGGTTGTTGTATTGTGTTTTTTGTTAGTATTACAGTATCCTGGCCATAAGATGCACCAGATCGTGTCACATTGTCATCCTAGAAAAGATTAAACTGAAATGTTTGCTTCCAGACTTGTACGTACAATGCAGCTGCTGCCCCAGGCTGTATGGATATTGTCTGTCACAGTAAAGGCAGCAACGAAAAGAGATGTGTGACATCTAAATTCTGGTGACAGATGCAGTTTTGGGATGTTTTTCTTCACCTTCAGTTATTTCATTCTGTCATGCCAAATACAGGATATATAGGCGTCCTTGTTTGGTAGTGCCTATGGACACTACTGTCACAGCCTGTCACGCCTGCCCCATTCATTGTGCCATTTTTTACAGAAGTGCTTGTGCACCATTGATATTAAAAATGTATTTAGTTATGTACCTATCCTTTGTTGATCGGGTTAGCCCTACTAGGTTTGTAGCCTCTTTTTAGTGGAGACCCAAAGTGGTATTTATACTATTAGGGTAAGTTTGGCCAGGGCATCAGGGAAATTCCCCTACTCTTTGTTGGGATATTTGACATACACCTGAGCTACCAACAACTGAAGTTGATGGAGCCACGGTTTAATGTCTTATCAGAAGAACAGCACACTCAGGAGTGCAGCACCCCTTTATGCAGCAGTGCAGTGTCAGTAATCAATATACTTGGTGTGGGAGTAGAACCACAGCCTTCTGGACCAAAGGCACACTGGCACTGACTTACTGAATTCTTGAGAAGCGAGCTGTTCTTTTCACTGGATGATTACTTTTGCACAGGTCCCTATATGAAATGTGCATCTGTCAACGCTGTGTGTTAGGCATACCCATTGCATCGCTGAATTCCACCTCTCATTTTTACAGTGCAGACCTTTTAATTTCCCTAATGCTATTTACCTGAGAATCGTTCCAAGACCAATGATTTCTGATGCTTAATCTGTAATTCTTTCTTCCTTTCCTTCCATTCAACAAGAAAAAGTATCTTGTTCAGGTTACTTGAAACTTATAATATGATTTTTTTTCTCTTAACATCTCTGTGATGTGCATCTGTTTGTTGTCTGGAGAAAGTAGTTTGGAGATCATGGGGTTAGGGGTACATGGCATGCTTAGTTAAGGGATTGTTTTGTTAAAAGCATCTGAATTTGTTAAATCAGATTTGTTTTGTATAGCACTGTATGCTCAAGAAACAGAAGTATATATAATTCATTTGTTCTTTGGCATGCAAAAAAGTTCAGAAGGAAGCCCCATTCTTGGAGCGTTGGCTCCTCAGCTGTCCTAAGTTCTTACATTACAGACTGTTAGGAGATGTGGTTGGGCATTTGTAAGAAACTGAGCAATAGAAGTTACATTTTGTACACTACCCAAGCAAGTATGATGCATTACTTTCCAGAATCCAGAAAGAGAGAGAGAGAGAGAGAAAATGCTTCACACCCACTGACTTTATCCAGATAAGGCTTCCTTCCACATTTTCTGTTACGCCTCTGTGAAAGTGTGCATTCAGACGTTCCCATCCTTAATGGGACATGTGAACTATTTTTTGCATTCTGCTGAGTGAAATATCTGTAAAATTAGCTGAAGGTGTAATGAAGTGTGTTAGATGGCCTTGAATGCACAATAACTAGATGAGGTTTATGCCCTGACGTGTGCTGAATATGTTTTTGTTAAGGCCAGATCGATAGAATTTACAAAGCTTTAGAAGTAAAACCATAATGCAGGTAAATGTCGATGTAGCTGGTGCAATTGTTTCTCTGCACTGCTAGCTGGTCTGCAGTAGTGAATTGTGCCTGTCATGGGTTAGTTAGCTGTAAAATAAAAAAAAAATTACAAGTTGAGAATTTTGAAGAGGAAATGCTACGGTCAGAAATTTTGTCTTTTATGTCATAGATAACAGCGCATTTTGCCTTTGCAAAGAAAATTGCTGTCTGTAGCATGGCTGTGGTAAGGCCTGGATCTGTGACATTTTTCTCTACATGCTCAGATAATATTAAAGAACAGATGTAGCACGCACAGCAGATGTTGAACGTATCCAAACCATTGTACTGTACATGGACATGCATATAATTCCTGTTTTTGCATTCTGCACTACAGCTTTTATTTATTCTATTGTGTATTTTTCTTTGTCAAATTTTAATCTCCCCTTTGTCTATGAATATCTATCTAATATATATACATACATAAATATATATATGTATATATGTTTGTGTGTATTTCATTCAAGCCTATAATGCTGTTTTTGTATACTTTACATTAACACCCATAGCTTCTTATTGTGTCCAAACCTTTTTTTTGGGGGGGGTCTGGCTTCCTTAACTGACTGACCGACCTAATAACAAAAGGATACTAATACTTTTAATCTGCAGTTGAGAAATTAATCTTTGTTTGCCACTTATTATTCATATTTTCATAACTGAGACCTATATGCTGTTGGAGTATGATAAGAAATATAGTTGGAGAGAAGAAAATCCATTGTTACTGTCCCTTTGTATCACACTATACTGGAAATTCTGACAGTTGCCTGTTAGTAATTATGAAATAAGTATTATTTGCATGTATACTTCATACTTCTAAAAAAGTGATTTACACACCATTGCGTAACACAGGCGCCACTGACATTTCTACTGCTTTGTTGGTCTTTTCGGTTTTTCCCAGTTAGGGGTCACCACAGCGGAACTCTGGTCTGCTAATGATTGGCAGTAGATTTTTATGGTGCCAAGTTGCCAGCCTGACGCCCAACCTTCAGCGAAGGAATGCCCATTCACGCATGTCTTTCGAATGCCACTCGACGGCGGGGAGGAAATGCAGACTCCACACAGAAGGCACTCCAGCCAAGAATCGAGCAGGAGAACCTCTTGCTGTGAGGCAACAACGCTACCGCTGCACCACCGCGGCTTACTGTAACTTCCTAAATTTGAGAGATATTTATATTGCTAATATTGCTAATAATACAATTATGCATATGTTTTCATATTTCTGTAAATAGCTTGATAAAATGCACTTGGAGAGGAATTTCTTGGTGTCATGTGAAAGCCTATGTTTGGTTAACAAAAGTGTTCTTCACAATGTTACCTAGGTTGTACAGTTTCCAGCATGTGACAAATTGTTAAAGTTTAACAGAAAACATAATTCTGGGTTTGTGTGCATTATAATATGTTGTAGCATTTTTGGAAAGACTACAATTGCACTGGTTATCTTCACTGTAAGAAATCCTTCATATTGACAGCATTAAAAATATTTTATTTGTTTATTGTTATAGGTTCATAGGTTTTACTAAGCTAATAAACACAAGGGCCTTTTTAAGTCTAGCCATGCATCCCAAATTATTGACAAGTTATGCTTATGCTTTCTAAATTTTTTTTTCCTCCCAGAAAATACTCTAGAATAGAAGAATCAACATCAGAAATCTGGACAAAGCCTAAAATAATGAGGGGACTAAGGTCCAAAAACAGGGACAAATTTTAAATATTGCTCTTATAAAGTTGGAAGGTTGCTCGAATAACAGGTTTTGTGTTGGCATGCATTTTCTGAAGGGCATGAAGTCTGACGGTCAAATTCCTGTACATTTTATCAGAAACAGACCAAAAATATGAGTCACAAATCTGGGCATTCTAGAAAAATCTGGACAGCTGAGAGGTATGTTCTGGAATGTAATGATGTATAATGGTTGCTAGAGGTTTGAAATTTTAACCTTATGGGTCATGAGATATATTTTGCCTAGTTGCAATGACTGCATTGTAGATGATCATAGGTAGGTACTAGGCTATTGGCCCTAGGGCCTATATAAGCCTAGCCAAAAATGTACCCTGGCTTTCGCCACCCAAGAAAATTATTTTCTTGTGCCCCTGTCGAGCAGAGCCACAGAAGTGATCCCTGAGGTGAATTTCCTATCTCCCATCCAGTCATCAAGATTTTTCTTGAAGAGTGCTAATGAGCTCTGATTGACATAGATAGGTAGTCTGTTCCAGAGTATGGGAAGTCTCTGGGACAGGAATGTATCCCTCCAGCATGTTCTGTTTATTGTGGTGACAAGGTTTAGGGCCCTAGAGCGTGTAGCTCGGAGGGATTGGGATTTGTTTAAGTGGAGCATGTCCAACAGCTCTGGGTTTGACATAGCTTTGTATGTTAGGCAGAGATCACTTCTGAGTAGGCGATATGCGACGGAGTAAAGCTGGAGTTTTTTGAGACGGTCTGCATAGGGCATCTGTTTGAGGCCAGTGATCCTCCTTGTGAGGTATTTCTGTGGCCTTTCCAGTTGTTGTAGATGTCTTGTGAGGTACATACTAAAAGGGGCATTGTACTCTATAATGAGTCTAATGTGCGATGAGTAGAGGGGAACAATGACCTCTTTTTTTCTGGGTGACAAACCTTTTGTGATGAGGTGAGCCACATAGAAGGATTTCCTGACCACTGTGGCTATGTGATTATCAAAGGAGAGACTACTGTCCACATGTGTCCCAAGGTCTCCTATCACATTTTTGGCATTAAGTAGACTGCCAGCTATGTGGTAGTTTATGGGTACAGAGTTTTTACCAAAGGGGATGACAGTACACTTTTTGGCATTGAGCTTCAGGCCATGATTTTGACACCAGGCATCTGTCTCAGTGAGGCCCTTTTGTAGTATGTCCACATCGTTAGGAGTTTCAATTATGGCTCCTAGTTTGCAGTCATCTGCAAACTTTGTCAGCCAAAGACCTTCTGTGTTAGCCTGTACTTCAGAGAAGTAGATGCCAAACAGGAGAGGACCCAGTTCTGAACCCTGTGGTACTCCACTTCTCAATGGTCTGAAGTCGTATTTGGAGTCTGCTACTTTCACAGTGTGGGTTCTGTCCATGAGCCAGTTGGCAACCCATCTTGTGACATAGGGATTTATACCTAGTTTATTGAGCTTATCTATAATTCCAGAGTGGGGGATGGTGTCAAAAGCCTTGGTGAGGTCTAGATAAGCTGTGTGAACCACCTTACCCTCATCTATGGCTTTGGTGACTGCTTCAAATAAGTCAGTCAAGTTTAGGAGACATGATTTGCCTTTTACAAATCCGAACTGGGTAGGGTCCATAGTTTGGAGATTACCAATGTCTTTGTTTATGAGTTCCATGATGATACATTCCATGGCCTTGCAGACCAGGCTCGTCAGGCTAATGGGGTGGTAGTTCCCAGGGTCCGTCATGGCTCCCCCTTTGTGGAGTGGGATAACCATCACGGTGTGCCATTCAGTGGGCACAAAGCCTGAGGTGAGGCTATGACTGAACATAGTACTTAGGTAGGGTGTCCGTTCATTTTGTAGTTTGTGTAGAACGCAGCCTGGGATATTGTCAGGTCCCATGGATGCTGTGTTCTTGGCTTTGGAGAGTGTTTTTTTAACCTGTGCAGCTGTGATTACAGGAACTTTGCATTCTTCCAGTATAGAGATGGGCCCTCTAGGGGGTGAGAGGGGGGTAAAGTTAGCACTGAACCTATCTGCCAGGATGTTGGCAATATCAGTTGGGTCTGTATATTTAGTGCCATTGTGCTGCAACTCAGAGCAGATCTGAGTGTTGCCATTGAGATTCTTGACATAGCTATAGAATGCTTTGTGGTTGGCTTTAGAGTCAGTGACAGTTTTGTTTTCGTAACTAGCTTTGGAGGATTTTATGAGGGATCTCAGCTTCTTACTGAGGTTGACCAACGAGTTCCTCCAGTCATGGGATTTTACTCTTTTTTGCAGCAGGTTCTTTCTTCTGTTGTAGAGTTTGTTTATGGCAGAGGACCACCAGATTGGCTTCCTTTTTTTGGAGGATAGCATGATCCATGCACTCGTGTAAGTGCTTATAAAGTGCATTTGTGTAGGATTCAGCAGTCGTACCTCTATTGTCCGTCTGCATGGGTGTCATGAAATTTGCCACTTCTGTCTTAAGAAGTGTGAAGTTGGCTTTGGAGAAGTTTTTTACAGTGGTTTCCCTAATTGGGGTTGGGGGCAGGATGTGGATGTCTAGGGTGATTAGCTTGTGGTCGGAATTGACCTCTGGTGTGGAACACCAGTTGCCCATGTTGGTAATGATCAGGTCTAGGATATTGCTGCCCCTGGTGGGGGTGTGAATAAGGTGATCCAAAGCACTGGAATTTATGAATTCCGGAAAACATTGAGCAAAACAGTTGGTACATGAGTAGTTTTCCCAGTTAATGGTGGGGTAGTTGAAATCGCCCATTATTAGGGTGTTAGGTTGTACCCTAATATTTTCCAATATTTTCCAGTGTATCAAGAAATGAGGAGTGGGAATCCTGGGGCATGGTGGGGGGTCTGTAGCACGCTACAATTTGGATTGCGGTCTTGCCCAGAGTTAGTTGCACTTGGATAATCTCGGATGCATTATGCTGTGCAACTAGTCTGTGGGTGTGGATATCCTTAATGAATATGGACACGCCTCCACCTTTAGTGCTTCGTTCTGGGTTAGGGGGCTGAAAGGTGTAGTATGAATTATAGCCTGGTAATGAAGGGGTGCTCTCTGGAGCTTTGAACCAGGTCTCTGTCCCTGCACAGATGTCGATGTTCTCCATTTTAAGGAGTGCCTCGAGTGAGTGGATTTTGAGGTTTAGACTTCTAGCATTGAATAGCATTACCCTCAGATTTTGCATGCTTGTACCTGTTACGGTGGTGAATTTGTCATTTGAATCTTTCCTAAAAAAGGCACTATAGGGGTGGCAAGAGCCTTAGCCAGTATCCGAATCCCAAGGGCGACAGGTGCAAGCCATCTCTGGCAAAGCATTGTGGTCTGTCGATCATGTCGTCCCAGACAGACAAATACTGGATCCCCTTAGAATGACACCAGAAGCTTAGCCAATTGTTGAAGTCGATCATTTTGTCCTTGTACTGTGGTATAATTCTGGGTGATGGCAGGATGCTACTCAGGGCCAGGGTCATACCTGCCTGGGCTACAAGATCGAAGAGCTCCTCCATGTCTCTTTTCATGTGGTCCAGGGAGGTACATCTCAGGTCATTCACACCAACATGGACAATGACAGTGTCATATTTGTACTTGTTGTGGAGTGACCTGAGTGCGTGTGTTATGTGGCAGATCCTGGCACCTGACAGGCAGCTGACAGTAACATTCTCCTTGTTTAGCCTGGTGAGTGGAACATCAGTGTGCCTGACTATAGACACCTATGACTAGAGTGTTGGGTACGTTGTTATGCCTTATGGGCTGTGGTTGAGTGGCACACTGAGTTTGTGGGCTATGTGTCATTTGGGTTGTGTTGGGGGCGGAGTTTACTTGTGTTTCTGCTTCGGAGATCCCTGATTTTTGGGCAGGATTTTATTGAGAGCCTCCACGAATGTAGGTTGTGTTTTGTGTTTCTATGTGTGTGTTTTATGTTTCTATGTGTGTGTTTTGGTGGTGTAGGTTTTGAGGGACTGTGTGATGAGTGTGGTGTGGTACAAGTGTTTACCTTCTCTTCTTGACTGTCTAGTCCAGTCTTGGGTGAAGAGAGCTTTGCTTCCAGTTTGGCAATATAAGTGCACCTCTCACAATTTGTAGTGTTGGGTGGTAGGAGGAGTGGGTTGTCTGTGTACATCAGGCAATTGCTGCATTGCCCCAAGATGCCCAGATTCATCAGGTAGACAGGAGAAATAACTGGGAGCTGACCCTTAGACATGCTTAGATAGGTGCTTATTTATTAAGTACTAAAAATTGCTTTCCTCTAGACAAGTGAGGAAAGTTGAGTGCTGTAGTAATTTGTAGCTTATTTAGTGCTTAGGAGTTCTGAACAAGTGCTGAGGTCAAATAAACAGATTTGAGTGCTGAAACTAGAAAACTGGCTAGTTCTAAGAAACAAACTTAAGCTAGAAGGCTTCCCTCCAAAACAGAAAGGCTTGGGGGCTCAGAAGCATACAAACAGTCTAGACCACTTACAGGAAAGGCCGGAGACCAGCTTAATTTTTTTTTCTTTACCTTCCTAATTGTCTGGAAGATTTCAGCTGTAGCTTTGCAAAGACTCAAATCAAAATTCACATACATACCTTTATCACTTTTACTGTATTATTTATTAACTGAGTGCATTACACAAGTGCATGGATCGTGCTATCCCAAACAGAACCAAGATGCTATCCTCCAAAAAAAGGAAGCCAATCTGGTGGTCCCCTGCCATAAACAAACTGTACAACAGAAGGAAGAAGCTGTTGCAAAAGAGAGTAAAATCCCATGAGTGGAGGAGCTCCCTGGTCAGCCTCAGTAAGAAGCTGAGATCCCTTATAAGATCCTCCAAAGCTAGCTGCGAAAACAAAATCACCACTGATTCTAAGGACAACCACAAAGCATTCTATAGCTATGTCAAGAATCTCGATGGCAAAACCCAGATCTGCTCTGAGTTACAGCACAAAGGCACGAAAATTACAGAACCAGCTGATATTGCCAACATCCTGGCAGATAGGTTCAGTGCTAACTTTACCTCCCTCACCTCCTAAAGGGCCCATATCTGTACAGGAAGAATGCAGAGTCACTGTAATCACAACTACGCAGGTAAAAGCTGCACTCTCTAAAGCCAAAAACACAGCATCCACGGGACCGGACAACATCCCAGGCTGCGTTTTACACAAACCCACCTAAGCACCATGTTCAATCATAGCCTCATGTCAGGCTTTGTGCCCACTGAATGGCGCACAACAACAGTTATCCCACTCTACAAAGGGGGAGCCACCACTGATCTCAGGATCTATCGATCTGTTAGCCTGATGAGCCTGGTCTGCAAGGCCATGGAATGTATCATCATGGAACTCATAAACAAAGACATTGGTAACCTCCAAACTCTGGATCCCACCTAGTTTGGGTTTGTGAAAGGCAGATCATGCCTCCTGAACCTGATCGACTTTTTTGAGGCAGTCACCAAAGTTGTAGATGAGGGTAAGGTGGTTCACACAGCCTATCTTGACCTCACCAAGGATTTCGATACCATCCCCCATTCTGGAATTATAGCTAAACTCGCTAAACTAAGTATAAATCCCTATATCACAAGATGGGTTGCCAACTGGCTCACTTACAGAACTCACACTGTAAAAGCTGCAGACTCCAAATCTGACCTCAAAGCAGTGACAAATGGAGTACCACAGGGTTCCGTCCTGGGACCTCTCCTGTTTAGTATCTACTTCTCTGAAGTACAGGCTAACACAGAAGGCCTCTGGCTAATAAGGTTCGCAGATGACTGCGAACTAGGAGCCATAGTCAAGTCCCCAAATGATGTGGACATCCTACAGAAGGGCCTCGCTGAGACAGATGCCTGGTGTCAGAGCCATGACCTCAAGTTCAATGCCAAAAAGTGCAGTGTCATCCCCTTTGGTAAAAACTCTGTACCCATGAACTACCACATAGGCAACAGTCTACTTAACACCGAATGTGTGATAAGAGACCTTGGGACCCAGGTGGACAGTAGTCTCTCCTTTGATAGTCACATCGCCACAGTAGTCAGGAAGCCCTTCTACGTGGCACACCTCATCATAAAAGGGTTGTCATCCAGGAAAAAAGAGGTCATTGTTCCCCTCTACTCGACACTCATTAGACCAATTATAGAGTACAACGCCCCTTTTGGAATGTACCTTACAAGACATCTGCAGCAGCTGGAAAGGCCACAGAAGTACCTCACAAAGAGGATTACTGGCCTCAAACAAATGCCCTACACTGACTGCCTCAAAAAACTCCAACTTTACTCTGTAGCAACTTTACTCTGTAGCATATCGCCTACTCCGAGGTGATCTCTGCCTAACATATAAAGGTATATCAAACCCAGAGCTGTTGGACATGCTACACCTAAAGAAATCCCAATCCCTCTGAGCTACATGCTCTAGGGACCTAAACCTTGTCACCACAATAAATAGGACATACTGGAGGGATAGATTCCTGTCCCAGAGACTTCCCATACTCTGGAACAGGCTACCCATCTATGTCAAGCAAAGTTCTTCGTTAGCACTCTTCAAAAAAAATCTTGATGAGTGGATGGGAAATAGGAAATACACCCCGGGGATCACTTCTGTGTCTCTGCTCGACAGTGGCACAGGAAAATAACTTTCTTGAACCTTGTTGGCTATGCTTACGTAGGCCCTTGGGCTGATAGTCTAGTACCTACGTATGAACCTATGAGTGCTCTTGATGTCTGTCTGTTATTTGGGGCTCAGGGGGTAACTTTTATTTGTGTTTTGATGCCTTCAAGGCTGCTGCTACCTTCCCAGTGTTATTTTAAGTTTGTTAACCTTTTTTTTTAATTAGTGTACCCATATGGAAGTTATCATTGAGGCAATGATCAAGTGAACCCCCCCCCCCGTTTTTAGATCTGTATGCTCTGAAACTGTTCTGCCTTCCATAATACAGATAATTTAAAAATGCCAGTCATGCGGAGGCAGACATTAACGGAATATACCGCACGTCATCTATATAATGAAGGTAGCACTATATTATTTGATTAGTACAGTGGTTCAAAGTTCTGATCTATACACGTATTTCATTCTGCAGTCCATGGTTTGATTCCATTCTTATCTGTATGGCTGTAATGTTACTATGAGCAAGTCACTTAAGCATTCAGTCAGTATGCCTGGGTCACCCCTTAAAAGAAACACTTGTTCATTCTGGATTTACCCACATAGAAACTGGACAGCACACTGATGAAAACATTTACTGTGTTTGATTTGGTAGTATCCATTTCTTTCCTTTCCCATCCGATCAGAAAGAGTTAAATATCTTAATATTATTGGGAGAAATATGTTAGATTATTTGGTATGAATAATGTGGTATTTGCAACCATGTTGTCTTATTTTTGTCCAGTTAATGATAACCTGGTTTAAGTATGATCCATCAGGTGGTAAACACGATGTCTTGCATACAGTGTGCATTTTTCCTGTTCCACAGCATGTATATGTCATAATATCAAGGAAAGTAACACTAGGCTACAGCAAATTAGATTTATAAAAAATGCTCCCTGCTTGCTCAGTACAGATGTATTTTATATATATATGATTTTTCAGCAATAATCTTTGTTGCAGAATCTAAACTTTGGCATTAGTAGCATGCATAGCTCTCAACCTCTTAGCACAAAAAAATCTGGACAAAGTCAAAAATAATGGGGGCAAAGCCCCAAAAATAGATACACATTTTAACTGTTGCTCTTGTAAGCTTAGAAAGATGCTAGAGTAACAGATCTTGCGTTACGATGTATTTTCTAAAGATATGACGTCTGTAAATCAAAAGACTGTCATTATTTACTGAATTCAGTCCTCACTGATTTGCCCAAAAAAACCTGAAAATCACAAATTTTATGAGGAACAGACCAAAAAATATGAGGCAAAAGTCTGGACATTCTGTGAAAATCTGTACAGTTGAGCGGTATAAAACTGTAAACTTAGAATATGTTAGTTTATTTCATATCCTTTCTTTCTTTATTTATTTATTGGGAAAGTCCAACTGGGACAGAGCCCATTTTCAGCAGACGCCTGGGGAGAAAGGCTCCACACACATCTTTGGAATGTGGGAGGAAACTTGAGCACCAGGAAGAAACTCATGCAAATGCAGGCAGGACATGCACACTCTACACAGAAGGCACCCCAGCCAAGAATCAAACCAAAGAACCTCTTGCTGTGAGGCTACAAAGCTAACTGCTGCACCAGTCAGATTATTCCTTTTATATACTACTCTGGGATAACTAGGTTGTTCCTCTTTGGCAGAGCCCTTTTAAAGAGTAGACCCTGGGAGAACAGCTTCTAACTCAAAGGAGCACACACCTTTTTGTCAAATATTTTTACAAAACTAAAGTATACGAGAAAGATGTAGCCAAAATGCAAAGATCCATGTATTTTGTTCTTTGTGTATTATTTGCTCATTGTATATTAGAAAGCACAGTAGAATTGTTCATATTCTAAAGACTGTTGGCAGTCTGACACACGGAGATTGAGGGAAATATATTATTTCTATTAAATGTGGAATAAATCACTGGCACTCCAGGATTCCTATGCATTATTAATGTAAGCAATTTTCAACACTCCGTTTGCAATAGGTGAAAAAGCAATGTTAGAGCATTACATTTAATAAAGTGCATATCACATAGGGTTTAACAGTTTTACAATCTGTCATTGTCCAGGGTGAACGATATTTCAGTAAATGTGATGTATAAAAGACATACTGAATGTTTCAGTAATAAGGAATGTTTGGGTTTATAAAAGGAAATATTAAGTAAGTTTGAAGGAAAAAAGAAATGTGACTCGGCAGCATAAAGAGATTGGACCCAGTAGACCTGGGTCTGAGTATAGCCCATTCACTGGTATTAAGTTATTTCGAAGTGATCGGCTTACTTAATGACAAGTGGTTTGCATTTTTAGTTGTAGAAATATTTAAGGAGAAGGTGTATCGTAACTGACTGTCTGAAAAAGATCTAAAAATGCTTACACAGTTGTTTAATAAAGTTTTATGGCTGGATGATATAAGTGGGTTTTGTTATTTTTCTCATTTGTATAGTTACCAGTAAGGGATGGACTGGATTGATTGACTGAGTCCATCTGTTTTTTTCTCATGGTGATAGTGTGGGGTTTTGCCACCACTGGGAGATCTTATACAGAAATTGGAGAGTGGGGTTCCAAATTACATTCTTCTGGAGTGAGGGGCAGACAGACCCTCAGCAGTCCCACACACGAGCATGCAAGAATGTGCATAGAGGAGCACAGTACTGTCCTTTAACGCTGAAGGGAGTAGGGCAGTTCCACCCTCTCCGAGTTCATATTCCCTAGAGCTAAATAAAAAAATGCTGTTGTCCAGCATGCATATGATGTCCCCCTTCCTGGTTCCCACCTTTCCTGAAGGGACAAAATGATGGCATTTTAGCAGTTGTTTCCATAATATGTGATGTATTCTGTGTATACAAAGACACATACCAGGGACATATGGTATTATTTTTAGTTTTACTGGCGCAGTATAACAGATTCATCTACATCAAGCTACCTGGCCAGAACATAGTTATGATGCTATAGTAAGAGGAAACTGGAGTGGTTGTATTTTTTTTTAACTCTGGATGAGATTTAGAAGATTAGCCTTGAAAGTCTGGAGCATTTCTCCCCGGGCCTCCGCTGAAAACAGGATCTGTGGAACCTAGTCGGACTTTCCCGGTCAACAAATGTTAAATAAATAATAATAAAAAAAAATAAATTTTGCTAACCTTTTTTATATAAGGTAATATAAGATATAACACATAATAATTTGCTTACAGTCAGTGAAAAACTATGCAGTGAGGTGGCTCTGCAGAGATACACATATATAGCTCGATAGAGAAGTTGTACAAGTCCAACCTGAACAGGTTTAGGGAATGACACAGCTGTAACCTAAATTGTGTACAAAATCTTTATAATCTTATTTATTTATTTATTTAATCTACAGACCACCTAAGCTGATGGATCAGGTGGGTGGGCTGTTGGCCGGCCCAAAGGACCATTTTCAGCTATGATGTGGGCCAGTGGTAGCAAAGTTTAAACAACATATAGTATAAACTAAACTGTCTTTCGACTTTTCCCAGTTAGGGATCGCCACAGCGAAACTCCGGTCAACTAATGATTGGCAGTGAATTTTTACGGTGTCGAGTTGCCAGCCCAGTGCCCAACCTTCAAAGAAGGCATGCCCACACATGTACGCACCTACCTGCATGTCTTTTTAAATTCACTTGACTGCGGGGAGGACATGCAGACTCCCCACAGAAGGTGCTCCAGCCGAGAATCGAACCGGAGAACCTCTTGCTGTGAGGTGACAATGCCAATTGCTACACCACTGCAAAAATGACAGCAGTTGAATAAAACATGAACATTTGTTCACCTAAGATCTAGCAATATTGGGACAGTGCTAAGTTACAGACTGGTAAAAAGCTTTATGTATAAAATCTAAGTATGTTTTGAATATTTAAAAGTGAGACAATGTTAATCAAGCAGTGAGCAAGTCATAGAATTGGTTAGTATTAGCCCAACAATTATAAACAATGCATATCCATTGTCATTGCAGTGCGTGATTTCTGAGAGGTGAGACTGCAATGCATTCTTGAAGCTAGAAATATGGTAAGATTTGTGAATGTAGCAGGGAACAGAGTTCAAATAGCAAGGGCCAATTTAAAAAGGCAATCTCAGAGCTATGGAACAGTGTTTTTTTTTTTTTTTTTTTTTTTTTTTTGGAGGGACAGGGACCATTGTTGCAGAGACTTGAGCAAGACTTGTCTATCAAATGTATTTTGAAACTCCTGTCCCTTAAAAGATGAGATATATAACACTTTTTCTCACATTTGAATATTTTTTGTTAATAGTTATGGCCTGTAATAAACTTAGTTTAGTAATAGTTTGGGTCGCAAGTGGTAATTTAGGATTGTACTGCTGTTATAATTTATACATATATATTTTTTATATATAGACTTAGTTTTATATGTATTTTTTACACTATAGTATGGATTAAATATTTAAAATACATATATATATATATATATATATATATATATATATTAATAGTAGTATGAATTTTGCACAAGCATAAGTATTGGATTTATATTTATTTTTGTCCATATTTGCACAGACATTCTAGTATATGTTTTTAATTAATTTTTAAGATTTTGTGCATTTTTGTTTTTTGGACAGTTGCTTATGCTCATTTGGGGCTGACTAACTTTACCCAATATTACGAAATTTTAATGTGTCTTGTTTTAACACCTACACATATACTTCTATACATGGTTAATTTGAAATGTATATTTTGGAACAAATGTGTTTAGTTTGAGATCTATGTTTGATATTTCATGCTTTTGATCTTACTTTAAACATGCTGTTCTTTAATT
The DNA here is from genome assembly GCF_019279795.1 of Protopterus annectens. Classification (NCBI taxonomy): domain Eukaryota; kingdom Metazoa; phylum Chordata; order Ceratodontiformes; family Protopteridae; genus Protopterus; species Protopterus annectens. The sequence continues at coordinate 1,651,818,802 of NC_056729.1, forward strand.
AGGCTGATTGATTTAATCAGCCTAATTGCGCATAAAAAGAACCTCTCGTCCTGTTAGTACTGTTTGTCTGATGAAGGCAAGGCAACGTCCTTGCCGAAAGCGCTTAGAATAAACAGTTTTATATGATTACATTCGACCTTATTGGATCTTACTTATTGGATTTACTGGACTTTTGCTGGCTTTCATAGTTTCTGCTCGTGGTTTTACAAGTTTTCGTTAGTGTTTTTTAGTTTTGTTTTTTGACTTGAGCAAGACCTGTCATATTCAACCTCAGTGAAACTTTGTTGGGAAATCACTGGAAACCTATCTGGCTGAGTAGAAAATAAAGTCTAGAAACCAGTGTGTTAAGCTAAATAGCTGAGAGCGATCTTTACAGTTCGGTGCATATGTCAGATTAAAGAATCATGGGAATCCTAGGAGGTTCAAGGTTACTGAGTCTTGTGACCATTATGCCTGGCCAGATCCCTCCCTAGATTGTACTCCCCCTCTCAAGGAGGGCCAGGCCAATCACAACAGGGGTGGTAGATTTATGGATGCCTATCTGACTACTGTTGAAATGTCGGGCAAAATGTTAGACCAGCTTGCTTTATGCTGATACCAACACTAGTATTGTGGTTTCACGTGGAGGATCTCACATGAGATCTGGTACAGCTGTCATGGCAGTCAAGTGATAAATGGTGTTGGGGGAGGTAATGCACAAATTGTAAGACTGTGTAGTTTGGAGTGGTAAGTCAAAGGAACTATGCAAGCTGCACATGGAGAGATAAGAAAAAGAAAAATGTGTTGGTTATAAGTCGCCCAGAAATGTGTGCCTGCTGTATTCGCCCTTCATTGATTTGTGTGGTACATTGACAAATGATAGTGACAAAAGACGGCAAAATGTCTGAGCATTGAGGTAAGAGAGAAAATTAATTAGACAATGTGGTCATCTGTCCATTGTATGCAGTGACGGTAAAATGAAAGTCAACAGAATGCTTGAGCTTGGAGGTATGAGAGAAAACTGGTTGGACAGTGAGGCCATTTATCCACTGTACACAGTACTGGTTAAGTACAGAGGCTCGCTTCTGCAGCCATAAGGAGAAAAAGAGATCAGGCTGGTAGAAATCATGGAATAAATAGGAACCAGACATGCAAACAGAATCCAAAGGCTTGGGTATAAATAAATGATTTGCAGCATATTATACATACACAAATGACTGGACGGAGCAGTGGTGCAGCAGTAGTGTTGTTGCCTCACAGCAAGCGGTTCTCCAGTTCGATTCTCGGCTGGGGTGCCTTCTGCGTGGAGTCTGTAAGTCCTCCCTGCGTTTGTGTGGGTTTCCTTTGGGTGGTCCGGTTTCCTCCCACTTTACAAAGACATGCATCTGGAGCATTTCTCCCCGGGCCTCCGCTGAAAATTGGCTCGTTCCAAGTCGGACTTTCCCGGTTAACAAATGTAAAATAAAATAAATAAATTGGCAAATTGAAAATAAAGACTGGACTACTGATGCATTGCATTGCATTACCTCCCCAAGGGGGAAACTGGGGTATTTGGATGTACATACGTACATATATGTATGCATACAAAGTCGCTGGATTCCCAGGCAAATATCCTTGTATGCTATCAAAGCAACCTTTCAAATTTGTGGCTCCAGAAAATGCTGGAGCACAGAGGATTTACAATTCCTTTTATAGACCAATATATGTTTTACAATTACTTGAGCTTTAAGACTAACGAATAGCCCTCAATCACTAAGTTCTGAAGAAGAGCTTCTGTTAGTTTAAAAGTATGAGCCCATTTGAAGGTATTGTCCCTATTCTGTGTTCCCGTGTTTTCTGTTGCCAGACCAGCAAAGAGATACTTGCTTCTTTTTTTTTTTCTGTCTCCACAATACTAATAGAGTTAATTCTTAAAAATATATCCTTAACCGTCATAAAGAAAAAGGCAGTCTACTTCCTGCATGACAGTTTTACTTATTTATTTATTTATTTGATAACCCTATGGGTGATCTGGCCTTTGGGCCCTTTTCAGCTACAGCCTTAGGATAAAGGCAGGTGATGCAATTTAAAAACTATTTTAACACAAGAGTTTAACACAGTTTCTGTGTATAGTTTTTAATGGAGAACAGAGAAAGCATACATGCCATTGTGAGATAGATGCTGTTTTTCCCTTCTGTATGCAATTAACCTATTTTGTTTTAAATCTGTGACGATGCTTACAAACATTATTAGCAGTAATGCATGCATACATAATGCAATAAAGCCATATTAAGCGAACTAAATAAATAAAAAGGCATCTAAGAATGAGAGAAGAACACAGACAGAATGCTATTTTAATGGAAATTATAAGATACAATAGAGTGACAATTTTCACAGCTTATATCCATACTAGCAAGAAGGCGGAGTTAGAATATTTGGGAGGTATTTTTTTTTTTTTTTTTTTTTTTTTTAGCGTTTGATATACTAGTTGAGGAATAGGGACAACACTATTCTTAATTAAAACAAAAAACAACAAAGAAACAAAAAAAATTGCACCTGTATGACTCTTGGTCATGGACTAGTATTTTTTCCTAAATTGGGGGTATTAATTGCATTTTCTGTTGTCATGGCAGAGCTGATTTCAGTTTACTGAGGCAAACTTACTCTCTTTTCTGCCATGGCGTGGAGTATCTGAAGTGTCACAGATTCATCAGAACCCATCTCAGGTTGCAGGGAGTGGATCATAGAGTGTGTTTATTACTATGAATGGGAAAAGAGGTGTTCTGTAGCAGTCTGAAAGTGAGGGTGATGAGCAGAAGTGAGGCAAAAGTGGAGACAGAGAGGCAATTTGTTGTGTGGAGGGTTATACTGTGATATTAATTTGTGGGGGCTAGATGGATGAATCTACAAATTTTGTTTGTAGTAGTTTGAATAATTTTTGTGGTCCGACTTGAGTTAAGCATTATGATGGGGAGAACGTATTGTGTCCCGAAAACAGGGTGTTTAGGTTTAGGCCTGTATAAATTTGGGAAGTGATGAGGATGGGTAATGCAAGCTTTAAACTGAGTTGTCCGGTACACGTTCAAGCAGGATGCTTATGCCTTTGGACATTCAGAATATGGGGGTGATGTGTCTGGATGTTGTAAACTTCCTGTTGGGTTGTAACTTTCTTTTATATGTGTGGGTAGTATGTTTATGCCAAGTGATATTACAGACTTGTGGATGATGTGTCTGGAATTTGCACAGCAAGCTTTAAGCTGGGTTTTACCTTTTTATTACAATGTGTTCAGTGTCTTTTTCAAACAGTTAGGGATAGGTCCAGATACATACCTGAGTATTTCTTTTGAGGGAGTGGTTCAATTATGTTATTGTGTAGGTATGATATGTTGTCAGGGTTATTGATTCCTATATTTGGTGGGTCTAAAAGGGCACGGGGGAAATTCAAACATGTTAATATTATGCATATTGGTGTAGACGCATTGATATGGTGTTTTAAAATCGGATCAAATTTAGGTTTATAGGTAGGTACTAGGCTATCTGCCCAAAGGCATTTATAAGCCTAGCCGGAATTGTTTTGGCTTTCGCCGGCCCCTTTAATTAGTTTCCTGTCCCTCTGTCCAGCAGAGCCATTGAAGTGATCCCCGGGGTAAACTTTCTATTTCCCATCTACTCGTCAAGGTTTCTCTTGAGTGTTAGCGAGGAGCTCTGCCTAATATAGATTGGAATCTTGTCCCAGAGCATGGGAAGTCTCTGGGACAGGAATCTGTCCCTCCAGCACTTCCTATTTATTGTTGTGGTGAGGTTTAGATCCCTAGAGAGTGTAGCACGAGGGGATATGGAAGGAAAGTTCTATTAGATAAGGCCAGGATGATGACTAATAAGTGGAAAACATTTGCTTTGTCATATAGAATGGAAATATATTTATTTATATATTTAACATTTGTGGACTGGGAAAGTCCGACTAGTACAGAGCCTATTTTCAGCGGAGGCCCAGAGAGAAACACTCCAGACACATGTCTTTGGAATTTGGGAGGAAACTGGAGTATCCAGAATAAACCCACACAAATGCAGGGAGGACATGCAGACTCCATACAGAAGGCACCCCAACTGAGAATCGAACATCTTGCTGTGAGGTGACAACATTAACCACTGCACTACTGTGCCACTGTGTCTTATTCATTCATATATTTTGGGTAAGTTATGTTATATGGGGGTGTGCTGTGTTTTTCTTTGTCTTGAAAACTATGTATTAGAAAGCTTTTATTTTTTCTTTTATTTGGGGTTTGAAATTAAATGTTAAAGAGGGTGTTTATATAGCAAAATACAAGATAGGAGTTAGGTTTGAAACATCCTACTTATTTGTTTTGGAATATTAAAAAAGTTAATTGCGAGGAAAAAGATTATGTAGCAAATATAATGTTGGAAAATGTAAAGAAATGTGGAAAGTGGGTGAAAAAAGAGGAAAATATTTCAGGAGGAAAGCAAAGAAGTTTATGAAATGATAGAAAGATGAGATATTGTATGGTATAATGTAAAATGTAATAGGAAGTGGTATAAACAGATTATGGAAGAGGTAAAGGATATTATGTTGAAATAAGGAAAGCAATAAAAGAAGGAAGGAAAATATTTGTGTAATTGTTGTGAAATAAATTAATTCATGTGGGGATTGATGTTGGGGAAGCTGGGTGTTAAGGCCGAAATGAAATATTTAATTGAAAGAAAGTGCAATATAGGCAAGACTGAAGAAGATCTGAAACATTCCTTTTGGAGTGTAAAAGAACACAGGAGGTATGGTTTGCATATAAAAAGACATTAAAATGTTCTGTTTTTGATACATTAAACATGAAAATGTAGTTAAAATCTATGTGGATGCTATTGATAAATTAAGGGCCGTCACTTTGTGGAACATGTGAAATATGCTGTGTTGGGAATTACTGTATAATCAATATTCAGATATGCAAGATGGTCATGAAAAAAACTGAAAAATAAATAGTTGTGGAACAAAGGGGTTGAGGGATGGTGCATTATCATTTTATTAAGAAATTGGCTAAATGATAAATAATGTTTGATGTAAATGGAATGTTATTTTGTAAAAAGAAATGTAAATAATTGTAGTATGCAAAATAAATTAAATCCAACTGTTTTTGGAAGTGCTGTGGGATCATTTATATCTACGTGCGCTACCAACACCTCAAGCAGATGTGGCGTCAGTTTAGCATCTCATCCAAAGGACAGTATACTCAGGTGTGAAGCATCCCCTTGTGGTGTACTGCAGTGACAGCATCTCTTTCAAGGACAGTATATTCAGGTGTGCAGCATGTCCTTGTGGTGTACTGCAGTGACAGCATCTCATCCAACGGACAGTGTACTCAGGAGTGCAGCACCTCCTTATGGTGTACTACAGTAACAGCATCTCATCCAAATGTCAATATTCTCAGAAGTGCAGCACGCCATTGAGGTGTACTGCAGTGACAGCATCTCCTTCAACGGGCAGTATATTCAGGTGTGCAGCACTCCCTTGTGGTGTACTGCAGTGACAGCATCTCATCCAACGGTCAGTATTCTCAGGAGTGAAGCACGCCATTGTGGT
>NC_056729.1:1651829349-1651934349 GCF_019279795.1 Protopterus annectens
CCAAGCTGAAAACATTTGGAAATACAGCAGGAATAATGATTAATATGATTACCTGTCTCATGAGCAACAAAGTGAAATAGCTTGCATAACAATTTTCTTAAACTTGAAGCATACATAAGAACTGAGTGTGTGTATGTGTGTGTGTGTGTGTGTGTATATATATATAAAATGTGTGTGTGTGTGTAGGTGTAGGATGTTCTTCGTCTTCCATTGCTGCAGTCCTAACTATTGGGTATAGTCCGCATCCAGTCGGCCCGAATACCAGAGTATAAGGCTGACGTCGGTCAGGGCGCATTATACTGACGTCAGTACGTCAGGGTACTAATGCGCATGACCGGCGTCATATCCTCAGTCTTTTTTGCCGCGTGGTCCGATGCAGAAGCAGTTTTGCGAGTGCAGGTTGGCGTTCTGAAATATTTCCGAAACCGGAGTTTCAGACCGAATCAGAGTTGGCTAAGTACCCCGTTGGGGAACATTTTGGTTTTTTCTTGCCTCAGTATTTAACCGGATGTCAGAAAAAGTGAATAACTGTATTTCTTGTGGGAAACAAATTCCTCATAGGGATTACCATACATTGTGTATACCTTGTTTAGGGCCTGAGCACGACGTTGTTGGTTGCCGCTCTTGTGCTAGGTTTAACAAACGCACTATTAAGAGGAGGTTAGACTGTGCCAGATTAGTGTTTGGGAAGCGTTGCAATTATAAAATGCCGTCGGATGCTCCGACGCCCGCTTCATCCAAGAAGCGCAAGGACAAAACAGCGAAGCCTAGGGTTGATGAACCGCAGTCCCGGACGCCGGTTCTTTAGGAGGCTCAGTGGAGCCAGAGGTTTTGCCAGGAGTTTCTATGGAGTCTCAGGCAGAAACTTTACTGTTACAGGATGTACCCTCTCAGGAGGCAGGCCAGCCTCACGGGGCTTCTCAGGTAACTATTCTTCCCTCTCTTCCCACAGTAGTTAGAGCCTCTCCTTCTGTTGCCAAAACTTCTTTTAGAGGTAGGCCAAGTTCAGTTTCAGTAGGGGCTTCTCCTAGCCTTTCGGGTTCTGTACCTAAGAAACGTATGCTTAAAATGGCAGAAGATTTGATTACTATGATTAGAGGTTCTATGGGCCCTCCTGATAAGAGGCCTAGGGTGGAACCAGAATTTGACAGTTTTGAACAGGGTTCAGGGGCTTCTGAGTCTTCTGCGGAAGATTTGCAGGAGTATCCTCATTATTCTGATTCTGATGTGGATGATGCTACTCCTTCGGCTTCTCCTCCTGAGGATTTTTCATTTTCAGAGACTCTGCATTCCATGAGGGAGCACTTTAAATGGGAAGGCCAGGATTACTCTGATTCCAGGAAGAGGCTTAGGGAATTCTTGTTTTTACCCCAGCATAGGCCCTTAGCTATACCTCCTGTGTTGACTGTGGTGGAAGATGTTTTTTCAGAGGCTTCCTGAACCCTGATTCCTTGCCTCCTGCTCCTGTTAAACCTGATAGGTACTATAGGGTGCCCAAGCTCATAAGTATTTGTTTAAGAGTCCTAGGGCGGACCCAGAAACTGTTTCTCAGGGGCCTAAAGGTGTTAAAGCCTCTGTGGTTAAAAATCCTGTTCCCACTGACAAAGAGGCAAGGGCATTAGATAGGTGGGGTAAGAAAGTGTATACTTCTTCCACTCTAGCCATGAGAGCATTGAATTGTCAGTTTCACATGCTGAAATATCAAAATTATCTCCTTTCACAATTGAAATCTAAGGTGGATGCTTTGGCGGAAGGTATTGATTGTAAAGAATTGCTGGATTTAGTTTATGTGTCTGAACAAGTGGGCAAGCATTCTTTGCAATGTGGTTTTGATGCTGTGCAGGCCTCCTCGAGAGTGGCTGCTACTAGTTCTGTTCTTCGCAGGCATGCCTGGTTGAGGGATCAAAATTTAGCTGAGCATGTTAAAACACGGATTTTGGATGCTCCTTTACAGTCTGATGTGTTGTTTGGTTCACCTGTGGAAGCAGTTTTAAAGAAAATGGAGGACAAAGCTAAGTCTATGCAAACTGTTAAAGATTTTTTGCAGGTACAACCACCGAAGTTTAGTAGAAATTGGCCTGCTAAGGGGTGGACATATCCTGCTTATGATTCCCAGTCTAGGGGTAGGTCTAGACGTGGTAGGGGCAGGGCCCAAGGTTCTTTTAGGCCTAGAACAGGGAGTTCACCTGCTCAGACTTCTGGTGAGGGCAGGGGTCAGTCCTTTCGTAAACAGACCCAATGACCTGCCTTTTCAGCTGCCAGTAGATTCTCGTCTGGCAGCTCCTTTGGAAGGACGACTGTCTCTTTTCAAAGAAAATTGGGATTTAATTACTCAAGACGGATGGGTGTTGGACATCATTCACATGCAAATTTCTCAGTTACTCCAAATGGGGGCCATTCAGCCAGTCCCTGTATCAGAAAGGGGCCTAGGATTTTATTCTCGCATGTTCCTAGTACCACAGAAGGGGAACACGTGGAGACCAATTTTGGATTTATCTCTCCTCAACATTTATCTGGCCATTCCCAAGTTCAAGATGTTGACGTTACAGCAGCTTTTACCCCTGCTGGGCAAAGATCACTGGATGGTAACTTTAGATCTCAAGGAAGCTTACCTTCATGTGCCTATCAGGCTAAGTTACAGGAAGTATCTGCGGTTTCGAGCTGGAGATTCTCATTATCAGTTCTCTGCATTGCCCTTTGGCTTATCTACTGCGCCCAGAGTATTCACAAAGGTTCTGGCTCCAGTGATAGCTTACTTCCGGCTACAAGGACTTCAAATCTATCCTTATTTAGACGACTGCCTGATTCTGGCTCAAGAAAAGGAAGACCTTCTACAGCATCTGGAATATGTTATAGCAGTGCTAAGATGCCTAGAGTATTCTGTGAACGAAATAAAGTCCAGTCTAGTACCCTCTCAAGACATGTGCCTTCTGGGTGTGAGACTGCATACAGCAGCCCAGATGGCCTTTTTAACCCCGGACAAACAAAAGAGTCTATCACTTTACTTCCATCACCTATCTCATCAGTCCGTGCTGACTGCAGAGACAGTCCTTCAAGCATTAGGGTTCATGGCATCTTGTATTCTGGTGTTTCCCAATGCCAAACTGCATATGAGGAAGTTACAGTGGTATCTCAAAAATGTATGGACACAGCACTGCCAGGATTTAGACACTGTCATTCAACTAATACCTTGCCTTCAAAGAGAATTTTTGTGGTGGGCTCAGGAATGTCACCTAAACAAGGGACTCTCTGTGACCCGGCCAGAGGCGAGTCAGATTTTACCGACAGATGCCTCGGACATTGCTTGGGGAGCTCATCTAAATGGAAAGTGGATACAAGACAAGTGGCCTGCCAGACTACAGCATCTACATGTCAACATGAAGGAGATGTTAGCAGTCCAGTTCGCATTACTGGCTTTCAAGGAGTTACTTCTTCCAGGGCAGGTGTTGATTCTAACAGACAACACAACTGTCATGTGGTACTTCAACAAACAAGGGAGAACACATTCTTATCCTCTATGCAGGCAAGCAATGATTTTATGGGAGACTGCGCTACGCCTGCACCTAACTCTTCAGGCAAGGTTTCTGCCAGGAGCACAGCACTCCTTAGCAGATGTGTTAAGCAGACAAATCATGGATCCCCACAAGTGGAAACTGGATCTTCATGTATTTCAGAAATTGACAGTGTCATGGGGAACTCCAGACATAGATCTGTTCGCTTCTCCACTAAACCACCAGCTGCCACAGTTTTGCACAAAGGGGTTTCATCACACAGCTTGGAAAGTGGATGCTCTGTCTTTCAGTTGGACGAACCTTCATGTGTATGCCTTTCCACCTCTGCCTCTTCTTCCAAAGGTACTGTTACAGGTCAGACAGGACAGGCCAAGGATGATTTTGATAGCTCCAGATTGGCCTCGGCAACACTGGTACCCTCTACTACGGAGTCTGGTAAAGAAGCCTCCATGGCCTTTACCTTTGATTCCACATCTGTTATCCCAGCAGGACGGTCATCTGCTCCATGTCAGGCTTCACTCTCTTCATCTGACAGCCTGGCATATTCTGTGTTGAAACATAGCAGGTCTCAACTTCCTCAACAAGTTTTAAATGTGATTATGGAAGCTAGAAGACCTAGTACAAGGAAAGTGTACGCAGCAAAGTGGAAGAGATTTTTATTTTGGAGTAAAGCAAAGAATTTGGAGATTTCTGAGCCTAATTTGAGTATGGCTCTTCAATATCTTACTGAGTTGCTGGACAAGGGTCTGTCCTTCTCTTCCATTAAGATTCATGCTGCAGCAATCTCAGCTCACTATGATTGTGACCCACCATTGTTTTCGCATCCTTTGTTCAAACAGTTTCTTAGAGGGGCAAAAAATGTAAGACCCCCACGTAGAGCTCCTACTCCTGCTTGGGATCTCAATTTTGTGTTGGAAAAACTTACTCTACAACCTTTTGAGCCTGCGGCTACTGCTGAATTGAAATATTTGTCATGGAAGACTGCTTTTTTGTTGGCTATTACTTCTGCAAGACGGGTGTCTGAGTTGCAGGCCCTTATGGCAGTCGAGCCCTTTTTGATTTTCCATAAGGATAGGGTATCATTACGTACTAATCCTTCCTTTATGCCTAAAGTGGTTTCTAGTGTGGCTTTAAACCAAACTATTCATTTGCCTACTTTTTATGCAGACCCCCAAAATAAAGGGGAAAAGATTTTGCATACTTTAGATGTACACAGGCAATTGCTATTACTTAAGCAGGACTAAAGATTTTAGGCAGTCTCAGCAGTTGTTTGTTTCTTTTGCTTTGAGTTCTGGGCAAGCCTGTGTCAAAACAAACTATTTCTAGGTGGATTGGCTTTTGCATTGCATTTTGTTATTCCCATCATGGCAAGGAGATTCCTGCTGGGATTAGGCCTCATTCCACTAGGGCTACTGCCACTTCAACAGCATTTCTACGGGGGGTGGCAACTAAGGATATTTTGGAAGCAGCTACTTGGAGTTCAGTGCATACTTTCTCTAAGCATTATCACCTTCCTATCTACTCTAAGTCTAGGGCTGGTTTTGCCACAGCTGTTTTGCAAGGCATGTTGTCAGCTCCTGCTTCTTTATGTTTGCCAGCCTCCCTTACCTCTGCTTTGGGATTCTACCCAATAGTTAGGACTGCAGCAATGGAAGACGAAGAACATAGTACAGTTTTGTACCTACCATAAATGTAGATGTTCGAGGATTCCATTGCTGCAGTCCAATTTATCCTCCCTCCTTCCCCTCTGTGTTTAGGGGTGGTTGTGTAGGTGAGTTGACCTGCTTATATTTTTGTATATATTATTCATGTTTTGGTGCAGGTATTTTGGGCCTTGTCTTTTTAGGGTCTTCTGACATCTGGGGCAAGAAAAGACTGAGGATATGACGCCGGTCATGCGCATTAGTACCCTGACGTACTGACGTCAGTATAATGCGCCCTGACCGACGTCAGCCTTATACTCTGGTATTCGGGCCGACTGGATGCGGACTATACCCAATAGTTAGGACTGCAGCAATGGAATCCTCGAACATCTACATTTATGGTAGGTACAAAACTGTACTTTCTCAGCAAAAGTTTGTGTTTGGGTGATAGCTGTCCAGTCAACTGTTTATGATTGACGAAACAGCTGATCATCTGGCTCTGAGATCACACAGTTCTCAAGGCTGAGCATTATGCTATTATCCCATGTTTGTGCAATCTTGAAATTAATATATACAATTAGCAGGAGATGTGGTGGGACAACAAAAACTATTTTTTAAGTGTTTTCTACTTTACATTTTGCAGGATATTTCTTGGTACATGCATAGTGGTGTGTCGGTGACAGAATTTTCAGTGTTTTGGAATTGACATTTTGTATGTTGACATTTGGTGTATGCCATGTTTAGTACTACACACAGACACACACATACATATATATATATATATATATATATATATATATATTATATATATATATATATATATATATATATAAAATAATATATGGGAACACTTCACATAATCGAATTACTGAAATCTCGAATGTCATATGGTCGAGACCATATGATCGAGATTTCAGTAAATCGAAGATGTGTAGTGTGTAAAAATAAGAGTTTACTTACCTTAATACATTGCGTGCACACAGAGGCAAGGTTTCTTGTACGCTCTGTGTGTACGTAATGTTTTTTTTTTTTTTGTGGTGTTGACAGGAAATGAGAAATCTCCCATTTTGTGCTTCCACATACAGCAAGACGGAGATTTCCCATTTCCTCACTGTAGCGATCTTGGAGTTGGTATATTTAAGTAGGGGTGTGGGCACAGCCCCCACATTAGAGGTGCAGGGGCAAAGCCCCCTTGCAAAAGCAAAGTTTGTGTTTTTTTTTTTTTCGCTTCAGAAGTTCGAGTTTACGAAACTCGATCTTTTGCTTACGGTTATTTGCAGTTCGAGATTTTGTAAATTCAAGCTTCTGAAGTGAATCCTAATATATATATATATATATATATATATATATATATATAATGTATATGCATGGTAATATTCAGTCATTTTGTTTAAATTATCAGCTACTGCATAGTGAAAAGTCTGTGTTTAAGTTAGGTTAAGCAAGTGTAAAGTTGCTACTGTCAAAATGATTGTCTTATATGAATTTAATGAACATCTGTGTTTTGAATGTCTGTAGGGTATTATAAAGCATTAGAAATGAGGCTGAAAAAAGAAAGGAAAACCCTGTAAAAATCAAGGACAGTTCTCTGTCAGCATGGCTGTTCACCTGTTCAGGTTCTCCCCTCACCCCCTTCCTCTCTATCTCTCTCTCTGTCTCCCCTCACCCCTTCCTCTCTATCTCTCTCTCTCTCTCTGTCCCCCACCCTGAAAACCTTTCTATGTCCCTTGAGACTTCATCTTCCCATTTGGCATCAGATAGTCTCAGACAGTTTGGTTCTGATGGTAACCCAATGAGGGAACTCATGGCAGTGGGAATCCTTTCCCCACTTTCAGGGGATTCCTTCCTGCCCTTTGGGTCCAGGTTGTGACTGAAAAGGGTCATTGGACCAGCTCACTCATCCAATTAATAAAGACATATAAAAATCTAAATAAGATTTAAGCTGGTTTTAACTGCCAAAGTCATGTACAAGTCAAAGTTATATTTGTATTTATTGAATCGGCAAAACATGCTTCACTCTAATGTTCTACAGTCTAATGACTAGACTGTCAGAATGCCTTATCAAACTATGTAAAGTATACCTGAAGTTATGACATACTTCCTAATTATGTTTATTCTAATCCAAGTTAACCTCTCAGTTTATTAATTTCTTTAAGAATTATAGAAGTGGAAGGAAATTGTTAATTCTCGTTTGGGATTCAAACCGAAGACCCTCAGTATTCTGTGCTGATATTACTGCCAGTGGTGAACTAACACGTGTCTGGACAGGGAGTTTTCCCTTAAGAGCTTTATCCTTTCAGGCAACAAACCCCTAGCATGATTGTTAAGGTCAAACTTAAAAAAAACATACACAAGTGCACACGCACACACACACAAATGCAGAGAAAGCCTTCTGCCTTAGGTATTATTTATTTATTATTTATTTCACATTTGTTAACCAGGTTGGTCCAGCTGAGCACAGGCCCATTTTCAGTAGACAACCAAGGAGAAAAGCTCCAGGCAAATGTACAAAAATTATTAATTTTACAATTGTCACACAGTTAAGTAATAATAAAAATAGGTACAATTTTCACAAGCTCGAGTAATAATACTGATGTTTCTATACACACAAAGTTGAGGAACAGATAGAGAAAAGTAACACATACAATAAGACTTGTTGTAGAGCTGATTCGCTATTTACGGTATACATAGCTGGCTTGCTGTAACTAATATGATTGTCAGATTAAGTGTAGAGAGTGGTAGGTCCAATTAAGTGGGGGTCCTGACAAGGGCATATCCATCGCTTATTTATAGATATTGTTACAATCATAGAAATGGAAGAAAAATATTAGGTGGCATTGGGGATTTGAACCTGAGACTTCCAGCATTCCATGCTGGTATTACATCAACTGAGCTAACAAGCCTGTTGATGGTTAGTTGTCACATTAGATTATACAATTTATAGAAGGGAACCAAATAACCATTTTTGTTTACCTTATTGAACTTACTGAAAATCTGAATCATAGTCACAAACCAGTAATACACACTTGTCCTTGTAAGGATCGCAGTTTTCCTTTAGTGGTACAGTGTGGAACACTGAGAGGATGAGGAGATGGTCTTGTACCATGGTGGTGAAGTTTAGTGAAGAATTCACTGATTGGTTTCCTAGCTGTCTTTTATTATAAAAATCTTAATATTATGTTATCTGTTCTTATCCTGGCACTTGCGTAAAGTACTGAATTCTGTAGTCTGTGTACTTGGATAGGTAGGGGTTCTATTTTCACTGCAGTCAAGTGTGTGCGTGTGTGCACTCGCGAGCTCTTGCTTGGCATTACTGAAAATGTAAAATGTATTGAGAAATTTATTTTTTTTATTGTTCTGATAGCTGCAGTTTTCTGTTCTACTTTAGACACCAGTGCCTCATAAGCAACTGTTTTAGTCCATGTCTGTGAAGAGTTTGGTTTAAATAGTTCTGCTTTATCTGTTTTTTGTCTTCTGTGACTGTAATCAATATACTGATGAAGTTTTTTTACAACCTTGCTAAAGTACTATGTTAAATGGAGTTTCTGCTTCTAATGCACCATACTTTTTATTCAGATTACTTTGTCGTTTTTAAACTATGCCAGAGTCACTTAATGGCTTTTTGCAGATATTGTAGTAGCCATTATTAGATTGATTTTCAATGGTCATACACAGTAGCATTGGTAAATAAACCATTGAAGAATGTAAGCACAGCTATACCTTCAGACATCATGAAAACTATTTATATGATGTTAAGTAATTTAACTGTGGTTTTAAGTTTTGGCTTTCAAAGCTCTGTTTCTAGTCTATCTGCTAGTATTCAAATGAATTGAATAAATGGGGCTGATAAAAAGGAATGCTGGGATATGCTCACCTCAATTTGCAGCTGGAGAAATTGTATGTTTTGCTTTGGTATAAATTACGTTAGATACCTTCATAGAATACACTTCTTGGTAAAGGTCAACCATGTTGTCAAAATATATTTAGTTATTTGAATTTTGATGGATATAATTCACTGATCTGAAATATCTGATTTCAGTCTTTGCTTGAGGGTAACACTCAAAAGTGCACACAATGAATACAAAGCACAGCTTAATAAGTAAATTACATATATCTGGAGAATGTTATTTTGCAAAATTTTCTGTGTTCAGTACAAAGTGTGTAGTAATGTTAGTTCACAAATATTTACAATGTCCTCACCAAAGCAATGTTTTTTTTTCAGAAATGGCTTGAGGTTACTAATACACAGTTTTACTACCACACCATTGGCACCACTGCAGTGTATAAACCCAATTAAGGGTACATAAGTTTATAGGCAAACTTCATGCTCTTGAATCTTTCATGGAGGTACACAAAAAAGCACTGCTCTAGTTAAGTGTTTCTCTGAAGTAAATTAAATTATCTCATAAAAATATTTAAAGTTCTGTTGTCCATTGCTTTCTGCTTTTGCTGGACGTGTCCTTGGGAAATTGGCATAAAAGGAACAAAATGATGATCCAAAAATATGAGTCCAGTGATTGGGTTTTGAAAGGATAAGAAAACTGTGTCCACATTTTTGGTAATAAGCCGTACATGTTCAAGGAAGGCATTGAGTCCACTAAGGGTCACGCAGTAGGGAAATTAAGGTGGAAAGATTCAAATTATGAACCTTCAGGACAGGAAGCAGCTTGTTCACGGGTTACAGTTTTAGTCCCATGCACTATGTTATTAAAACCATCATGAATGATATATAAGGTACCTGTATATATGTATGCATGAGAATAAAATACACAAAGAGGAAGCTGATTGTTTCCATGTATGCATATTTACATAATACAGCAATGTTTAATTACTTGGCAGAGATTGTAATAGTAGGTATGTTTTTCTGTTAGCCATATAAGGCTCATAACTTTGCTTACCATGCTGATCAAGCATACTAAATACATCTTGTACTTCTACAATAACCTAATTAGAGTTGGGGGTTGGCATAATGGTTAAGGTGTTCACCTTACAGACACGAGGTACAGGGTTCGATTTTCACATGGGGTAATTGGCTAGGCTTAAAATGGCCCACAAGGACAGTTAGCCTAGTACTAATCTATGAACCTAATATATAAGAGGTGTAGGGTTTTTAATTCATCCAATCCTATTTTGTGGCTACATCATCTCTATAGGCATTGTAACATGTCTCTTAACCAAGTTCATAGAGTCATAAGTGATTCCTAGGCTAATGGCAGAAGAGCCTTTACAAGTCTAGCCAATTATACCCAGGATATGACAATATTATATCTTAATTCTATCAGGGAGTGGGTCTTTGGGTGTTGGAGCACTAAATCATTTTACAGACTGCCTCTGTCCATAAGAGACCATGGTAGTACCTGAGGAGTGAATTAACGGTTCCCCATCCATTTATCCAAATTCCTTTTGAAGACCGTGAGGGATGAGCTTTGCTTTATGAAGATGGGAAGTTTATTCCATAGATGACGTAGCCTTTGGGATATGAATCTGTCTCTCTAGCAAATTCTGTTAGAGCCAGAAATAATGTTTAGGTCCAGGGAACGCATTACCCTTGTATAATTTTTCTTGCGAATATGTAACATTTTCATCAGGGCTGGATCAGAGAATGCCTTGTAGGTCAGGCATAAGTCTCCTCTTAGTAAAAGATATGAGATGGAGGAAAGGGATAGGGCCTGTCTCCATAAGGCATGCATCGTACACTTTGTATTATTTTAGTGAGAAACCTCCAGTTTGTGTAAGTGCCTGGTTAGGTACATGCAGAAGGGAGTATTGTACTTGATTATGGGCCTGATGAGGGCCAAGTACAGTGGCACTGTGACTTCCCTTAACCTTGATGCCATGTCCTTACTGATAAGTTGATCAACATAGAAGGATTTCCTCACTACTGTAAATACCTAGTGGTCAAACTTTAGGTTGCTGTCTATCTGTGTTCATAGGCCGCTCACTACTGGATCTAATCTTAGTGGTGTGGTATCAGTATTCTAATGTGCAGGGATTTCTCCAGGGCATGGGTATACATTTTTTAGCATTTAGTCTCAGACCATGGTTTTGGTACTAGTAATGTGTCATTTTTTGGCCTGTTTGTAGGATGTCAGCATCATTTGGAGATTCATTGATTGCTCCCATCTTACAGTCGTCAGCGAACTTGGTGAGCCAGAGGCCCTCCAACATTGGCCTTTACTTCAGAAAAGTATATACCAAACAGGATGGGTCCCAGCACTGAGCCTTGTGGGAAACCGCTAATAAAACATTTCTTATCAGAAGTTGATTCACCTATCTGGACAACGTGTCCTGTCAATGAGCCAGTTGGCTATCCATCTGATGATGTAGGGGTTCATGCCTAACTCAGTAAGTTTATCTATGATCTCCAAGTGGGGGATTGTGTTGAAAGCTTTGGTCAGGTCTAGAGAAGTGGTGTTTACCATTTTACCCTCAAGTGTGGCCCTGGTGACTTCCTCAAAGACGTCCACCAGACTGATTAGACAAGACTTCACTTTGACAAAGCCAAATTGGGTCTGGTCTGGTTTTTGGAGCTTTCCTATGTCATTATTGATCAAGTCCATGATAATTCTCTCCGTAGCCTTGCAGATAAGACTGGTCAGGCTTATGGGTCTGTAGTTCCCTGGGTCAGTTGATGGGCCCTCCTTATGCAGAGGTATGACTGTTATAGCCATCCTTTCCTCTTGGATAAATCCCGTTTGGAGGCTGTGGTTAATGAGGGTTTTTAGTGGCCCTGATAGATTCTGTTTTAAGCTATTTAAGAAGCATTCTAGAATGTTGTACCCAAAGAGGCAGTGTTTTTGGCTTTAGTGAGCATAAGGACCTTTTCCCTCATAATGTGGATGGGTTTGGGTATTTCTTTGGGTGTGGTAGGAGGTGATGGTGGGGAGAAGTTTGAACTGAGCTTATCAGCCAGCAGGCTTGCTATAGTTTCAGGCTGGGTATAAATGTTGCCATTCATGATTAATTCGGCACATTGCTGAGCATTTCACTGAGGTTACGAATAATTAAAAAAGCCTTATGGTTATCTTTCACCTGGGAGGCTGTCTCTGCCTTATAGTTTGCTTTAGCAAATTTGGCCAGCTCTCTAATTTGTTTTAGACTGAGTGTCTTTTTGCACTAATTTGTCTGTTCATTCTTGGCTTTGGAGAGGATTTTTTTCTTTTTATTGAATAGCCTATTTATGCTAGGGGTTCACCAGGTGGACTTTGACAGGTAGTATGTCCTCTATACAGCTTATGAATGTGGTTGTACAGTGCTTTTGTGTACAGCTCAGAGTAGGCCGCAGTGTTATCCAGGATCGGAGGGGCTTGTAAGTTAAATAAGCTAACAAGTTTGAAGTTTGATGTGGGTTCTAGGTTAGTTTTAATATTAAAGGAGATCATTTTGTGGTCAGAACTTACCAGGTCGGAATTAATGCATGGGTGGGAGCGACATCCCCACATATTTGTGACTACTAGGTCTTAGGATATTGTTGGGGAGCTAACTAGTTGCTCCAGGGTGTTTGCACTGACAAAGTCCAAAAACCTCCGAGCAAGTGAATTCTAGGCTGTACAAGTCTGCAGGTTTATAGAGGTGTAGTTGAAGTCACCCATAAGTGTGGTGTTAGGCTACATTTTGGAGATTCCAGTAGGTTTATCTAGGTATGTTTTTTCAGACTCATGTTAGGGGATCTGTAGCTAGCAAGGATATGATAGGGGGTTGGACGTATGGTTAGTTGAGCATGGAGTAACTCAAACGAGTCATGTTGTTGGACTAGTCTAGCAGTGTACTTGTCCTTTATGAGCACTGAGACACCTCCTCCCTTTGTTTTATGTTAAGCTGAGGGGAATTAAAATGTATGAAAGGCATTGTAGTCTTTGATAGCTGGGATGCTTTCTATGGTTCGGAACCTTGTTTCAGTGACTGCACATATGTCTGTGCTCTCCAGGGTGAGGAGTGCTTCCAGGGAGTGCAGTTTTTAAACTCCTTGCATTGAGCAGCAGTTCCTTTAGGTAGTTTTGAGTAATTTTTTATTATGTTGGAGGTTTTAACAACTTGGTACAGCCTAAAAAAGGCAATATTAGGCTAGATACAGTTTTTGTCAGCATCTGGAAGCCAAGTGGTGACAACTACAAACCATCTCTGGTAGAGGATAGCAGTTTGTCGATCATGTCAACCCAGGCTGACAGATATTGGATCCTCTTGTGACACCAGAAACTTGTTGAAGTCAATCATTTTTTGCTGGTACTGTGGCATCATCATTGGTGAAGGTAGGATGCTACTGAAGGCTAGATTCATACCAATCTGGGACACGTATTCAGAGAGCTCCATCATGTCTCCCTTCATATAGTCCAGTGAGGTACATCTTGGGTCTTTTATTTCTTTATTTATTTAACATTTGTTGACCGGGAATGTCCGACTAGGTTCCACAGAGCCTGTTTTCAGCGGAGGCCCGGGGTGAAACACTCCAGATGCATGTCTTTGGAATGTGGGAGGAAACCGGAGTACCGGGAGGAAACCCACGCGAACACAGGGAGAACATGCAAACTCCACACAGAAGGTACCCCAGCCGAGAATCGAACCGGAGAACCTCTTGCTGTGAGGCGACAACGTTAACCGCTGCACCACTGTGCCGCCCACATGGACTATGACCGCGTCATACTGGTACTTTTCATTTAAAGACCTGAGTGCATGTGTGATCTGGTGGATCCTGTCTCCAGACAGACAGCTCACTGTGATCTTCTCTTTGTTTAACCTGGTAAGGGGGACATCAGTATGTCTTACAATAGAATCCCCAATAACTAGAATGTTTGGCTGTGTGATGTGTTGCCTAATAGGCTTGGAAGTGGGGCTACTATGATTTTCAGAGTTATGTGTTTTGTACGGTGCTGTTTTTTTTTTTTTTTTTTTTTTTTTGATTGTGCGCAGGCCCACTGAGGAATGCTTTCAGGAGGTCTTGGAGGTTTTAGGTAGATTGCAAGCGAGTACCTCCACATGTGTGGGTCTATGTGTTTGTTCATTAATGTTGGTAGTGAATGTTTTGGGTGTAATGCTAACATCCTGGTTTACATTTTTCATGTGTGTATGTGAGAGCTTTGCCTCCAATGACATTGTGTATCTGCATCCCTCAAACACTGTGTTTGTCTGGTCTAAAATGAAATGGTGGTCAGTGAACATGAGGCAGTTACTACACGACCTCAGGATGCCCATATCCACCAGAGCAGAAACAGAGATGACAAGGAAGCGCCTATCCATTATACCAGATCTTTAGTAGATTTGTAAGAACTATACCATAAATTAGCAAAGTTCATGATAGTCTTAAAACTAAAGTACCATCAATGTGACTGCCTACTATTCTCCATATACATTTTATCTAAACATAAACTTTATTATGCCTTGCTAACCAATGCTTATAAATTCCCATACAATAGAAAATCAATAGCTATTCCCAGTTTCAGCGAATAGCACAATTTTTTTTTGATATTTCATTAATGGGAAGTCCAACTTGACAAGTACAAATATTACTCTGTCATTGTTCATGTTGGTGTGTCATTGTTCATGTTGGTGTGAACGACCTGAGACGTACCTCCCTGGACTACATGAAAAGAGACATGGAAGAGCTCTCCGATCTTGTAGCCCAGGCAGGTATGACTCTAGCCCTGAGTAGCATTCTGCCATCACCCAGAATGATACCACAGTAAAAGGACAAAATGATTGGCTTCAACAATTGGCTAAGCTTCTGGTGTCATTCTAAAGGGATCCAGTATCTGTCTGCCTGGGATGACATGATCGACGGACCACGATGCTTTGCCAGAGATGGCCTGCACCTGTCACCCCTGGGATTCCAGATACTGGCTAAGGTTCTTGCTGCCACTATAGTGCCTTTTTTAGGCAAGGTTCAAATGACAAATTTATCATCGTAACAGGAACAGGCAAGCAAAAACTGAGGGTGATGCTACTCAATGCTAGAAGTCTAAATCTCAAAATGCACTCACTCGAGGCACTCCTTAAAATGGAGAACATTGGTATCTGTGCAGTGACTGAGACCTGGTTCAAGGCTGCAGAGAGCACCCCTGCACTACCAGGCTATAACTCATACCACACTTTTCGACCATGTAACCTGGACCGGAACACCAAAGGCGGAGGTGTGTCCATGTTCATTAAGGATAGCCACACCTCCAGGCTAGTTGCTCAGCATAATGCAGCCGAGGTTATCCAAGTGCAAATAACTCTGGGCAAAACTGCAATCCAAAGTGTAGCTTGCTACAGATCCCCCACCATGCCCCAGGAGTCTCACTCCTCTTTTCTTGATGTACTGGATTTCAAGTAACCCACCATTAACTGAGAAATCTACTCCTGTACCAACTCCTTCACTCAATGCTTTCTGGAATTCATAAACTCCAATGCCCTGGATCAACTTATCCACTCCCCCCACCAGGGGCAACAATATCCTAGATCTAGTCATTACCAACATGAGTTGCACACCTGAAGTCAACGCCTCATTGGTCCGATCCGACCATAAGCTAATTACCTTAGATATCCACTCCTGCCCCCACCCCCCCCATTAAGGAAACCATGGTAAAAAAATTCTCCAAAGCCAACTTCATGCTTGTTAAGACAGAAGTGGTGAACTTCATGACACCCATGCACATGGATAATACAGTTACGACTACTGAATCCTACACAATTGCATTTTATAAGCACTTACACGAGTGCATGGATCGTGCTATCCCAAACAGAACCAAGATGCTATCCTCCAAAAAAAGGAAGACAATCTGGTGGTCCCCTGCCATAAACAAACTGTACAACAGAAGGAAGAAACTGTTGCAAAAGAGAGTAAAATCCCATGAGTGGAGGACCTCCCTGGTCAGCCTCAGTAACAAGCTGCAATCCCTGATAAAATCCTCCAAAGCTAGTTACGAAAACAAAATCGCCACTGATTCTAAAGACAACCACAAAGCATTCTATAGCTATGTCAAGAATCTCAATGGCAACACTCAGATCTGCTCTGAGTTACAGCACAATGGCACTAAATATACAGACCCAACTGATATTGCCAACATCCTGGCAGATAGGTTCAGTGCTAACTTTAACCCCCCTCTCACCCCCTAAAGAGCCCATCTCAATACCAGATGAATGCAAAGTTCCTGTAATCATGGCTGCACAGGTAAAAACCACACTCTCCAAAGCCAAGAACAGAGCATCCATGGGACCAGACAACATCCCAAGCTGCGTTCTACATGAACTGCAGAACAAACTGGCACCCCACGGTTGTCACCGAGACGGTTATCCCACTCCACAATGGGGGAGCCACCACGGACCCTGGGAACTACCGTCCCATTAGCCTGACGAGCCTGGTGTGCAAGGCCATGGAATGTATCATCATGGAACTTATAAACAAAGACATTGGTGATCTCCAAACTATGGACCCCACCCAGTTCGGGTTTGTAAAAGGCAGATCATGTGTCCTAAACCTGATTTTTTGAAGCAGTCACCAAAGCCATAGACGAGGGTAAGGTAGTTCACACAGCCTATCTAGATATTGCCAAAGCTTTCTACACCATGCCCCACTCTGGAATTATAGATAAACTCACTAAACTAGGTATAAATTCCAATGTCACAAGATGGGTTTCCAGCTGGCTCACTGACAGAACCCACACTGCGAAAGTAGCAGACTCCAAATCCGACTTCAGACCAGTGACAAGTGGAGTACCACAGGGTTCAGTCCTGGGTCCTCTCCTGTTTGGTATCTACTTCTCTGAAGTACAGGCTAACACAGAAGGTCTTTGGCTAACAAAGTTCACAGATGACTGCAAACTAGGAGCCATAATCGAAACTCCTAACGATGTGGACATCCTACAAAAGGGTCTCACTGAGACGGATGCCTGGTGTCAAATCCATGGCCTCAAGCTCAGTGCCAAAAAGTGCATTGCCATCCCCTTTGGTAAAAACTCTATATCCATGAACTACAACATAGGCGGTAGTATACTTAACACAGAAAGTGTGATAACAGACCTTGGGACACAGGTGGACAGTATTCTCTCCTTTGATAATCACATCACCACAGTAGTCAGGAAATCCGTCTACGTGGCACACCTCATCACAAAAGGTTTCTCCTCCAGAAAAAAGAGGTCACTGTTCCCCTCTACTCATCACTCATTAGACCCATTATAGAGTACAACGCCCCTTTTGGTATGTACCTTGCAAGATATCTACAACAACTGGAAAGGCCGCAGAAATACCTCACAAAGAGGATTACCAGCCTCAAACAGATGCCCTATGCAGACCGTCTCAAAAAACTCCAGCTTTACTCCGTCGCATATCGCCTACTTAGAGGTGATCTCTGCCTAACATACAAAGCTATGTCAAACCCAGATCTGTTGGACATGCTCCACTTAAAGAAGTCCCAATCCCTCCGAGCTACACGCTCTAGGGACCTAAACCTTGTCACCACAATAAACAGAACATGCCAGAGGGATAGATTCCTGTCACAGAGACTTCCCATACTCTGGAAGAAACTACCTATCTATATCAAACAAAGCTCCTCATTAGCACTCTTCAAGAAATATCTTGATGACTGGATGTGAAATAGGAAATTCACCCCGGGGATCACATCTATGGCTCTGCTCGACAGTGGCACAGGAAAATAATTTTCTTGGGTGGCAAAAGCCAGGTTACCTTTTTGGCTGGGTTTGCTGATAGCCTAGTACCTACCTATGAACCTCTGAACCTATGATAGGTGCCCATTTTATGCCTAGACCCAGGGAGAAAATCTCCAAAGTATTCCAAAAACATTTTAAGTACAATAATTTTGCAGTCTTTAAGCATTCAAAGTTTAAATAATTATACCAAATTAGACAAAATGTAAAAACATTGGTTAAGAAGAGATATCAACCTGACAATGATTTTATATTTAGAGAAATTTTCGCCACTTTATAGAGAAATTAATGCTAAGTTAGTATAATACAAACAGGAATTTCAATAAGAAGTGAGAGAAAAAAGGGGAGAGAAAAATGGGGTTATGGCATATTTATAAAGTGAGTCTGGGAAGAGAAATTAATTGAAGTAAGAAAGTGAGTGAAGAAAACAGAGTAAGGAGGTGTAAGGTATTTATAGATATGTGTTCATATTTAGGGATATGTTTTATCATGAGGCTGAACAAGAAGAGAGTCAGATTTCGGCTAGAAAGTCTTTCAGAATGGTTTTAAAGTACTGGAGGTAGTGTATTGACCTGATGGATGCAGGAAACAAGTTCTAGGCCTTAGAAACTTGGTACGAGTACAGACAATGTCCAGATGATTTGCCAGCTTTGTGGACAGAGAAGAGTTTTTGGTCATTGGATTGTAATGTCCTATTGGGAACATAGTTGTCTAGAATGGCATTTAGTGCTGGACAAGCGGATGGATACTAGATAATTTCATAGGTAATAAGCTGTGTACATGTTAGCTGACGGAGTAGCCAACTTAAGCTTTTTAATGCTATACAGTGGTGGGTTCTGAGAGGGGTATTTGCTGCAGATTTAGCCACATTATTATAACACACCATGTTTTGATGCTTGTGATGCCTGGAGATTTGTAAGGAGGGAAGTGCCCTAAAGTAACAATGGGAGGAGATAAGTAATTTTAGTAGCATTAGTGAGAAAGTGTTTGGCTCTGTAAAGCATCTTTAGTTTTTGGTGACTTTTTTATGCAATTTTGTATATGCTTGTGAAACTTTTATGCAATTCTTTATATGCTTGTGAAACGTAAGATTATCATCCTCTGTGATTACTAATAATTTGCTTTGACAAGGGACTTCAATGGTTGTATTATTACAAGAGGATTTTTTTTTTCATGAGAGGGGGATTTGGTGAAGAAAAGTTTTTTGGGAGGGCGGTTTAGCATTAGTTGTGAGTTACAAATGTGTCAGTGGCTGCTAAAGCTTCCTGAGTAATTTTTTGGAGATGTGCCAAATTGTCATCTTCTTTCTTTATCAAGGATGCATGTTATGTGGATGTCTGGAGGGTGTTGGGGAGAATGCTAAAGAGGGGGTGACCAAGAATAGAGCCTTGTGGGTCCACCGGTGATGACTGGATGGTATGGTGGCAGGGTGAAGTGCATTTTACTGACTGATGCCTGTTGCAGGGTTAGCTTTTGAACTAGAGAAGGGTGCACTGAGAGACGCTTAATGAGGACATTTGAAATAGAAGTTTGTGTTGAAGATTTAGATAAGTTAAGTCTAAAAATAAGGAGGACACTAGTTTGCTGTTATGTCTAGTTTAATTATCAGTGTATCTATAAAGGCTAGAAGTGCAGTGTTAGTATTATGGGAGGGATGAAATCCATGTTGTAGGGGGAATAGGAGTTCTTCCTGTATTAGCTTTCTTTTCTTAGAACTAAATGAAACTCCTCTCACTGCACTTATTCAACCACAAATAACTCAAAAGTGTAAAACCACTGCACGAAGTTCAAAACGACATAAGTTTATTAAATATACATAAAAGTTAATTAGCGCTTTCTTTTCTTTTTGGATAGCCAAATTCCATTATTTGTTTTTAGTCTCTTCCTTCTAGGAGTTGGAAGGCCATTTAGGATATTTAGGAAAGCTGTACTGAGGGCGGCCGTGGTGGTGCAGTGGTTAGAGTTTTCACCTCACAGCAAGAGGTTCTCCGGTTCAATCCTCGGCTAGGGTGCCTTCTGTGCGGAGTCTGCATCTCCTCCCTGTGGTCGTGTGGATTTCCTCCGGGTGCTCCAGTTTCCTCCCACATCCCAAAGACATGCTGTAGGTGGATTTGACACTCTACATTGGCCCTAGGCATGAGTGCATGCATGTATGTGTGCCTTCTGTGGTAGGTTGGGCATCGGGCTGGCAACTCAACACCATAAAACTCCACTGCCAATCATGAGCAGACAGGTGATCCTCTGTGGTGACCCCTAACCGGGTAGAAGCCAAAAGAAGAAGGAAAAATGTACTGAATTAATTTTCAACATCATGCAAGGGGAGGAGTTTTACAATGCTTCAGTTAATAGATGATAGGATAGTAATGAATATTATTGGGTTAAATTTGGAATGGCTGTGAGTTGTTTTTTTAAGCGTGCTGTTTAAGTGGATGTCTGGCTGTACAAACTGGGAGATGGTCACTGAGAGAGTCTGACAATTGTACCTGTGGTAGTGAATTTGCTAGGGTCTGATATTAGGATCCAGTCCAATAGGGAATTTGATGTCTTTCTATAATTTGTTGGGCTTTTTAAGAGCTTATCTAAACAATCCTATATCATATATTGGTTTATGATTTACTGTAGAGTTGACTAGTAAGAGAAGTTTTATTTGAATTTATATTTTATTTTTACCACTGTTTTTCACTGTTTGTAGGAAAGAAGGGATTTACTTTGATTTGTTTTTACCTTTAATTTTCGCTGCTGGTTGTTAGAAAGAGAGCGTTTTAGACAGGCAAGCTCTAGCCATCCCAAGGGGTCCTAGTCAGCTATAAAGTCACACAGACTGCAAAGAGGGCAATCCAGAGCTTATCTGAACAATCCCATCTACATTTGTGATTTATTGACCTTTACTGTTAAAAAGAAGTGCAACTGCAAGCAATCGTGAGCAGAGGCTACGGGGCGTTTTCACATGCAGTGTAAAGAAAATATAGCGTTTGTCCGACTTTCAGAACTTGTACTGTCAGAACAACTTTACTGTACTTACTTTAGTATTTAGTTGCATATTGCTCGTGTAATTTTTCTCATACAAGTTGTTTTAAGTTCTCTTTGAATTCTGTGGTTACTGATTTTAATTATTCTTTTCAATGAAATGAAAAATTTTTAAAAGACTGAATATGGATTCCTTAAATGATTATGCAATTAATGATTTGCTAATGCACAAATATCTTGTACAGTGTAATAAATGCTGTGCATATTTAAAGGTAACATACATACAAATGTTTCAAGCATGGGCATTAATGCCTTTCTAGCTTGCCAATATACCAAAACACTTGTTCTCATAATAAATGCCCAGGCTGTTTTGCTAGTCTGTTCCAAGCATCAGCTACTCTGTCAGAGAACCATTTAGTACACTTCTCATTCCTTTAGAATCTTCTACATAGGTTATCTGATGATTCTCTAGTACTTTTTGATAACCCCAAACATTCACAGAGGTAGTTGTCCCCAAATGCCCTGTGTACTTGAATAAGATCTCCTCTTAAATATCTGTAAGAGACACTGTACAAGTTCAGATATTTTAGTCTTTCATAATAATTTAGATTTTTGCATCCATGGATGATCTTGGTATATTTCCGCTGTAGTCTTTCCAGTTTATTCATGCTTGTTTTCCTGTAGGGCTTCCATATTGTTATTCCATACTCAAGTTTGGGTCTAATGTAACTTAACAAACAATGACTTCATTATGTTTGATTTCCTAGACTTTATAAATCTTTTTATACAACCTATAATGCTATAACTATCAGTAGCCAATTGATTGGTATGATTAGAAAAACTCATAGCCGAATCTACCCATATATCCAGGTCCTTATAAATGAGTCTACAGTTTCAATCACTGTGTGTTGTATTAAATATTCACCTTTCAGTTTGTCTCCCAAATCTCATATGCTTAGTTTTTGATGTATTTATCAACATATTATTCTCCTGTGCCCAAATGGTCAATTTACTCAAATTATTTTGCAGACATGCCTTATCTGTAACACTTGTAATCAGTTTACCCAATTTCAGGTCGTCAGCATATAGACTGTAGAACACCTCAGATGAAAAAGTAAGGTCTGAAAGATACAATCTAAACAAGTAAGGGCCTAGGACAGAGCCCTGTGGGACACCTTGACTGTAACCAAGGATTTCACCTGTCCAGTTGGTATGTGATACTTGCTATGTCCTATTTGTAAGCCATGCAGCTATCCATCTTATCAACAGTACATCAATACCTAGTTGTATTCATTTATAGATCAGTGTTTTGTGTAGGACCCTGTCAAATGCTGAAGTTAAATCTATGTAAATCACATCACAGCACATTTTTTCATTCACAGCTGTTATTATATTGTTATAGAACATCATGGTACAGGTACATGTAACAGCTGATAACAATGGAAATCTGTGAAAGCTCTTACCTATTCTGAATTCAAGTGTGTGCTGTGTGGAACCACTGTGCTCTTCTTATGTATTTATTAGTTCTTCATAATTGGTTCCTTATTCGGTTTAGAGGTTTGGTCTTCTCCTTTATTTGATAGTAATCCATATTTGTCTATATTTGTTTATTTTTAAGAAAGTAATAAGAACCTCTGCTGAACTGAATTTTGGTATTGGTTTGTTGTAAGGAGAAATGTGTTAGTTGGGAAATATTAAAGCATCGATCTTAAATACATCAAGTCACATGATAAAAGACGCCCACGTTTTAAAGATATATTCTCTCTCTATAAACACTAATAAAAACAGTTAAATACTATTAATACAGCATACAAATAAACAAAAATATAATTATAAATACATGGTGCAGCCAGGTATACGTCTATAAATTCATCTTTCTTTTTAACAGTGGTTTAATACTAACTGCTGAATGCAATCCAGGTTCTTTATCAGCATTCAAACAAATAATCCAGTTTAATTCCACAACCTCTGTTTCTAAGCCGAGATCCCACCAAACAAAAAAATCAAACAACATTTTGTATAACCCTAAATTTAAAAGTATTTTGCACTCCCATATCTACTGTATGCTTAGCCAGTGGGTTAGTCAGCACTTTTCGCCTAATGTCACATAAGTGCTCCGAAATTCTGTCGTTTAGTCTCCTATTACTTTTCCTTACATAAAATCCAGGGCATACATCACAAACTGGCGGATAGTATATTTTCCATAATACATGTTGCAAAGGAGTCAAACAAAAATTCCTTCCCAGTAACTGAATGAATACATTTAGATGGCTTTTATCATGCGACTTGGACCGATGTATTTAAGATTGATGTGATCACTTTGCAAACACTCTGTCTCACTAATTTGGAACAAACTCCCTCTCCATATTAGATCCAACCTTTCCTTTCCCTGTTTTATAAAGGAACTTAAATCCTAGCTACTAAACTTGAAATTATGCCGTTGCCTTGACCACACATAGTCTTAGTCTGTCCTGCTGTATAGCCTGTTGCATCTCCTAACTTATTTTCTCTGATAGTAACTTCTGCTTAAACTAACCTCCTAAACCCTCAGCTCTATTACTATAGCCCTTCCTTTCTCCCCCCATTCTCAACACTATACCCCCCCACTTCCTCTCAATGTCTGTACATTTTCCTTCTTTTGACAACTATTATCTTTTTGTTTGTACTCTTATATGTAGTAAATTTAGACCACTGCTATCAGTGCAACCCTTAATGTTTAGAATTTTTTCGTTTTCTCTTTATAATTAATTTCGTATTTGCAATGTTGATTTTAATAGTTTTTGTCCTATATGTTTATCTTTGCTTATGTTTGTTGAGGCTCTTTTCCCTTCGGTCTCCACTGAAAACATCTGAAAACTTTATCTTTCTTGAAAAAATGTATGACTGAGGCTGAAAACAGAAATGCAGTAGCAGCATGGAAAGAGTATTTCAGAGCTTGGGACTGCAAATAAAAATGAAATAAATATGCAATGTAGGACTTAAAAAAAAATGTGATGAAAGAAATGTATGGACTGGGGGTAGGAAATGTGGGTAACAGTGGGTGTTAGGATGGGAAAATTCAACATATTTCAAATACAATAACTGTGAATGGTAAGAGAGGGTTTCTTAGGTTTTTGGGTCAACTCAAAGCATGTTTTTTTTCTGTGGGGATGAAAATAATTTAGTACAAGACTGTGCTAAGCAAAGGGGTAGCCAATGCAAGGAGAGGGAACACACCACAAAACATTGTAAGCCTTTTTCTAGAAAATGTAATGCAATTTGGCCACTTCTGGTTTGACTGTCCCATATTAAACAGGAAAAGAGTAGATGACTGTCCCATATTAAACAGGAAAAGAGTAGATGAAAAGGAAAGTTCAAAAGAAAGACAAACCGTGGAAAATATTATTACAGACAATTTTGAAAGAGAAAGTGTTATAGAGGATAGTGAAGAAAAGTTAAATAATGAAGAGGTACGTGGAAAAGAAATAACCATTTGATATGAGGTTATTAACGCACAGGAAAAGAACAGATTATTCATAGGCTCATAGGTGTGCTAGGCTAATGGCCCTGGAGCCTTTACAAGCCTAGCCCATAGAAGTGCCCTGGCATCATGCTGCCCAACATTAGTTCCCAGTGCCTCTATCAAGTAGAACCACTGGAATGATCCCCGGGGTGAACTTTCTATTTCCCATCCACTCATCAGTATTTCTCTTGAAGAGGGCAGTGGGTATAGGTTCATATGTGTAAACATCTGCTTACTGTGAAAGTCCTCATGGGACAGAACCCATTTTCAAGGGAGGCCCAGGGAGAAATGCTTCAGATGCATGTCTTTGGAATGTGAGAAGAAACTGGAGCACCCAGAGGAAAGCCACACGACAGCAGGGAGGTCATGCAAACTCCGCACAGAAGGCGCATTCACCAAGAATCGAACTGGAGAACCTCTTGCTGTGAGGAGACAACACTAACCGCTGCACCACTGCACCCCAGATGTGCAGTTTTAAAAAAGTGAAGATGAAGAAAAAGGTGAAATTGGGATAGGAGAAGAAGAAGAAAATGAAATATCAATTAGTTGGAGACCCAGACAAAGTATAAAAAAATAGCTGGAAGAAAAATAAGGAAAAGGATGCCACAGGAATTTTAGCATTAAATGTGAATACCATTAAACGTGATATAAGACGTTGGGTGGTGTGGTAGTGGAATTGTGTAAAAAATAAAAGTTTCTGTTTCTTTCTCTCTAGATACCAGATGTGACAAAGAAAATAGGCAGTATGGCGGATGGGATAAATTGTTTGGTCAGTAGGAAATGAGACATGTTCTGTAATTGGAATTCTTACAAAAATGATGAATTAAGAGTTTTAGATGTAACAGCAGTAGTACCAGGGCAGGTAGTGGTATAAGAATGGGACAAGAATCTAAAAGGTTAATAATGAGTTATTTATATAGTAACGTGAGAGAGGGAAAACTGTTGTTTGAAGAAGTTAAACAGTTTCCGTTAGTAAATATGCCATGGTGGTGGTAGGAGAAATTAACTGTAACATGAGAGAAAAGGGAAAAAAACTAACATGGGATATTAAGATGTTTAGTAAAGTGGGCAGATTTAAAAGTTAAGAAAGGATAGAGAATGGACATGTAAAAGGAAAAATTTCAAGACTGAAAAAATTGATTATATAATTTAGTCTAAAGTTTTGAAAGAAATAATGGGACGGTACAGATGGTAGAGTTTTAAGAATATAGAGCAGTTTGGACTAAATAGGAGAAGACAGCAAAATAATAAAGGAGGAAAAGGGATGAAGGCTTAACTGCAGAGTTAAGAAAGGAGGAACAAATGATAAGAGAGGTATTATGGGGATACCATATACAATGAAATGATTCTGTAAAATTTGGACATTGCGGTGAGTAGTATATAAGCAGAAGTATAAACACTTATATGTAGAAGCAGAAATAAAAATAAAAAAAAGGAAATTAGATTAAACGTAAAACAATTTTACAGAATTACAAGAAAGAAAAAATTAAGAGTCGAAATAAGGGAAATTATTTATTTGTTGACATTTGATTACCAGGAAAGTCTAATTAGGTAGGAGTCAATTTTCAGTGGAGGCCCAGGGAGAAAAGCTCCAAAGTATTACAAAATATTTTAAGAACAATAATTTTACAGTTTTTAAAAATAATTAAAAAAAATTGCAGTTTAAATAACTAATCCAAATTAGACATAATATGAAAACATGGCTAATAGATGCAAGTTATGTGATAATGATTTGAGTTAGAGAAATTTTAGCTAGTTTATAAAGAAATGAAAGCTAAGTTAGTATAATACAACCAGGAATTGTAATATGAAGTGAGACTTATGGTATATTTACAGAAAAAGCCAGGGAAGAGAAATGTATAGAAGTAAGGCAGTGAGTGAAAAAGGGAGAGTAAGGAGATGTAAGTTATGAACAGGTATTTGTTCATATTTATGCACATTTCAAATAGAAAACAGATATATGAAAGAAACAGAGAAAACATAAAAACGATATTACATACGTAAATATTTCTTTTCTGAAAGGAAAGATAGAGGAGATTCCCAAGTGAAAATGGATGAAGGAAGGATGGATGCTATTTTGATGGCAAAGAAATATAAAATACAAACAAGAAGATAGTATGGAGGTGGTAGAATGGTTTGTACAGAAAATACATGAAAGAGGAGATTAATAGATAAAAATGAAAAGTGAAAACATATCTGAAATAGTAAAAAAAAAAAATGTTCAGAAAATATAACAGAAAAAATAGAGATGATGATAGAAGTAAGAATGAATCATAACAAGGATTAGATGGCATCAGTTATGAGTATTATTAGGAAATATAGACTAAATAGAAGTTTTGTTAAAAAATATTAAAGGAGTGGATGAAGGGAGTATAATAGAAGAAGGCATATTTGGTGGAGTGATACAGTTTGTATGGGAAAACGATGAAAGAAAAGATATAAAAATAGGAGGCCTGTTACACTAGGGGATGCTGAATATAAAATATAGGATCATAGGAAGTTACTAGGCTATTGGCCGTGAAAATATTGCAAAAAAAAAAAAGATGGAGAAAGTGTTGGATGTGGTAGTTGAAGAAGTGATTTGTGGTATAGAAGGAGGAGAGGTTAAAGAAATGTTAATTATAGAAAAAGAAGTACAAGAGATGAAAATAAAGAAGTAGGAGTGATAGCATGTGATTTAGCTAAAGCATTAATAAAGCGAACCATTAAGCTATGTGGTAGATTTTAGAGGTTTATGGCATAGGAGAAAAAATATTAATGTAATAAAGAAATGTTATTAAAATGCATGGGTAGAAGTTATGATAAATGGAAGGATGGGAAACATTAGTTATAGAGAAGTAGCAAAGGGGTGCACGAAGAATATGTGGTTATTTTTGTTGTTAATGAATGCAGTAGCACAGACATGCATGTCTGAAATGAGGGAGGCAAGGTATGAGATGGAAGGAAATGGTATATTATTAATATTTATGGTGTATTCAGATGATTTAGTTCTAATAAAAAATAAGGGATGGGCAATTGGAGGAAAGAGAAGGTGTTGTGTGTAGTGAAGAAGAAACAACAAAACATTGTTTTGAATTGCAAGAAGAATAAGTAATTTTAGGAAAAGTTTGAAGTGAATATAGATGGGAAGGGTGTGTGTGTGTGTGTGTGTTTGTGTGTATATATTTATATAATACTGTATGGGAGGTATGATAAGGTAAAGAAATGTGATATTCATGAATGAGATAAAAGTAATGTTTGTGATAATATGGATGCTGTGAAAAAAGATGTGAACATTTGTTATATAGCAAAAAATTGGATAATGTATTAGCGGAAGGAAATGTTTGGGGGTTAGAAGGTAAATATAAAAGAAAAAAATAATGGAAGCAATAGAACTATTTAGTTAAGTTTTTTTGTGGTGATAACTTGTAAATAACTGCAAATATGAATGCAAAACAATGAGTTTGTAAATAATTTTTATAAGATATACAATTAATGTGAATGTTAATAAAACACTGATATCTTTTACTATGTGCTGTGGGATCGTTTACTTTTAACTGACCTACCAACTCAGACAGATGGGGCCTTGATTTAACATCTCATCTGAAGGACAGCATGCTCATGAGTGTAGCATGCCTCGGGCAAAGGGGCCTTGGTTTAACATCTCATGTAAAGGGCGACACACTCATGAGTGTAGCATGCCTCAGGCAGAGGGGCCTTGGTTTAACATCTCATGTAAAGGACGACACGCTCATGAGTGTAGCATGCCTCAGGCAGATGGGGCCTTGATTTTACATCTCATGTAAAGGACGACACTCTCATGAGTGTAGCATGCCTCAGGCAGATGGGGCCTTGGTTTAACATCTCATCTAAAGGACAGCACGCTCATGAGTGTAGCATGCCTCAGGCAGATGGGGCCTTGATTTAACATCTCATCTGAAGGACAGCACGCTCATGAATATAGTATGCCTCAGGCGGAGGGGCCTTGATTTAACATCTCATCTGAAAGACAGCATGCTCATGAGTGTAGCATGCCTCAGGCTGATGGGCCTTGATTTAACATCTCATGTAAAGGACGACACGCTCATAAGTGTAGCTTGCCTCAGGCAGAGGGGACTTGGTTTAACATCTCATGTAAAGGATGACATGCTCGTGAGTGTAGCATGCCTCAGGCAGATGGGGCCTTGATTTTACATCTCATGTAAAGGACGACATGCTCATGAGTGTAGCATGCCTCAGGCAGATGGGCCTTGATTTAACATCTCATCTGAAGGACGACATGCTCATGAGTGTAGCATGCCTCAGGCAGATGGGGCCTTGATGTAACATCTCATCTGAAGGACGACATGCTCATGAGTGTAGCATGCCTCAGGCAGATGGGGCCTTGATTTAACATCTCATGTAAAGGACGACACACTCATGGGTGCATTATGCCTTTTATGCTGCACTGCAAGGTCAGTACTGGAAAACTAATCCAAACACATGGTGTAGAATAGAAACAACAGACTACAACAGCAAAGGCTACCTATTGAGCTAATCAGACTTTTACTTCTTAGGAACGTCATGGAGGCTTCACAGAGCAAGCTACATTCAGTGATAAAAAATCAAGAAGCCAAATACCTTCATCATAAAGTCCTCAGTTTCTCACTACACTAAGAAAATAAAACAAAAGTTGAAATTGACTGGATAATTAAGGTGTTTACCTCATAGACATAAAGTGCAGGGTTAGATTCTCACCTTTGATTATTTAACTGAGAACAACCGGTATGTATAGTCCACATTGTTATATTTCCTCTGTATTGGTACTGAATGCAGCAGTCACAACTGAAGTGTTTTAGTTCATCCTGACATCTCTCTCACTTATTTCATACCAGTGCCCCTACACAGATATATCTTAAAATACCTTGCTAACGTAGTGCTCTTTTTGTATTCCTCTTACGTTGTTTTTTAGGACCAGTGCTTTACTCAGTATATAGTGTTATTGTTACCATATCAGACATATGCAAAGTACTATACGATTACAACTTATACTAGGCTAACATCCACAAGGGTCTTTACAGGCCTTGCCATGCACAACTCATTTCAGTTTTGTCTCAGATGTCCTTGGACACCTATATGGTGGGCTATGTTAGTAAAGCGGTAGCTAAAGGTTATGTAGGGGTCTATGTTAGTTGGGATTTATTTACCTATTGTCGACCTCTGTCCATCAGAGACATGGGAGCCACACTGGGGGTGAATTTGAGCTTTCCCAGGAACAGGGATGAACACTTTTTCATGTAGATGAGGATCTTATTCCATAGAGTGGGGATATTTTGAGACAAATATCGGTCCCCTCCAGCAGGTTCTATTTATGTCACAGGTGAATTTTAGGTCCTTTGATGTAGAGTTCCTGGTATTGTTTGTCTTGTGCAAAAGATGTATCACAGCTGGATCTGAGGATAACTTGTATGGATACATAGATTGCCTTTCAGTAAGCTGTAGAAGACCGAGTACAGATATAGGACCTTCAGGCGATCTGTGTAGGACAGGGTGCTTGTATCCTGGATTCTTCTGGTGCTGGTGAGAAGCATTTTAGGGCATTCAGACTGCTGCAAATCCCTGGCTAGGTACATGCCAAAGTGGGCATTGTACTCAATAATGGATCTGATAAGGGCTGAGAAGGGTGGTACTATAACTTCCTTGGATTTGAATGCTATACCTTTGCTTATGAGTTAGGTGACATAGAATGATTTTTATTATCTTGGCTATGTGTTGTTGAAAAGCCAGATTACTGTTTGCATATGTTCCCAGATCTCTAACTATTGGGTAAACTCTTAGGCTTTTTATATCAATGAAGTCATTAACTTGGGTGGATAATTTCCCAACGTAGACTATAACGTATTTTGTTGCATTGCATTTTAATCTATGGCTTTCAAACCAGCTATTTGTTTGCGTTAGACCCTCTTGTAAGACGATGGTGTTATGAGAGGAGTCTGTGATAGCTCCCAATTTAGAGTCATCTGTGAATTTGGTGAACCAGACTCCTTTGACATTAGCCTTACCTTCCGAGAGGTAGATGCCAAAAAGGAGCAGACACAACATGGATCCTTGGGGTACTCAGCTGGTGACCAGTTTCTTGGTGAAGGTGGTCTCACAGATCCTGACTTCTTGGGGTCTGTCTTTCAACCAGCTGGCAATCCGGCATGTTATGTAAGGATTTATGCCTAGCTGTGAAAGTTTAACAATACTGGAGTAGGGTATTGTATTGAATGCTTTGGCCAGGTCAAGAAAGGTGGTATTCACTGTTTTCCCCTCATCCACAGCCATGGTGACTCTCTCAAAGAAGTCTACCAGTTAAAATAGGCAAGACTGTACCTTAACAAAGACATACTCGGCTGGGTCAACTGTCTGCATGTTATCAATGTCCTTGTTAATCATTTCCATGACAATTTGTTCCATGATTTTGCATATTACGGTTGTCAGACTAATGGGTCGGTAGTTTCCCGGGTCAGTTGATGAATCTACTCTTATGAAGAAGGATGACTGTTGCAGACCTCCATTCACCTGGCATATAAGCTGTTTTGAGGCTGTAGCCGAAAAGTGCCTCAAATGGGTCTGCTAGGTCATGTTTTAGGCTATTTAAGAGGTAACCGGGGATATTGTCAGGGCCCAATGAAGCAGTGTATTTCACCTTTGCAAGTGCCGCCAGGAATTGCTCTAAGTTGATTGTTGGGAGAGACATGCTAGAAGGGATTTCACAGGGGGTAGCGGGGTAGTGTAGGGGATGAATTTAGAGCTAAATTTACCAGCCAGTATTTATTTTATTTATTTTATTTTGCATTTGTTAACCGGGGGTGTCTGACTGAGACGAAAAGACCCTTTTTCAGCAGAAGCCCAAGGAGAAAAGCTCCACATAGAAAAATGACAGATACATTTAGTTATTTAGACATGATCAGTAGTAGATTTGCTATGTCATCTTGTCCGTGAAAGTTGTGCCATTTACCACCAGGTGTGCACACTGCTGAACATTATAATGTTCCTGACATAGCCGAAGAAGGTCTTCTGATTGTTCTCAGCCTGGGATGCTAACCTGACCTCATAATTGGCCTTATTGGCATTTATTATTTTGTTTTATTATTTATTTTACATTTGATTACCAGGAAAGTCCGACTGGACACATCTCCTTTTTCAGCTGAGGCCCGAGGAGAAAAGCTCCACTTAGTACATACAATTTAACAGCAATTGATTAGAATTAACAACACAGCATGATAAAATACTAGATAAGAGTTTAAACAATCAGGACCGATATGTTAACTAAGTAATCAGTTATAATACGAGAGCGTAGGGTTGTGAAACATAGCTAATGCAGCATGAAATCTTAAACAATTTCTATAAAGAATCAGAAAATTAAAATAAAGAACAGGTAGACATAGAATAGAGAAATGAGACACATTTGCAACATTATGCAGTTTCTGTGTAGGACTTGCATGGTTATTTTTAGGTTAACTGCTCATGTTTGTCATCCGAGCTAATTTATCTATAAGTAAGCGTGTTGTTAGTTTCAATGTCGTAGAGATATTACTATTGTCTGAGAGAGGGGGTTTAGACAGGAGCAGAGCAAGGAGACAGCCACTTGTTGGATAAGTGAGTTTTTAGTATTGTTTTTAAATTGAGACAGGGCTGGAGGAGATGTAATGTCATGCAGTGCATTCCAGGTTTTGCCTAGGTAATTTGAGAAAAGGGATTCTCCAGCTAGGTTTTTGGCTGTACTGATCTTAATGAGGGGTTTGTGGGTGGAGCACAGAGTTCTGGCAGAGGAATACGGTTGAAGTAATTTTTGCAGGGCAGGTGTTTTCTCAGGTTGATAGAAGATTTTATGGGCCATAGTTAACTGGTTAAAGAGACGGAGTTGGTGGAGTTCCAGTCAGTTGAGTTGTTTGAGGGCTATATATACATTGGTGTAATTTAAATGGTGAGTTTGTAGCATGTCTGGCAGTTTTGTTGTAAGAGGATTTAGGTTTTGCTAACTTAGATTTTCTTAGATTTATGAGTATGGGAGATGCATAGAGCAATGTAGAGATCCTTTGAGTTTGGGCAATAGTAGCTTTACTTTTTTTTTTTTTTGTGAAGCAGTGTTTGTTCCTATACAAACATTCCAATTTTTATGTACTTCTTTTACTGTTTGGGATATGTGGATGCCAAACCTCATTGCTATTAATTTCAACTCCTAGAAGTTTGGTGTGAGGTGAGTGGGGGGGGGGGGGGTGATAGTGTTATTTAATGAAAAAGTGTTAAATGTGTTAGTTGGTATAATTGATTTACTGGGTTGGAAAACCATGAGATTGATTTTTGGGGCGGGGCTTCAGAATTACTTGGGAGTTTGTTAGCCAGGTCTCTACTGCTAAGAAGGACTGTTGTTAGTGTCTGAAGTTCCTGTATGGTGGTAGCAGCACATACTGACATTGACATACTGTCAAATCATCTGCATACTGGATGGGTGAGGCTTGTGGGGTTGAGGTATGAAGGTTGTTTGTAAATATTGAGAAGAGTAAGGGGTCTATAATTGAGCATTATGGAACCCCTAGGGTCACTGGAAGAAGGGGTGATAGTGTTTATAGGTTGCTGCCAATGTACTGCTTGCTGGCACCCAGTTAGCAAGGGTAGATTGATGTAAGCTTAGCTCAGAGAGGACATTTAAAAGTTTATTATTTAAGTCCATATCAAAGGCTTTTGATAGGTCTAGGACGATAGAGGATACAAAACTGTTGTTGTTTCTGTGAAGGTTGACTGTATTAGTAAATGTCATTAGTGCGGTGGTAGTACTGGGATATGGTCGGAAGCCATGCTGAGTATTGGTTATTGGTTTGTTAGTATGTAAGTAATCTGTGGTTTATTTGTGAACGATTCTCTCTAGTATCTTAGATAGTGGTGATAAGATTGCGATTGGGCAATAGTTAGGTTGATGAGTCTCCTTTGTGAAGTGGGATAATGTGAGAGGTTTTCCAGAAGGTAGGGACTTGGTGTTCTGCTATGGATCTGTTGATAAGAATGGATACTGGGTAGGCAATACCCTCAGTTAGTTTTAGGAAATCAGCAAGTAAGTTGTCTGCAGGTGGTGTGGTGGATTTTAGTTTCTTAAGCAGTTTTTTTATTGTTTCTGTAGCTACATTTTGCAGGGTGAAAGGTGGTCTTGTTTTTGGCTGGCATAGTAGTTGAGATGCCCCCTTTGGTATGTACCTAACCAGACATATCCAACAACTGGAATGCCCACAAAGGTTGCTCACTAAAAGAATACAGGGCATAAGTAATATGTCCTATGCAGACCGGCTCAAGGCCCTATCCCTGTATTCTGTCTCCTACAGGCTGTTGAGGGGAGGTCTATACCTAGCATACAGGGCATTGTCAGACGCCACTCTGATGGACCTCCTGCATATCCACAAAACAGCACCAGAAGTACCCATTCTAATGACTTAAAACTTGCCTGTGATGTAAATAGGACCTGCTGGAGAGACGGGTATGTATCCCAGAGACTACCCCATCTATGGAACAGGCTCTCCATCTATGTGAAGCAGAGTTCCTCAATTGGATAGGAAACTGGAATTTCATCCCTGGTTTGGCACCTATGTCTCTGATGCAAACAGGTAACCTGTGAATGGTTCATCTACCAGGCCCATGCTTATACTTATCAAGGAGATCAGAACTCGTCAGAGATTTGAGATGCATGGCTAGGCTTAAAAAGGCCCTTGTAGTCGTTAACCTAGTAAACACCTATGAACCTATCAGATGTGGTTTGATTGTTGGACAGGGCTAAGATAGTCTTAGTAAAGTATTTATGGATTGGGTAGTGATGTTGTCTATATTATTAGTACTGGAGGGGTGCTAATTTTTGTAGATTGCTGCATTGCTTAGTTTGGATTTCAGAGTTGTAATTTATTTGGCTTGTTTAATTTGCTTCTTTGCTTTGTTTCTAAGTCCCTGGTAGGTTTGTAATGCAAATTGGGATGTAGTTTTGTATCAGTTTTCCCAGACCTTGTCTCGTGTTTTTAGTAGTGACCTAGTTTCTTTGTTTAGCCATGGGGCACAGTTAGATTTAACTTGTATAGTACTGGTGGGAGCCTGTGTGTTTAGTACTGGTGGGAGCCTGTGTGTTTAGAATGGCCAGGAAGGAAGTATTAAATTAATCTACCACTTCTTCTAGGGGAAGTAGTTTAAGTGGTGTCCAGTTACAGTGTCTAAGGATGTTTATGAGGTCATTGGGATTAAGGTGTTTCCTGGTTATTATTTGTTGGTATATAGTTTGTTTTGTTGGGTTATTTATTTGTCTATGTAGATAGTGTGGGAAATGGTCACTGGGACTGTCTGGAAGACAACCAGAGTGAGAGGAGAGTGATGGCCTATTTGTTAAGATCCAGTCGAGTATGAAGTGTTTATTGGATGGCTTATTAATCCTAGTGGGTGTTTGTATGTGTTGAGTGAAGCCGTGTAGATTGATGTAATTTTTGGGATTATGCGAATTGCAGTCTGACCTGATTACATTAAGGTTGCCCGTGATTATTGTTTCCTGAGGCAATGTTTTTGTGGTCCAGTGTAATATATTTTCTAATGTTTGGATATTATGAGATATAGATGCATTGTTTATGTTTTTTGGGGTTAATGTTCAGTTTGGTAAGTACTACTTCAGCATTGTCAAAATTTGGTGTTTTATCATCCAAAGTTACTAAGGAAAGGTGGCTTTTAAAGAGTAGTGCCATGCCTCCTCCTCTTTTACCTATCCAGTCTCAACGTATGATGTTGTAACCTGGTGGGAGAATTTCATTAGACCTCTTAGTTTCTTGTTTAGTTGAATCAGAGGACACTTGTGTCAGTGAGAGTTGCTGTTTCTGATTTTGTCAATGACTTTTTTCCTTTTGTTAAATAGCTTGTTACGGTGACTCCATTTGCGGTGTTAGATCTGGGCCTACTTCTGGTAGGTATAGCAAGCCTTAGTGCAGTCATTTATATATGTATAGGGTTTCTGTAAATAATTCTGCAATCTCACCCATGAATTTTGACAAACCTTTGCTTAATAGGATGCATTTTGCTTTAGAATAGTTCCTAAATGTTAAGGGTTTAGTTGGGTTTTCTGGGTTGATTTTTCTTTTGAGGGAGACCACTTTGTGGTCTGACCACCAATGAGGATGTGACATGGGGGAAGGGGGTGGAATACTCTCCCATGTTGTTGAGTACGAGGTGCAATCTGTTTTACCCTCTTGTTGGAGTGCACACTATTTAGTCAACGGTATTTGTGTTGATAAAGTTCGGGAAATATTGTTCCTATGAGTTAGAGGCAGTGTATGTTTGCCATTTTATAGAGGGGCAGTTAAAGTCTCCCGGATTTACAGACGTTTACTCTACCATGTTGAGTTCTTTGGATAATGCAAATGTCTGCAGTATATGTCATCGTATGTATCCGTGCAGAAATAGTAAGTTTAGTATGTTATATATGCGTATACACGGGAACACTACTAAATCTCGAACTTCAAAAGCTCGATAAGTTAGTATGTTATATATGTGTATACACGGGAACACTACTAAATCTCGAATTTCAAAAGCTCGATAAGTTAGTATGTTATATATGTGTATACACGGGAACACTACTAAATCTCGAATTTCAAAAGCTCGATAAGTTAGTATGTTATATATGTGTATACACGGGAACACTACTAAATCTCGAATTTCAAAAGCTCGAGACCATGTATCCGAAACCCCACATTACCGAAAGACCAGAAGCGTGAAATTCAAAATCCCGACGTTAAGGGATTTTGAGTTAGCGCTTCTGGTGTTGCGGTTCAGGTAAGTATGTGTGTGTAAGTGTGTTTGTGAGGGGCTTTAGTGTGTGTAAGTGTGTGTTGTGACTGTGGTGTATGTGTGTGTGTGTGTGAGGGGCCGTAATGTGTGGGTGTGAGTTTGCCTTATGTGTATGTTTGTGCGATCTCGGAGTTAGAATATTAAAGTAGGGGGGGTGTGGGGGGCGAAGCCCCCCTGTTTATCTTTAGTGTAGGGTGTTTTTTGGTTATGGGGGGAGGCTGTGTGTATGTTTGTGTGTGTGCTTGTATGTATGTAGTACTTTCGCGATTTTGAATTTCGTGCTTTTAACATTTCGGTAATGTGGGGTATCGGGGTTATAGTCTCAGTATTTTGGGCTTCGGGATTGTGTAATTTCGGGAGTCAGTAGCGAATCTGTATACATATATATCTTTTAACCCTAACCACAAATTGCTGTGTTTAATGTCAGATCTGTTCCATCTTCATTTGTTTTCTCTATCACACTATCAATGTAATACTTGATGTAGTAGATTACTTACCCTGCCGGTCACGTCAATTAATGTATTACTGATGTCAGTGCAATGTCAGTTAATGTATTACTGATGTCAGTGCATTTAATGTGGTGCTATTATCTTCTGTGTTAATTATGTATGTGTAAATTTTCATGTGATATTAATGCAATTTATTGTACCTCTCAGCTTCTTTTCTCAAGAATTCTGGGCAAAGCCAAAACTAATGAGGAGAGAATGGGCCCAAATCAGGGAGATTAGTGAAATATTAATCTACATTGCTTAAAAAAGATAATAGAGCTAAAAGTTTTGCTTCATTATGCATTTTCTGAGCAATAAGAAATATGAAACTCTAATGTCTTGCATTTATTGACGGACTGTAGTCATTAATTTACAAGGAGAAATCAAAAAGTGACAGAGCAAAAGTATGAAAAAAAATGAATTACAGTTCACAAAATCAGTTTCAATCATGAGGTATTTTCTGGTTTTGTTGTCATGTATGCTTACTATAGCTTCTCCCCCAGACACCTGGGATTTTTCTGCCTAGGCCACCAGTGAAAATGGCCACAACCGAATTTGAACTCCTGGTTACCAAAACATGGGTTCATAGATTCTTACATAATTGTTAGCCATATAGTCCCAGAGGCCACTGGAAAGTCTAGCCGAAGTCCTCAGTTGCCCCAAGCACAGCCTGCTTAGGTAACTTACTGAGAGTTACACTGTAGGTAAATAGAGGCTACTGGAATCAAACACTGGGCTACACAAAAAAATATACTAAGCATAAGTATCAGCAAATATTTATTTATATGTCTTTGTTGACTGGAAACGTCTGATTGCCAGAGACCATTTTCAGTGGCATCTAGAGAGAAAAGCTCCACCACAGTATATTTAAATTCATGTGTAAATTTCAGACAATTCTCAGAAAAACAATGGTTACATTTCTTGTGAGACAATAAACATAATTACAAAACAGGTATATACACTAAAGTATTTACATCAACATATCTGTATACAGTTGTTTCAGCTGTAAAATCATGGAGAAGTAAATGGACTGATACTGCAAAATGGAAACATTATTGTAAATATGTTTAATGTTCTTACATTTCAGTATAAAAAGTTTTGCAAGGAGTTCAAGATACATAATGAAACTATAAAATTATGTAGGACGGGAGATTTTAGTATTGCATAGGTTTGTAAAAAGTTCGAGATAATAATGAAGTAAGTTTTCAAATTACGTAGGAGGGGATGGAAGATATTAGTATTATATAGGA
This sequence comes from Protopterus annectens, assembly GCF_019279795.1. Lineage (NCBI taxonomy): Eukaryota > Metazoa > Chordata > Ceratodontiformes > Protopteridae > Protopterus > Protopterus annectens. The sequence continues at coordinate 1,651,867,155 of NC_056729.1, forward strand.
CAGCGGAACTAGCATACGACTGAGAGCAGGTATAGGATTAGTTCTGTTTAGGATTCCTGTTCCAAATTGGTGCATCGAGAAGGTTTATTAGGTATACAGGAGATGCATGAGAGGGACATAGTGGTGGATGGAGGAAGTTAGAAAAAGAGCAAGATGAGAAGCGTTGTTCAAAGAGGGGTGAAAAGGGGTGTATTAGTTCAAGTGCAGGAGGGAAAGTTGTTAGGGGTGTAATGACTCCAGCAGAGGAGGGCGAAAAGTGATCAAACAATAAGTTTGTGTTTTTACTAGAGGTCTCAGCCTGGTGATGAACCTGAGTAAGAAGAGCACGACCGGGATTGGGTAAGGTATTGTTTGGATTTTATAGTTTGGGAGTTTGTCATTTTCACTTGTGTAGGGATGGTGTTCCAGAGTTGCAGAATTAAGAAGCGATTAAACTGGACAATGCAGCAGGAAGAACTAGAATTCGTAAAGAGGAATAAAATTACTGACGTGAATTCTTCCCGTTGTCTTGAAACATTTAAAGAATGCACGTGGAGCATGAATTCTTCCCGTTGTCTTGAAACATTTAAAGAATGCACGTGGAGCATGAATTCTTCCCGTTGTCTTGAAACATTTAAAGAATGCACGTAGAGCATGAATTCTTCCCGTTGTCTTGAAACATTTAAAGAATGCACGTGGAGCATGAATTCTTCCCGTTGTCTTGAAACATTGAAAGAATGCATGTGGAGACATGCGTGAATGGGCGTACCTTCGTTGAAGGTTGTGCGTCAGGCCTGGCTAGCCGGTACGTAAAAATCAACTGCCAATCATTAGCGGACCGGAGTTCCGCTGTGGCGACCCCTAACCGGGAAAAGCCGAAAGACACAAACAAACTGACATTTGATAGATCATTTCCTTGAAATACGAGGAAAGAGAGTTTTATTTAGCTGTTGAAATATGCAGGAATCAACTATTTTGTTCTTACTTGGCCTGATAATAGTGGGTAGGAAACAAAGATCACATCTGACTTGTTTCAGCATGCTACACCAAGGAAAGTTCATGCAAAGCCATTTACATAAAAAGTACCTTGACAAAACAGTGACATTTGCTGGATTTTCAGAGTAGGATAAATGAAGGAAATATTGGTTCAGAGGACTCCGTCTCAGGATGAATAATGCATTTGAATGGTCCACTATCCTTTTATGTTGAACCAGGTCATCCAACAACTGTCTGAAAGCACATTGATCAGATTTTGCAAAATAAATCGATCAGTTATTTGTAAGATGGCCTGCCATGGTATAATGCTCTGTGACTTCTGATTCCAGAAAAGTGGAGTGGTATGCATGTGACAGTGGACATTATGATTGTTGTGGTTTTCTGTACTATATTGAGAGAGTATTCTGAACAAAACTGGTACAGAAATGGGAATTACTGACATAACTATTCCAGGTTGTTTGTCTCATCCTGAAGACCACCTGAATGCCTCAAAGACAACAGTGTTTACGATTTGAGTATCATAGTTTGTTTTCCAGCTACATATATAATTACAGTGTTAAGCAGAGAGAAATGCAGTAACTTAATTATTCATTTTAATTTTTTAAAATGTATTAATGGGTATGTGAAGTGCTCTTCAGACCCTTTTTAGCCATGATTTTTGCCGTGAGGGTAAGAATAAATGCAGTATGTGTAAATAAATCAGTGCAGCCACTCAACAGTCACGTTGTTGGAAAGTGGGAGAAAACTCTTGGACCTAGACAAAACTTAGGTTCATAGGTAGGTACTAGGCTATTGGTCCTAGGGCCTATACAAGCCTAGCCAAAAAGGTACCCTGGCTTTCGCTACCCAAGAAAATTATTTTCCTGTGCCCCTGTCAAGCAGAACCACAGAAGTGATCCCCGGGGTGAATTTCCTATTACCCATCCAATCATCAAGATTTTTCTTGAAGAGTGCTAATGAGGAACTCTATTTGACATAGACAGGTAGTCTGTTCCAGAGTAGGGGAAGTCTCTGGGACAGGAATCTATCCCTCCAGCATGTTCTCTTTATTGTGGTGACAAGGTTTAGGTCCCTAGAACATGTAGCTGGGAGGGATTGGGATTTCTTTAAGTGGAGCATGCCCAACAGCTCTGGGTTTGACATAGCTTTGTATGTTAGGCAGAGATCACCTCTGAGTAGGCGATATGTGACAGAGTAAAGCTGGAGTTTTTTGAGACTGTCTGCGTAAGGCATCTGTTTGAGGCCAGTAATCCTCTTTGTGAGGTATTTTTGCGGCCTTTCCAGTTGTTGTAGATGTCTTGTGAGGTACATACCAAAAGGGCCGTTGTACTCTATAATGGGTCTAATGAGTGATGAGTAGAGGGGAACAATGACCTCTTTTTTTCTGGATGGGAAACCTTTTGTGATGAGGTGTGCCACGTAGAAGGATTTCCTGACCACTGTGGCGATGTGATTATCATAGGAGAGACTACTGTCTACCTGTGTCCCAAGGTCTCTTATCACACTTTCGGTGCTAAGTAGACTACCGCCTATGTGGTAGTTCATGGGTACAGAGTTTTTACCAAAGGGGATGACAATGCACTTTTTGGCATTGAGCTTGAGACTGTGTCTTTGACACCAGGCATCTGTCTCAGTGAGGCCCTTTTGTAGGATGTCCACATTGTTAGGAGTTTCAATTATGGCTCCTAGTTTGCAGTCATCTGCGAATTTAGTTAGTCAAAGACCTGTGCTAGCCTGTACTTCAGAGAAGTAGATACCAAACAGGAGAGGACCCAGGACTGAACCCTGTAGTACTCCACTTGTCACTGGTCTGAAGTCTGATTTGGAGTCTGCTACTTTCACGGTGTGGGTTCTGTCAGTAAGCCAGTTGGCAACTCATCTTGTGACATAGGGATTTATACCTAGTTTAGTGAGTTTATCTATAATTCCAGAGTGGGGGATGGTGTCGAACGCCTTGGCGAGATCTAGATAGGCTGTGTGAACCACCTTACCCTCATTTATGGCTTTGGTGACTACTTCAAAAAAGTCTATCAGGTTTAGGAGACATGATCTGCCTTTTACAAACCCAAACTGTGTGGGGTCCAGAGTTTGGAGATCTCCAATGTCTTTGTTTATGAGTTCCATGATGATACATTCCATGGCCTTGCAGACGAGGCTCATCAGGCTAATGGGGAGGTAGTTCCCAGGGTCTGTTGTGGCCCCCCCCCTTTGTGGAGTGGGATAACTGTCATGGTGCACCATTCAATGGGCACAAAGCCTGAGGTGAGGCTATGATTGAACATGGTACTTAGGTGGGGTGCCAGTTCATTCTGCAGTTCATGTAGAAGGCAGCCTGGGATGTTGTCAGATCCCATGGATGCTGTGTTCTTGGCTTTGGAGAGTGAAGTTTTTACCTGTGCAGCCATGATTACAGGAACTTTGCATTCTTCCAGTATAAAGATGGGCCCTTTAGGGAGTGAGAGGAGGGGTAAAGTTAGCACTGAACCTATGAGAGGGGGGTAAAGTTAGCACTGAACCTATCTGCCAGGATGTTGGCAATATCAGTTGGTTCTGTATATTTAGTGTCATTGTGCTGTAACTCAGAGCAGATCTGAGTGTTGCCATTGAGATTTTTGACATAGCTATAGAATGCTTTGTGATTGTCTTTAGAATCAGTGGCAATTTTGTTTTCATAACTAGCTTTGGAGGATTTTATGAGGGATCTCAGCTTCTTTTCTGAGCCTGACCAGGGAGTTCCTCCAATGGTGGGATTGTACTCTTTTCTGCAACAGTTTCTTTCTTCTGTTGTAGAGTTTGTTTATGGCAGAAGACCACCAAATTGGCTTCCTTTTTTTGGAGGATAGCATCTTGGTTCTGTTAGGGATAGCATGATCCACGCATTCGTATAAGTGCTTATAAAGTGCATTTATGTAGGATTCAGCAGTCGTACCTCTATTGTCCATCTGCATGGGTGTCGTGAAGTTTGCCACTTCTGTCTTAAGAAGCGTGAAGTTGGCTTTGGAGACATTTTTTACGGTTGTTTTCCTAATGGGGAGTGGGAGCGGGATGTGGATGTCTAGGGTGATTAGCTTGTGGTCGGATCTGACCAACAAGGAGCTGACCTCTGGTGTGGAACACCAGTCACCCATGTTGGTGATGACCAGGTTTAGGATATTGCAGCCCCTGGTCGGGGTGTGGATAAGTTGATCCAAAGCGTTGGAATTGATGATTTCCAGAAAAGGTTGAAGAAAAGAGTTGGTACATGAGTAGTTTTCCCAGTTAATGGTAGGGTAGTTGAAATCACCCATTATTAGAGTGTTGGGTTGTACCTTAATATTTTCCAGTGTATCAAGAAAAGAGGAGTGGGAATCCTGGGGCATGGTGGGGGGTCTGTAGCAAGCTACAATCTGGATTGCGGTTTTGCCCAGAGTTAGTTGAACTTGGATAATCTCGGATGCATTATGCTGAGCAACTAGCTTGGAGGTGTGGATATCCTTAATGAATATGGACACGCCTCCACCTTTAGTGTTTTGGTCCAGGTTTAGTGGCCAAAAGGCGTGGAATAAATTATAGCCTGGTAATGCAGGGGTGCACTCTGGAGCTTTGAACCAGGTCTCTGGCACTACACAGATGTCAATGTTCTCCATTTTAAGGAGTGCCTCGAGTGAGTGCATTTTGAGGTTTAGACTTCTAGCATCGAGTAGCATTATCCTCAGATTTTGCTTACTTGTACCTGTTACGGTGGTGAATTTGTCATTTGAACCTTGCCTAAAAAGGCACTATAGGGGTGGCAAGAGCCTTTGCCAGTATCCAGAATCCCAAGGGTGACAGGTGCAGGCCATCTCTGGCAAAGCAGCATGGTCTATCGATCATGTCATCCCAGGCAGATAGATACTGGATTCCCTTAGAATGACACCAGAAGCTTAGCCAATTGTTAAAGTCAATCATTTTGTCCTTGTACTGTGGTGTCATTCTGGGTGATGGCAGGGTGCTACTCAGGGTTAGGGTCATACCGGCCTGGGCTACAAGATCGGAGAGTTCCTCCATGTCTCTTTTCATGTAGTCCAGAGAGGTACGTCTCAGGTCATTCACACCAACATGGACAATGACAGAGTCATATTTGTACTTGTTGTGGATTGACCTGAGTGCGTGCGTTATGTGGCGGAACCTGGCACCTGACAGGCAGCTGACAGTAACTTTTTCCTTGTTTAGCCTGTTGAGTGGAACATCAGTGTGCCTGACTATAGAGTCACCTTTGACTAGAGTGTTGGGTGCGTTATGCCTTATGGGCTGTAGTTGAGTGGCACACGGAGTATGTGGGCTATGTGTCATTTGGGTTGTGTTGGAGGTTGCTTGCATTTCTGCTTTGGAGGTCTCTGTTGTTTGGGCAGATTTGTACTGAGAGCCTCCACGAATGTGGGTGTGTGTTTTGTGGTTCTGTGTGTGTGTTTTGGCGGTGTAGGTTTTGAGGGACTATGTGATGAGTGTGGTGCGGTGCAAGTGTTTACCTTCTCCTCTTGACTGTCTAGGCCAGTCTTTGGTGAAGAGAGCTTTGCTTCCAGTTTGGCAATATAAGTGCATGTCTCACAGGTCGTAGTGTTGGGTGGTAGGAGGAGAGGGTTGTCTGTGTATATGAGGCAATTGCTGCATTGTCCCAAGATGCCCAGATTCATTAGGTAGACAGGAGAAAACACAGGGAGCTGACCTTTAGACATGCCTAAATAGGTGCTTATTTATTAAGTACTAAAAACAAGTGAGGAAAGTTGAGTGCTGTAGTAATTTGTAACTTATTTAGTGCTTACAATGAGTTCTGAACAAGTGCTGAGATAAGAAGAAACAGATGAGTTGTTGTTGTTGTTGTGTCTTTCGGCTTTTCCCGGTTAGGGGTCGCCACAGTGGAACTCCGGTCCACTAATGAATGGCAGTAGATTTTTACATGCCGAGTTGCCAACCCTGACGCACAACCTTCAACGAAGGTACGCCCATTTATGCATGTCTCCACACAGAAGACGCTTTAGCTGAGAATCGAACAGGACAACTTCTTACTGTGAGGCGACAACGCATGAGTGCTAAAACTAAAAAGCTGGCTAGTTGCAAGGGAAATTTTGAAGAACAGACTTTATGGCGCCAGGAATAGTTTAACGCCACTTAAGTGGGGGGGGGGGGGGAGGGGCTAGGAGCTCACAAACAGTCCTGGACACAGCAAATCTGTATCTGACCTGCCACATGAAAGGGGGGGAAGCAAGCTTAGAATTTTTTTTTCCAGCAAAGTGGAAATGGAGAAAGCTGGAACAGAAGTTAATTCAATGTTAAGAATCTGAGTGGGTTGGCCTTCACAAATGTTCTCTATTAGATTGAGTGAACTAATGACACTAGACTGGGAGGAGTGTCACAGATCAAATATACAGTATGGGCGGGCAACTGCAAAGCCACCAAGTATACAGTTCCTAGCTGTAGCAACTAAATGAAAGTTTTAAACAGATCAAGGAGCAGATTCGAGAATGCTTTTAACTGTAACAGACAAAAATGCATAGAAAAGCTCGGACAGAGCACTCACAAACAGAAAATACAACTCTCAGTATGAAAAGCAGTTTACAGTTAAGTAATGTTAAAACCGTATAAAACAGTACATAAATGCAGTGAAACAATAAAAAAAAGCTTTATAACAGTGCGAAAATATAGTAGATCAACTGTATAGCACAATTGTAAGCATTTCAGAAGTGCAGTTCAGTGAAATAAGTGTAAGAAATAACTAAGCCTGCTCTTGGAATCTTAAGGAATTTCCACTTATGCAATGCAATCCAGAGCCTGACAATACAAGCAGAACCTTTATAAGACACAGGGTTTATATAGCAGTAAGTATGGAGGAGTTGGAAGATCAGATTACTACTCAGCCCCTGCTATTACCCAATCACTCGTACTAAAGAAGGTCAGGAGGCCTTGTTACTCTCAATAATAATGAAGACAATCAGCAGAAAATGGCTGCCAGAAACACAGGAAACTCAAACAAAACATCCAGCCTAGACAACAGGCCTTCTGCTGGCAATGTATCCCTAAGCTCTGGAACAAACTTCCACTACATGTCAAACAGAGTAGCAGCCTTACCACCTTCATGTTTGCCCATGTTGGTGATGACCAGGTCCAATATGTTTTCACCTCTGGTAGGGGAGTTTACAAGCTGATCCAGGGCGTTTGAGTTGATGAATTCCAGGAAGCGCTGGGCATGGGAATTTGTACTCGAGTAGTTTTCCCAGTGAATGGTAGGTTAATTGAAATCGCCCAATATCAGGGTGTTTGGTAGGACCTTCATGTTTTCCACTGTCTCCAGAAAGGTGGAGTGATGGTCCTGGGTCATGGAGGGTGATCTGTAGCAGGCCACAATTTGCATTGCAGATTTGCCCGATGTTAGTTGCACATGGATGATCTCAGAGGTATCATGCTGCGCCACTAACCTGTAGGTGTAGGTATCCTTGATGAATATGGATACACCCCCTCCTTTTGTGTTTCGGTCTGTGTTCTGTGGCCGAAACGTGTGGTAGCCCGGTAGTGCTGGGGTGCTCTCTGGAGCCCTGAACCAGGTTTCAGTTACTGCACAAGTGTTGATGTTCTCCATACTGAGGAGTGCTTCGAGCGCGTGCATTTTGAGATTTAAATTCTTGGCGTTGAGTAGCAAAACCCTCAGTTTTTTGTTAATTGTGCTGTTTACGGAGGTGGGTTTGACTTTTGAGTCTTGCCTAAAAAAGGCACTATGGGGGCAGCAAGAGCCTTGGCCAGTATTCGAAAGCTTAGGGGTGACAGGTGCAAGCCGTCTCTTGCGAAGCAATGCGGCTTGTCGAGCATGTCGTCCCCAGCTGACAAACACTGGATCCCCTTTGAAATTGATCATTTTTTCTTTATACTGAGGTATCATTCTTGGTGAGGACAGGATGCTACTCAGGGTCAGGGTCATACCAGCCTGGGCTACATGATCAGAGAGCTCTTCCATGTCTCTTTTCATGTAGTACAGGGAGGGACGTCTCAGGTCATTCACACCAACATGAACAATGACAGAGTCATATTTGTACTTGTTCTGGAGTGACCTGAGTGCTTTTGTTATGTGGCGGATTCTGGCTCCTGACAGGCAGCTAACAGTAACCTTCTGCTTGTCCAGCCTAGTGAGTGGGATGTCAGTGTGCCTGACTATAGAGTCACCTATTACTAGTGTGTTAGGTATGTTATTTCACCTTAACGGCTGTGATTGTGCGGCACACTGATTTTGTGTTTTATGTGTTGTCTGGTTTGTGATGGGAAGTCCAGGTTGTTTGGGTGTCTGCTTTGGAAGTCTCTGATGCTTTTGCAGGTTTTTATTTAGAGCCTGCAAGTATGATTTTGTGTATTTATGTGTATTTTTGCCATTGCTGTTTTAGTAGGTCTGTGTGCGGCTGGAGTTGTGGTGCAAGTGTTAACCTTCTCCTCTTGACTGTCTGTTCCAGTCTTGGGTGGAGACAGCTTAGCTTCCAGTTTGGCTGTATAATTGCATCTCTCGCATATGTTAGTGTTTTGCGGTAGGAGGAGAGAGTTGTCTGTGTACATGAGGCAGTTGTAACATTGCCTCAGGATACCCAGATTCACCAGCTGGACTGGAGAGTGCACCTGAAGTTGCCCTTTGGTCATGCATGAATAGTAGGGTGAGCTGCTTAGTTGCTTGGTTGGTGAGGGGTGAATAAAGAGCCTTGCCCTGCTGGGCAATCAGTGTCTGGGTATATTAGTGCTTGCTATTAGGTCTGAGCAAGTGCTGGGCTGTAAGATGCTTTTTGAGTGCTTAGGTTGAGAGTTAGACTTGTTTCAAGGGAAAAACTGAAGATGAGACTTAGTGGAGCCGGGAATAATTTAACCGTAGCTAACTGGCACTGCCCGGTGCGCAAAACCGTGCAAACGTGTTTTTTTATAGTAGGGAAACGAAGGAGATAGAAATTAGCCCAAAATGGCCAATAAACTACTAACTTCTGGGCTGGTACCACTCCTCCAGGGACAGATAGGTTGCTCAAAGCTCCCATCTCTCACAGGCGAATAGAGAAACTTCCTTCTATGCAAGTAAGGTATGGGCAACTCAGAAACTAGTATCAGTGCCCTGAATTCATTACTAGCCTGAAAACTGGGCTATACTAGCTTAGAAAGGCAGGAAACAAGGAATTTTTTTTTTTTTTTTGAAAAGATAAGGCAAAAACAGTAAAAAATACACTTAAAACAGCTTTAAATGACTACTTAGTTCATAGTTTAGTACTAGGCTAACTGCCCTTGTGGGTCATTTTAAGCCTAGCCAATTACCCCAAATAAAAATCAAACCTTGCACCTTGTGTCTGTAAGGTGAACACCTTAACCATTATGCCAACCTCTTCCCCCCCCTACAAACTATCAGAAAAGGCCATCACACTTTAGTTTGTAGCCTACAACAATTAAACAAATTATTTAAACAAAAAACAACTTTTTAAAAGTCCAGGCAGTGAAATAAGTACAATATGTTTAAAAAAACAAGCTTTTAAATCACAATAAACGCTGGAAAGTCTGCGTTTAGGTGGAAAACAGTTGAGTACAGCAAGTACAGAAAACTGATACTTAATCACTCCAAAGTCTCTCTCCTAAGCTAGAAGGCTTGTATCAGTTTAAGGCTTTCTAGTGCTAGCCAGTAGGTTCATTACAGGAAAGATGGGAAACAAGCGCAAATGTGGTCTTTTAAACCAGAAAGTTGAAAGAGATGGAAAACTGCCCAAACGGCCAAATAGACTACAATTTCTGGGCCAAAACTCACTCTTCCCTTGGAGGATAGACTATCTAGTGCTTACCACTCCCACTGATAAGCTAGAAGGCTTCCCTCCAACACGGAAAGGCTTGGGGGGATCAGAAGCTTACAAAGAGTCCTGGATACAGCAAATCTGTACCTGGACTAGACTAGTAACAGGAAAGGCAGGAAACAAGCGCAAAACGGGCTTTTAACCAGAAAGAAAGAAATGGAGAAACTGCCCAAACGGCCAATGAACTACAATTTCAGGGCCAAAACCCACTCTTCCCGTGGTAGATAGGATACCTAGTGCATACCACTCCTACTGATAAGGTAGAAGGCTTCCCTCCAACACAGAAAGGCTTGGGGGCTCAGAAGCTTACCAACAGTCCTGGATACAGCAAGTCTGTATCCGGACTTGGCTAGTTACAGGAAAGGGAGGAAACAAGCTCAGAAGTTTTTTTTTTTTTTTTTAGTTACAGAAAAGCAGCTAAAACAGCAGTAAATACAATTCAAATTGTAGTGCAGGCCAGCACACCCGAGCATGTAGCAACACTACGGCAAATACAGTTCAAATAAATGCAATTAAATTAACAAATGACTAAAAAACAAGTGCAGAAGGCAGTAAATTAGAAGGCTACTAACAAGCGGTAATAAGTGCAGAGTAAGAGCAACTGAACTGAAGGGTTGGGAGGGTGGCCTAATGGTTAAAGTGCTTGCCTTATAAATACAAGTTGCAGGGTTTGAGTCTCACAAGGGATAATTGGCTAGGCTTAAAATGGCTCGCAAGGGCAGTTAGCTTAGTACTAATCTATGAACCTATGAACCTATGAACAGATAGCACGTAGAAGAGCAACTAAGACAGTTACTGTAAGAGCAGATGAATAAGATGTGTGCATATATATATATATATATATATATACATATATATATATATATATATATATATATATATATATATATATATATATATATATATATATATATATATATATATATATATATAATATTTGTACACAGTAGTAGTGCCTGAAATCAGAATATGATCTCACTGCACTCAGTTGAGTGAGCAAATGAGATGGGCCCAGAAGTAGTATCCAAATACAAATCTACAATAGGGGTGGGCAGTTTCAGAGCCACCAACATTAACACCAAAACAAGAATAGGGAGGGTGGGTGGAGAACTAAATCTGGAGAGATGGCAACAACTTCAGTTGAGTTAATATTCAGTGAAAAACACAAAGAAATAAATTAAATACAGTACTATATGCAAAAGACCAGATAAAAGTGTACTTAAATTCACTTGTACGTCCAACTGATTTCAGGTAGATGTTAGCCGGCCAAAGCTCTGATATTAAGCAGAGATAACTCAAAATGTACCACTTATATAAGGCAAGACAGGATGTCAGTGATGAGCTGAAACTACCCCCCACTGCCATCAATGGCTACACAAATTCTAAAAAGTACTCTGTAGAGAGACTGCCACAACTTCAGTTGAGTTAATATTCAGTGAAAAACACAATTTATTATTATTTATATATTTATTAACATTTGTTAACCGGGTTTGTCCAACTGGGCTTGTGGCCCATTTTCACTGGAGACCCAAGGAGAAAAGCTCCAGTAATACATTTTAAAAACAAGTACAATTTTAAACAATATTGATATAATAGAAGTTATAGCAAAACGATTCACATATGTTGGGTTACATGCATAAAGTTAAAGTTGCATTAAGAAGAAGCCAAGTAACAATTTTACATTGATATAGTTCAATAGGTCAACAATAAACATTTTTTGTTTGTATAAAATTGTGCAAATGCATAGTAGACACATTGGAGAGAGAGGTATAATGAGGTACTAAGTATGGTCCTTTTGAGGGTACATAGAGGGAAGGAAGACTAGCTAGGGTCATGGCAAGGGCAGGTTCTGGAATTGAGAAAATAAACTTTTAGTTCATTTTAAAGTGTGAAGTGTGGGAGATTGAATGTAAGTCAAGGTGAAGTTTGTTCCAAGCATGGGCAAGGGAGTGTTTGTAGAGTAGTTTGCCTACTGACCTTTTTGGGTGGTAGATATCAAGTAATTGTTGATTAGAAGTACGGAGCATCTGGGATGGGATGTAGATGGAGACTAAGGAAGATAGAGAGGGACAAGGAGGGTTTATAAAGAATAGAGTGTAGCATATGAAATTGGTAAGATAGCAGAAACTGGGGAAGTTCAAGCCATTGAATGCAGTGGTGTGAATTGGATGGGGAGTTAGTAATGAAGCTGGCTATTTTATGGTAAGTCTGTTGCGGTTTGTTTAGAGTGGAGGCCTGGATATTGGTAAGAACTGAGGCGGCGTATAAGAGGGAGGGGAGGAGGAGTGCCTGGCCCAGGGTAAGTCTAGACTCAGGGGTTAGGAATTTTTTGTTCCGATATAGCAGACCTAGTTTCTGGTTTGTTTTTTTATACACTGGAGTATGTGTAGGTTGAACTTGAGTTTGTCATCGATAATGACCCGTAGGAGTTGTGTGTGGGTGTCAGGTTGGATGTTTGTATTGTTAGAAGATGTAATAAAAAAGGAGGTTTTGTGATGAGAAAGAGAACGGGGAAGGAAAAGTAGGAGTTTGGTCTCTTTGGGATTTAGGATCAATAGGTTGTGATAGAGCCATTGTTCAGTGGATAGTAGAGCCTGTTGGGTCAGGGAGTGTAGTTCAGGAATGTTATTTGAGATGGATATAAGTGCAGAGTCATTGGCATACTGAATAAGGGAGGATTCTTTGCATGAGGTGTAAAGATCATTGGTGAAGCTGTTAAACAAAAGGGGTCCCAAGATGGAGCCTTGGGGAACACCAGTGGAGATTGGAAGGAAAGGTGAGGAGGATGAGAGCCATTTGACAGATTGTTCCCTGCCAGATAGGTAACTATTAAACCAGGCAAGTGCGGAGGGGGATAGGTGGAGATTTGTGAGGTTTGGATAGTAGTAGAGGATGAGAGACAGTATCGAAGGCTTTGGAGAGATCTAGGAAGAGACACGAAATGAGTTTATTGTTGTCTAGGGCCTCTGCAATGATATGAGTGAAGGAGAGACTGTATCGAAGGCTTTGGAGAGATCTAGGAAGAGACAGGAAATGAGTTTATTGTTGTCTAGGGCCTCTGCAATGACATGAGTGAAGGAGAGGAGGGCAGTGGTGGTGCTGTGGTGAGGACGAAATCCATGTTGGGTAGGGGTAAGTAAGTGGTGTGTGAGGAGGTGATTGAGAAGCTGTGAGTGAATACATATTTCTAATATCTTGGAGAGGGGCGACAGAATGGCAATGGGTCGGTAGTTTGAGGGGTCAGTGGAGTTCCCACCTTTATGAAGAGGGATAGTGAAGAAAGATTTCCAAAGGGTGGGGACAGTTGGTTCCAGAAAAGATCGATTAATTAGTATAGATACAGGATAGGCAATTGAGTCAGCAGCAAGTCTGAGGAATGTAGGAGATAGATTGTCAGTGGAAGGAGAGCAAGGTTTTAGCTTGAGTAGTAGAGAGTTGATGTAAGTAATGGGAACTGGCTCAAAAGAAAACAAAGTTGTGTTAGTGGGACTTGGAGAGGTGGGTGTCGAAGTAGAGTTTGGCTTAGAGGTTACCAGATTTTGAATGGAAGAGATAAAGTGTTTATTCAGGAGGGTAGCTGTTTCCTGAGAGGAAGAGTTAGGGTATGGAGAGGGATTAGAAGGCTTTCCCAGGATAGAGGATGTTGTTGAGAGTTGACCAAAAGTTTAGAGGATTGGATTTGTTGTTAAGCTGAGCAGAGCTGTAGTATATCTTTTTGTCATTAGTTGTATTTTTTTTGCAAGGTTCCTCAGTTGTCTGTATTTTTGAAGAAAAGGTGGTTGTTTAGTTTTAGTCCAGGTTTTCCAAGCATGATCTCTTTGTTTCATAAGGAACCTAGTCTCTCTGGAGAGCCAGCGAGCATGGTTTGATTTTACTCTGATCTTCCTAGAGGGAGCTAAGGAGTTTAGAGTATTCATGAAGATGCTATTGAAAGTGCTTACAGCATCGTTTAGGGGGAGGTGTTTTAGGATGGACCAATCTATGTGTTGGAGAATGGAGTTAAATTGGGATGAATTGAAAGTCGATAGTTTTCAACAGTCTTTGATAAGGTGGGGTTTAGGAATATGGGAGTAGTGTCTTAAGATGGTGGTAGGGAGATGATCACTGAGGGAGTCAGGTAAGGTGGTGGGATTGTGGTATTGGTGGGGGGAATTGGTAAGGATCCAGTCTATGATGGAGCTGGAAGTGGAATTTTTATGGAAGTGAGTGGGAGATGTTATAAGTTGGTGGAAGCCTTGTAGGTGGATACTGAGTTGGGGGGAGTCAGTTGTGAGTTTGGACCAATCAATGTTGACATCACCAAGGATAAGTGTCTCATATGGTATGTTGTGGGAGAACCAGGATAGGATGTTTTCAAGAATGGGCAGATTGTTACCAGGAGGAAGGTAGATAGAGGCAATTGCAAGTTTTTTGTGGAGATTCAGATGACAGTTAAGGATGATAATTTCAGCTGGGAGGAAGTCTGGAATTGGGGAAGGGTATGGTGAGAGGTTAAGAATGTTTGAGTAGAGGATGGCCACGCCACCCCCTTTTTTACAGGTCTGTCAGAATGGAAGATATTATAACCTGGTGGAAGTATTTCACTATTTGAGATTTGTGGCTTGAGCCAGGTTTCAGATAGGGAGAGGATGTGAGGGGTATTGAGAGCTATCCATGAGTGCAGCTCAGTGACTTTATTTGCTAGACTCTGAATATTCAATCAGTAAATAGTTAAGTATTTGGATGGAGATGATTGTTGTGACTGAGGTTGGTGACTGTTACAGGAGTAAAATGGGGGCAGTGTAGAGGTTGTTTTGGGTACAGAGTTCCTCCCTAACCCAGTTCAGATGTAGCTTTAACAACTGGATGGGGAAGAGGTAATTCATCCCTGGTTTGCCATCTCTGTCTAATAGACACAGCCTGTAAATGGTTCATTTCCCAGATCCCTGTTCATAAATGTTTTACCTTCCAAGCCCCTGCTTGCATTTATTAAGGGTACCAGAACTTGTCAGAGATTTGAATGCATGGCTAGGCTTAAAAAGGCCTTTGTGGTCATTAGGTTCACAGGTGTTTACTACACTATCTGTGAGTCAGTTGACACTCCAGAAGGGTGATATAGGGATTTATTCTCATTTTATTTAGCTTTTCTACTGTGCCTGAGTGGGGAATTGTGTCAGGAGCTTTGGCCAGGTCGAGGTATGCAGAGGTATACTGTTTTGCCTTCATCTATTGTTTTGTTGAACTTCTCATAAAAAATCCACCAGGTTGAGAAAGCATTACCTATCCTTGTTGAAGCCAAACTGCCACTTTAAATTTAGATTTGAGTTAATGGTTTTAGTTGCATTGAGAAAATGATTGGTTATTGTATGTTAAATGGTGTATGAAGATTTATATAAGCTCTGTTTTTGCTCTGTTCTTGTTTTTTAATGCTAGAAAAGGTATGTTGGGGCAAAAGCTTGTGTGTGTTTGTAATAAACTAGTTTCCTTGGTACCTTTGAACCAGTACATTATGTTTTCTTCTTTTAGGCCGACCAGTTTCTTTTAGTCCTGCCAATATATTCAATTGGAGTGACTTACATTATGTGCACCCCCATTCTTTCATACTTTCTCATTTTTTGTGGTTGTCCTGCTTAGCTCCTGTCCATTTTGCTGCATTTTAAGCCACAGAGCTTTGCACTTGCTGTTGCTGGATTCCTTTTTTCTTGAAGAGGGTCTGGTCATGGTTTGACATCTTTAATGTAAAGACAGTTTGTAGCCCGAGTTTGGTCTTATGTTCTCTGGGTGAGAATGCAGTCATATTGTTCATGATGCTGTGACATGCCTGACAATGTGTGTGTTAATTTGGAATACAAGACGTCTATAGGAGCAAATGCTGTGACATGCCTGACAGTGTGTGTGTTAATTTGGAATACAAGACGTCTATAGGAGCAAATGCTGTGACATGCCTGACAATGTGTGTGTTAATGTGGAATATAAGACATCTATAAGAGCAAATGCTGTGACATGCCTGAGAATGTGTGTGTTAATGTGGAATACAAGACATCTATAGGAGCAAATGCTGTGACATGACTGAAAATGTGTGTGTTAATGTGGAATATAATACACATTGGGAGGGTGGCCTAATGGTTAAGGTGTTTGCCTTACAAACACAAGGTACAGGGTTTGAATCTCACAGGGGATAATTGGCTAGGCTTAAAATGGCTCACAAGGGCAGTTAGCCTAGTACTAACCTATGAACCTATAATCTATGAACCTATAAGAGGGGCAAGGGTTGGGATGGATATCTCCAGAACAAAGCAGATTTTTAGTGAGGAGAGAGTGTGTAGTAGATGCTAGATGGAGTTTGTATAGTTTTGACTTAGCTTTGTGGGAAGGTTTAAAAACCTGTATTATGGATAGTTTATATAGACTTGAGGTAAAGGTAGTAAAGAGATTAGGGGAGATAGTAAAAGATGAAGTAGTTGGATATATGTTTTATAAGTCAGAAGTTGGTGAACATAGGAGTGGGTCAGAGAGACTGGAGTGGTAAGAGGTGGAGATAGAGAGAATAAGGAGTAGTGTAGAAGATATTAGAAAATAATAAATGTTGGAATAAAATATGGTCAGATAGAGTAGGTATAGAGACAGTGGTACAGAGGAAGTGGTGTTGACAAGATTGACAGATTAGTAAGGTGGTTGTGGCAATAGGCAGGAATAAATAAATGAAATACGGTACTATATGCAAAAGAGCAGATAAAAGTGTACTTAAATTCACTTATACGTCCAGCTGGTTTCAGGTGGATGTTAGCCATCCAAAGCTCTGATATTAAGCAGAGATAACTCAAAATGTACCACTTATATAAGGCAAGACAGGATGTCAGTGATGAGCTGAAACTACCCCCCACTGCTATCAATGGCTACACAGAAATTCTAAAAAGTACTCTGTAGAGAGACAGCCACAACTTCAGCTGAGTTAATATTCAGTGAAAAACACAAATAAATAAATTAAATACAGTACTGTATGCAAAAGAGCAGATAAAACTGTACTTAAATTCACTTATACGTCCAGCTGATTTCAGGTAGATGTTAACTGGCCAAAGCTCTGATATTAAGCAGAGATAACTCAAAATGTACCACTTATATAAGGCAAGACAGGATGTCTGTAATGAGCTGAAACTACCCCCACTGCTATCAATGGCTACTCAGAAATTCTAAAAAGTACTCTGTAGAGAGACAGCCACAACTTCAGCTGAGTTAATATTCAGTGAAAAACACAAATAAATAAATTAAATACAGTACTGTATGCAAAAGAGCAGATAAAACTGTACTTAAATTCACTTATACGTCCAGCTGATTTCAGGTAGATGTTAACTGGCCAAAGCTCTGATATTTATCAGCTTAGTTGTACTGCTCTCACTCTGCAGAGTTTCCCTTATCAGTAGTTTACAGTAGGGTTTTCTCAGTTTTAGTTCCTGCCTTTTAGCAGCAATAGCAAAACTGTGCCCCAAGCCATTTGTTTACCTTTGTTGGGCTGGTTGTACAGAATTAACTCTGCCGTTTTAGCTGGGAATTTCTGGTTAAAGGCTTATAGTGCCTGCATATTTAAACTGCTTCTTACTGAAATTGGTACACCTTGTTTGCTGTAGCATAGACTAGATCCAGGCCTTCTGAATCTAGCTTTGTTTGTATAACTTGAGCACTAATCCAGGCATTCTTTAAAGTATTCAATTGTATCTATTACTGCTTGGTAGTAACTTGATTAAAGTGTAGCTATCATTCTAAGTCTTTTGGATTAAGCACTTGGGCTTCAGACCAGTTGTTTTACATTAGGAAGGTTTGTGGCCTGCACTGTGGTGGCAGGACAGGTAGCTTACATCCTTCTAAGTTGTGAACTGCTGATTGAGGGTTCAGTGTCTGTTATTCTAAAAGTGTATTAGTTCTGGTTTAAGCACTTGGGCTTCAGGCCAGTTATTTTACATTAAGAAGGTTTGTGGTCTGCACTCTTGTGGGAGGAGAGGCTGGACTCTGCCCTTCTGAGCTGGGAATTTCTGGTTAAACGCTTATAGTGCCTGCATATTTGAACTGTTTCTTACTGAAATTGGTACACCTTGTTTGCTGTAGCATAGACTAGATCCAGGCCTGCTGAATCCAGTTTTGTTTTTATGCTTGTTTGTATGCTTGTTATTTCCCTGAAATGCTAATTCCACCTAAAACGCGGCTTTTCAGCGCTTCTGTGGATCCCTAGTGATAATTGCATTGCTTACTGTACTTATTTCCTTGTTTCACTTGAAAGAAAGTTACTGTTTGTCACTTTTGCATTTAAGTTACCTGTAACACATTGCATTTAAGTTACCTGGCACTTGCTCACTATAGCAGTTATATAAGTCAGCACTAAAATATTAAAAGCACTACATCCTCACAAACTCCCCTTGAGTACCTCGTTCCCCATTGGCCCTTTTTTTTCAATTATAAAGGAATTCCCAATACTATTCTAGCATGTCCAAAGGTCAGTTGTCAATCTCCTCTCCGGTCCAGCTGGTGAATCTGGGAATCTTGAGGCAATGTTACAACTGTCTCATGTACACAGACAACCTTCTCCTCCTCCCAACAAATTCCAACACATGTGAGAGATGCAACCATATAGCCATACTGGAGGCTAAGTTCTCTCAACTCAGTACTGGCGAAACCAGTCAGGAGGAAAAGGAAACCATACTCACTACAATTCCAGTCTCACATAGACCTTCCATGACAGCAAACCAAAAACATAAACACACAAAAACATACTCGGAGGCTCTAAATAAAAATCTGCCTAAGCAGCAGAGACCTCCAAAGCAGACACCCAAGCAACCGCTACCCCAAAACAAAACACGTGCAACACATAGCTCACAAAGCCAGTGTGCCGAACATTCACAGCCCTTAAGGCTAAACAACACACCTGATACACTTGTAATAGGTGACTCTATCGTCAGGCACACTGACGTCCCGCTCACGAGGCTGAACAAGGAGAAGGTCACGGTGAGCTGCCTGTCGGGCGCTAGGATCCGCCACATAACACAAGCACTCAGGTCACTCCAAGGCAAGTACAAATAGGACTCAGTCATTGTCCATGCTGGTGTGAATGACCTGAGACGTACCTCCTTAGACTACATGAAAAGAGACATAGAGGAGCTCTCTGAGCATGTAGCCCAGGCCGGTATGACCCTGACCTTGAGTAGCATCTTACCCTCACCAAGAATGATGCCACAATATGAAGACAAGATGATCAATTTCAACAATTGGCTTAAGTATTGGTGTCATTCAAAGGGGATCCAATGCATGTCAGCCTGGGATGACATGCTCGACAAGCCACGATGCTTCGCTAGGGACGGCTTGCACCTGTCACCCCTGGGCTTTCGAATATTGGCAAAGGCTCTTGCTACCCCCATAGTGCCTTTTTTAGGCAAGGCTCAAAAGACAAACCCACCTCCATAGGTATCACAAGGGATAAGAAACTAAGAGTAATGCTACTCAGTGCCAGAAGTCTAAACCTCAAGATGCACGCACTCGAAACTCTCCTTAGCATGGAGAACATCGATATCTGTGCAGTAACAGAAACCTGGTTCAAGGCTCCAGAGAGCACCCCAGCACTACCAGGTTATACCTCATACCATGCTTTTCGACCCCAAAACTTGGACTGAACCAGAAAAGGAGGGGGAGTATCAATATTCATCAAAGATACCCACACCTCCAGGTTGGTGGCACAGCACGAAGCATCAGAGACTATCCATGTGCAACTAACAGTGGGTAAAACTGCCTCCCAGTTTATAGCCTGCTACAGACCACCCTCCCAAACCCAGGAACCCCACTCGGCCTTCCTGAGAACACTGGAAAATATGAAGGTCTTTCCAAACACCATTATATTGGGCGACTTCAACTACCCAAACATAGACTGAGAGCATTACTCTAGCTCCAACACCCTAGCCCAAAGGTTCCTAGAATTTATAAACTCAAATGCTATGGAACCACTTGTTACCACTCCCACAAGAGGGGAAAACATACTGGACCTGATCATCACAAACATGGGGACTCTATGCTCCAGACCAGAAGTGTATCCCTCACTGGTAAGATCAGGCCATAAACTAATCTCACTGGATATTCACATCCCGACCCCACCCCCTGCCCTGAAAACCACAGTGAAAAACTTCTCTAAAACAAATTTCACACTCCTCAAAACTGAGGTGGAATCCTTCAAAGCTCCCGGGCCTGTGGAAAATACGGCCCAGACCGCAGAATCCTTTATAAACGCATTCTGTGAACACCTTCAGGAATGCATGGATCATGCAATCCCAAATAAAACCAAGACCCAATCCTCCAAAGGCAGGCGTCCTGTCTGGTGGACCCCAGCCATAAACAAACTATACAATAGAAGGAGGAAGCTACTACATGATAGAGCAAAATCCCAAAAAGGGAAGACATCTCTGATCAGTATTAGCAAAAAACTACGGGCACTCATAAAATCGTCTAAGGCCAGCTTTGAGAGAAAAATTGCACAGGACACTAAGGATAATCACAAGGCTTTTTTTAGTTATGTTAGGAACCTGGGTGGGAATTCCCAGATATGCTCAGAATTAGTCCAAAATGACAAAAAATACACCGAACCCACAGACATTGCCAACATCCTAGCTGACAGGTTCAGCGCAAACTTCTCCCCCCCACCAAAAGGGCAAATATCTATCCCAGCAGAGTGCCGCCCCTCTGACATCTCAGATGCACAGGTAAGAGCTGCCCTCTCCAAAGCAAAAAACACAGCATCAATGGGACCAGACGATGTCCCGGGCTGCGTCCTACATGAACTCCAAGAAGAGCTAAACCCAAACATAAAACTACTGTTCAATCTCAGCCTTACTACAGGATATGTACCCAAAGAGTGGTGTACAGCAACAGTGGTCCCTCTCCACAAAGGTGGTGCCTCAAGGGATCCTGGAAACTATCGCCCCATACGCCTGACTAGCTTGGTCTGCAAAGCTATGGAAAGGATCAATCATGGACCTCATAAATAAAGATATTGGGGACCTACAGACACTGGATCCTACCCAGTTCGGCTTTGTTAAGGGCAGATCCTGCCTCTTAAACCTGGTTGATTTCTTTGAAACAGTCACCAAGGCCATTGACGAGGGGAAGGTGGTCCACACAGCCTACCTGGACCTCGCAAAAGCCTTCAATACAATACCCCACTCGGGCATTATAGATAAGCTCACCAGCTTAAATATAAACCCCTATGTCACTAGATGGGTTGCATACTGACTCAAGGACAGAACCCACATGGTTAGAATTGCTGGAGCCATGTCAGACTCCAAACCAGTTACAAGTGGCGTCCCACAAGGCTCAGTCCTGGGACCATATTTCTCGGAGGTACAGGCCAACACGGAAGGACTGTGGCTGACCAAGTTCGCAGATGACTGCAAACTGGGCACCATAATCGACTCTCCAGCCGACACAAGCATCCTCCAAAAGGGCTTCATAGAAACAGACAACTGGCGCCAGAGCCATGGCCTCAAGCTAAACGCCAAAAAGTGTGTAGTCATCCCCTTTGGCAAAAACAAAGTGCCCACAAATTACCACATAGGTGGTAATCCATTAAGTACAGAAGAAGTAATTAGGGTCCTGAGGACCCAAGTTGATAGCAATCTCTCATTTGACAACCACGTGGCCAAAGTGGTTAGAAAAACATTTTATATAGCCCACCTAATCATGAAGGGATTCACATCTAGATCAGGGGAGGTCATCGTCCCTCTTTACTCATCCCTCATCAGGCCCATAATTGAGTACAATGCCCCTTTTGGGATGTACCTTACCAGACACCTGCAGCAACTGGAAAGACCCCGAAAGTACCTCACCAAGAGGATCAAAGGGCTCAAACAGATGCCATATGCTGCCCGGTTAAAGGAAACTCCAGCTCTACTCAGTGGCATACTGCCTGCTCAGAGGCGATCTGTGCCTGACGTATAAAGCCATGTCCAACCCAGAATTAATGGACATGGTGCACCTCAGAAAATGCAAATCACATCGAGCTATGCGCTCGAGAGACTTGAACCTCAGCACTGAAATAAATAGGACATTCTGGAGTGACAGATTCATAACCCAGAGGCTCCCTTCACTCTGGAATAAAATCCCAGTCAAGGTTAGGCAGAGTCCCTCATTGACTCTCTTCAAGAGGAATCTTGATGAGTGGATGGGAGATTGTAGGTTTACCTTGGGTATCACTTCTGTGCAACTGTTAGACAGAGGCACAGTATACTAACCTCGAAAAAGGGCATAGCAAAATTAATTTAAAATGGGTGGTGAAAGCCAAACACACTCTGGCTAGGCTTATAAATGCCCTAGGGCAGATAGCCTAGTATGAACCTATTAATGGGTTGAGAAGGCCCAGACTTATTGTCATTTAATCCCACTGCTCTCTTACACTTTTTAATGGCATCACAAATTTGCTTAAAGACACAGCTACATAACACGGTGATTTTCACACATTCACCCACCTTATACCATCCATCACAATAGTATTAGCTGCTTCAAACTGTATCGCTTTGCTATCCTACCTCATAGAGCACTCCTCTAGAGGTCAAGTCCCTCCTGCCAAGAATGCAGCAGCTCAACAAAGAAGAACTAGCCATCTCCCACTACTGTTAGGAGTCTGAATATCCCTCGCAGATGCCTCTGACAGGATTTGCCCCATCTCCATTATTGTACCACTTCGGGAAAATTTAAACCAAGATTAGACTGGTGCGATCTTCTTCTTCTTTCGGCTTTTCCCGGTTGGGGGTCGCCACAGCGGATCACTTGTCTGCTCATGATCGGCAGTGGAGTTTTACAGTGTCGAGTTGCCAGCCTGGCATCCAACCTTCCACAGAAGGCACCCACAGACACACACTCATGCTTGGGCCAATTTAGAGTGTCCACTCCACCTACAGTATGTCTTTGGAAGGAAACTGGAGCACCCGGAGGAAACCCATGTGACCACAGGGAGGACATGCAGACCCGCAGTGAAGGCACCCCAGCCAAGAATCGAACCGGAGAACCTCTTTCTGTGAGTTGACAACGGTAACTGCTGCACCACCGCAATTAGACTGGTGGGATATTAACCAGATATCAACACAGAGCACAGAGCACACAAGAGTACAATTCCACAAATTCCCTTACTAGCAAAACAGGAACACATTTTATTTCCTGGTATTGGACTATATACCTCTGTTCACCCCAAGTATAATCCCTTATTATACACCTCATGCGTTCTAGTTTAAGACCTCTGACCTTGACCCTTATTATACACTTCATTTGTTCTAGTTTAACTCACTCACATTCAACTTAAATTTGAATCTCACACACTCAAACATTTATGGGAAGCCTGACACAGATTTCCAGCTGTGGCCCCTGCCCAATACAAATGGTAACATTGCCACCAGAGTCAGACAGTCTACACGCACCTGAAAGTGTGATCCATTTTTAAAAATTAAATATTAAAATGAATGATAGCTATGACCAGAAGCAGCCAAGTATTCAAGGTGAACTGCAGAGTATTAAACAGGTATAAGCACTCTCTAAACTCTAAAGAATACACTAATTGTCCAGCCACAGTGTACAGTAATGAAAAACGTTTAATAATAATTAAAATGATTACAAGAATTATAAGTCAATAATTTTCAATAAACACAAAAATTCAGTCACCAGAACTATGACATTAAACTGTAGGATAGAAGTCCATCATCTTAGAAAAGCTCTATCTAAATAACTAAACATTTCTAATCTAACTAGAGAATACTGCCTCTGAGCTAATGTAAAATAAAACAGCAAGGAAAAGTCAGGTGTACAGTTTTTGGTGAGTCCTGTTTTGGGTATCTACTGCACAGCACTGTAACTGACTGCAAATCTTAACTAACTGCCCTTCAAATGAATTTTGCTGTCTCTTTTGTAGTCCAGGTTAATAGTCTCAACTGTTTTATTTTAAAAATAACAATCAACTGTTTGAAAAAGTTCTTTTTCCTGTCAATCATCTGTTCAAATAATCACCTGGCAGACGGGGACATTCTAAAGACATCACCTACTAATCAGCTGATTCTCCACAGACAGTTTATACTCCCTCACAAACATGTACAATTAGAAATGTATCAAGACCCTGACAGATTCTTTAAATATTTTGTATAAACAGGGAAATACTCAACATTTTAAACACTTATTTACGTTTTCACAATTAGACATGCTGGCATACAATGCAAGTTAATCTGAGAATATATACAAATCTCCTGTCAGACATGCTAACACAGATGACAGTGTTTTCATTTTCTTCACATCCTGTAATAGGTTGCCCTGTCTTCAGTTGAGGAGCAGCCTCCCACAACATTTCTCCTTTGTCTCTCTTAAGGTATAAACTGCACTGCAATCTATTTCTCCATAAAACAAAGTAGCAACCCTGTAACCAGTATAATAAAAACAACCCAAAGATTAAAAAATATTTAACATTAGATTTTGATTACACTAGTACTGAATAAAAAATATTCTTTACATTACCATAGATCAGGGCCTCACTATTTTGTCTAGGGACTAGCCCCACTTCACTCAGCCGCATTAAGAGTTGCTACATTACGCTTCCCACCAAACCCCATATCATTAACATGTCAACTGACTGTTCACTACTCATAACATCCAGTATAGTCAACCAATTAATTACAAATCAGAAAACGACAATCTTTTCCCCCAACCTTCTCTTATCACCCCCATAGGTGCATCTCCATATTTTTTGTTTCTTCCTCTCTGATTTGATTTGGGTGGGTTTGGGGTTGGCATACTAGTTAAGGTATTTCATAAACATAAAAGTACAGGGCTTGATTCTTACCTCTGAAATGGTAAATTGGGTTAGGCTTAAAATGGTCCACAATTGCAGATAGCCTAGTACTAACCTATGAATCCCACACTCCTGTGCAAAAAAAGTACCAAATCTACTTCTCCATATCCTCAAAAACTCTACCACCCACCCTAATTAACTAATAGAGAATGGAGTTGTCCACCTCAACCCTGGCCCAATGCTAGCCCCACCTAAACAAACTTAACATCCAACCTACCCAACCCCCTTCATAAATATTCCCCTCCTCAGCAATCCTGTAAAACACAACAAACCCCTGTTTTCTCCAGCCTACAAATATATAATCGCAGTGCCTGCAACATCTACAATAAGATATCTGATCTTCATGCATGGATTGAATTCCATCAACTCCACATCCTAGTTATCACTGAAACCTGGTTAAGACATTAAGTTAAAGATGAAGAAAGCACTCCTTCCAGTTATGCCATCACTGGGAAAGACTGAATAGGTAAATGGGCTGGGGGTGTGGCCATCATCTTTCAAGCAACCTTAGAAATCCATACTCGCCTCCCAACTATTCCACAGTACATCAGTGATGAAATACTAATAGCCAAACTCCACCTAAACAGTCAGAATTCGATAACCATTGTAGCCACCTACTTCCCCCCAAAAATGCCAAGACTACCAAAAACTCAATTAGCTACCTATCGTCTACTTTTAACCAAGAAACAATCCTACTTGGTGACCTTCACAAAGACTGAACCTAACTCAACCTCCCCCATAATATTAACGTCTATCATTTCACTCAGCTGATCCTACAACCAACCTGATTTGACAAAGTATCAAAAACAATCCATACTAAACTGCATATTCAACTAACCATGAAAAAATTAAACTAGCTATCACCCTCCCACACACTATGATCATCACCCCATCTAAATCAAAAGAAAATACCATAAGTCCCCTAAACACATATACTTAAACTCTGTGAGAAACTTAACTCATTTTTGATAATTACATATATAATGACATTTAAACAATGTTACTGGGAACCCCTCAAATATCTGCTTGTAGATGAAGCTGTCTGTCACTTCAGTAAGTCCTTTTTATACATAAACCAACAAGGTCCACTGAGGCATAAAACAGTGAAAGTCAGTTCTGCCCCATGGCTAATCAATCAAGCTAAACAACTCACGATAGACACTGACAGTGCCTGAAACCAAATGGCAAAGCTAGGACCTAGATCTGCCTAGAGAAATATCGGTGTCTCAGAAACCACATGAAAGCACAAGTTCAGTATGATAAAAAGACCTTCTCCACAACCAGAACTACACATACAAAAGACCCCCAAATGATTTTGGCAAAATTTAAACAACCTTCTCAAACCAGGCAGAAAACCTCCCCCAAATCCTTTCCCATCTGGAACCAGCCATGACATTGCAGACAAATTCATCAAACACTTTATACCCAGTACACTACTTATCTCAAACAATTATACTCACCCCATCTAACCCCCAGACCATAGCTCCATACCCAAACTCAGCCTAACAACTATCCAGACAAATAACCACCAAAAAGTAAACTAAAAACTGTAACCCACAATACTAGCTCCTGACAACCTCCCATCTGAATACATTAGTATACCGCTGACACCACTTTCTACCCTGTATCTATCCAATTAATAGATCCATTATAGAAAAATACATCCCAGTCCTATGGAAAGCTTCCTTCAGAAACCCATTACGCAAAGGTGGCACATTTACTGAACTGTTAAACTATTGCCTATAGCAACCCTTCCTCCCCTATCCAAAGTACTTGAAAAATGCATACATCAACTCCTACATTTTCTTCTTGGTAGCCAATTACTTTCTTCTACTCAGTATGGCTTTTGCCTTCACCACAACACCAAAATTACCCTGCTACATTTCCTAGATACCATTAATCTAAAATGATCAGTAAAAACAAAATGTAAACTCCAGCAAAGCTAGAATTTCCACTGAGTTACCTCCCAAACCTCTTGTATCAGAGGCACATGGGATATATGCAAATGATGCTTATGAACATCAGGTGTTTCGGCTAATTGGCAATTTGGAATGCCCATGACTTGTTTCATCGCTTTAATGGACAATTTCAGGCCAATAAAGCCAAACCCCAGTAGTTGTGGATATGCATATTTCAGCCTTGTTATGACCTCATTAGCTCAGCTTAAGCAGAGTGTTTCACTAAGCATTAGAAACACAGGGCTGTTATACCCAGCTGATGTCCATTGTCATTAGGGTCACTGCAAAAATATCTCAAACAACAAACTAAAACAGTGAGTGAGAAGGTCACTGAAAAAAAACAAATCAGTAAAAACACATTGAAAACTCCAGCAAAGCTAGAACTTCCACTGAGTGACCTCCCAAACCTCTTGTATCAGAGGCACATGGGATATATGCAAATGATCCTTGCCATATATCCCATGTTCCTCTGGTACAAGAGGTTTGGGAGGTCACTGAGTGGAAGTTCTAGATACCGTTAATCAAAATAGAAAACTCGGGTAGTTTTGTCTCCACCATTTTCCTGGACTTGTCAAAAGCCTTCAACACTCTCTCTCATATCCATTTTTATATGCTTTACAACTCCCTTAACTATCTGGTTCACCAGTTAGCTAAACAGTTGCACATGGTCTGTCAAATGGAATGACTCCAACTCTGCATTCCTTCCAGTCATTACAGGAGTCCCCCAAGGCTCCATACTTGGGACAGTACTTTTCAATATTTTCATTAATGACATGCACAAGAAATCAAAAGTCGCAACCATGATACAGAGTTTGTGTCTATAGAAAACTGGCTAAATAAATCTCAGTTTGATCTTAAACCACAGCAAAACCAAAACTAATCCTATTCCTTCCTAACAATAAATCAAAACAGCACCTACCTTAATATTATCTCCTCAAAAAACACAGAAATCGAAAGCATCACCAACACAAAATTCTTAGTAGTTACTATTGATAAAAAGTTGCAATATGATGTATGCATTGATACTACAGTCTTTTATAAAAAGTTACAGTAAGAGCTGCACATTGACACTACAGTCAAACTAGGCTGCTAAGTGATCATAGTTAAAAAAAAAAAAAAAAAAAAAAGAAAAACCTGCTGGCTCCCTTTACTTCCTACACTTATATATGCCTCTGCAATATTCACAAATCTCAACTCTTCTACTAAACACAAACAAGCACCCACAACAAAATTAGCAAATTTGACTGCAGCTTCCAAAAACACTCCCACCACTGCCACTGCATGGTACTCCATACTCTCAACTGGCTTGAACGGCCTTAACACATCACCCTCGCCCAGCTACTCACAGCACACAAAGTACTTTGCCATCCACTTAAAACATGCTCTTTGTCAACTCTCATCCCATGGCATGCACCAAACAGAACTCTAAGATCCTCTGAACTTAAACTAACTAATAAATCAAATAATTATTGTAGTGACTCATTATTCTCCGCCTCCATCTCCAAGGCATGAAACAAACTTCCAAACCACTTCAGGCTTTTAAATAACCTGTGATAATTCAAATCTACACTAAAATATCACCTGGCTAACAATAAACTATGGAACTGCATTGCACCTGCAGTTTGAAGTATGCAATCCTAAGTTTGTCTGCTGTGGATACTATACAAGTGTATTAGTATAGTATTTTTGACTTTACTCGCAATATCCTGAAAACATGTATTTCCTTCATGGGGTCACTAAGCTAATGACCATTGGGGCTCTTATAAATCTAACTGTGCAACCAAAATGTGGCCTACAAATTTGGTTTATATGAGTAGTGATTTATTGATTGCTTCTGTCCATCAGAGACGTAGGAGCCAGACCAGGGGTGAGTTTCCGATTACCCATCCATTAGTCCAAGTTATGTTTAATCTGGTAAACTTTGTAAATGATGTTTGTTGACTATTAACTTTGAAATACTTATTTGCAAATAATCTTTGTTGATAATCAAAATGTGTTTCAGTCCTTGTTTTGGAACTTCTCTCCCCAGGCCTTTCCCAGTAAACTAAAGCAAGCAAACAAATGAATGAATGAATAAACAAATAAAAGAATCACCATTTTCCAACACTACATCATTTAGTAATACCCCATGCTTTGAGGTATATGGGAGAAATAAGCAAAGATTGTTATTATGACGATGAACAGGAAGAAATTCATGTACGTTTGCAAAGGTCGAATCTGTTGCAGTTTTCCACAGTGATACTGACATGCAGTTACAGACTGACAGATTTACTCAGAAAATATTTTCCTTCCCCACTTTTTTTCCGTTCCTTTATTAATTTGTGGACAAGGCAGTTCCGCAGGAAATGCCAGAGACATCCCCCTTTTAATAGGAGTCCTGATCCTCCAAACAGAAAGCTGTATGGAATGTGGAATAAATACATTAATCAGAAGAAAACTGTTAACACGTATATTCGACATAAAGCAACATAGTGAAAACATCCAGCAGATGTGATATAATTGGTTGTGTGCAATAAAGTAATAAAAAACATAGAATACATTAAGCATCATAACAGAAGCAAGTATTGTCACAGGAAATGAAACTGTAAAGATTTATGGTGTTTAAAATGTTAGGTAGAGAGCTTATAAAATGTTAATAAAGCATTCTGTTAAAAAACAATGTTGTGTAGGACAGATGAGACTTTTTTTCTTATGAAATGTCCTGTAATTTGTTTGTGGGTTCATTTTGTAAAATCCTCGATAGGGGCCCTAAGATTGCTCTTTATTTATAGATGTGTTAACCTGTCTAAAAAAATTATGCATTTTCTGATGACGCCCAGAAAAGCTCCAAATATAGACATGATTACAGAATTAAAGCAGAACATTAATATTTATAAACAAAAGCAAAAAAAAAAAACTGCAGTCAAAAGCATACTAATAACAATGATTCATAGGTTAGTACTAAGCTAACTGCCTTTGCGAATCATTTTAAGCTTAGCGAATTATCCCTTGTGAACTTAAACCCTGCACCTTGTGTTTGTAAGGCAAGCACCTTAACCATTAGGCCACCCTCCCAACTCATGAGAACGGAGAATTGTATTTGTCAGTGGCAAAGGAGTAAAGAAGAAAGACGGCTTTATTTGTCAGTGTGGTACAGTACACATTTTACAATAATACAGCAGCAGTACATACATTGTTTACAGTGTGAGGAAAAGACAGGAGTATGACATTTAACCTATGAACCTGTTTAAATCAAAAGGTGTAACATTATTGCTGTGGATATTTAGGGTTAATGTGTAATGTCCTTCTTTTTCCATGTTGCAGTATTCATACTGTGAGATTTCCAGCCCTCAGGTGACCCGACATCGGCTCCTATACAAAAGCTTAAGCCTGATTGCTGTAGGTGCGTGGGACATCACATTTAGGGCCATAAACCGTGGAGTATAAATGTGACATCTGCACGCACAGAACTCAGAACTTTTCAGCCGCAGACGGCGATAACTTCATCCGCTTCGCTCCTACGTCCAAAGACTTCTAAAAGATAAGTACCCCATTGGGGTTTGCGTTTTTGTTACTCACTTAAGCTTTAACTTGGTTGCTGTAGTTGTTTTCTTTAGCCGATGTCAGAGAAAAAGAGTAAATGCAGATGCGGGTGCCAGATTCCGCACAAAGACTCCCACGACCGCTGTGTCATTTGCTTAGGTAAAGAGCACGACCATACTGCCTGCTCTGTTTGTCAATCCTTCTTATCCAAGACCTTACGCAGCTATCTGGCCACGTTAAATCTGTTTTTAGAAAACCAAAGGCTTAAATGCCATGCGCTTAGGATGGATCCTGAGTTGGCTGCCCAAGCCAAACAACCTCGGAAGAAGGCCAAGGTTTGCAGGCCTTCTCCTTATCCCGTTCCGCTTTCAGATGTTCCGTCGACTACCGGGTGTAACATTACTGCTGTGAATATTCAGAGTTAATATGTATTCTTGAAGCCTGTATTCAGGGGTATTGAAACACTGGGATGTACTGAGAAGTGCTTTGAGTGAGTCCAGGTTGAGGTAGCAAAGGGAAAGAGGAATTGCATTGTATGATTTTGATTCAGAAGATGCTTAGTATCTGGAAGGTATTATGGATGTTGTAGTGAGGCATAATAATTTTGTAAGTGCTTGGAGTGTGAGTGATAAATTAAAAGACATTGACTGGGAAATCAGTGTTAAGAGTTTTATGATAGGGCTTAACTGAATGGACATTAATTGGGTGATGTACAGGCTCAAAGCCAGGTGTGTGTGCAAGTTATTCTTTCTGTTCTAATTTAAATGTTTTAGGTTCTCAATTTCTCTCAGGGAGGTTGAAATAGAGTTCCATTATTCAGTGACAAGGCTAGCATACAACAAGTCTCCTGCAGCATTCTTGGATTTAATTATGGTAAGTAGAAGTTTGTCTGCAGAGTGCAGGGTTCAGCTTGGGCACTAGAGATGAGTGAGATTATTTAAGTTTGGACACTGTTCAGGCTTTTGGAGTATGTTGTGGATTATCATAATTTTGAGTATGTAAGTATGCAAGAGGGTTATAACCTAATTGTTTGAGAGCTAAGCAGTAGTTGTCTGGTTTGTAGCAAATTTGGTAGTTTTATCACAACACTTTGCAGTTTATGTGGTACTGTATATTCATAGGCTCATAGGAGGTTACTAGGCTGGTGGCCCTAGACCCTTTATAAGCCTAGCCATGTTAACACCAGGTTGCCCCAATTGTCCTTGGGTAGATGGATGTACTTTACAGATCAGCACAGACCACCTCTGTCCATGAGGGACATGGGTGCCACTCCAGAGGTGAAATTGTGGTCACCCAAACATTTGTCCAGGTTGTGCTGTTTATAGGTTCATAGGTTCATAGGTTCATACTAGGCTATCTGCCCTGGGGCAATTATAAGCCTAGCCCGATTCTGTATGGCTTACGCCACCCCTTGATTTGAGTATACTGTGCCCTTTAAGGTTTAGTTTACTGTGCCTCTGTCTAATAGTGACACAGGAGTAATCCCTGGGACAAACCTACGATCCCCCATCCACTTATTGAGATTCTTCTTGAAGAGATTCAGTGAGGTGCTCTGCCTCACATGAACTGGAATTCTATCCCAGAGCGAAGGGAGCCTCTGGGTTATGAACCTGTCCCTCCAGCAAGTTCTATTTATTTCTGTGCTGAGGTTCAAGTCCCTCGGCGTGTGGCTCTAAGGGATCTAGATTTACTGAGGTGGAGCATGTCCATTAATTCTGGATTTGACATAGCTTTGTATGTCAGGCATAGATCGCCTCGAAGTAGGCGGTATGCAACTGAGTAGAGCTGGAGTTTTTTTAACCGAGCAGTATATGGCATCTGTTTGAGACCCTTGATCCTCTTGGTGAGATACTTTTGGGGTCTTTCTAATTGCTGCAGGTGTCGGGTAAGGTACATCCCAAAAGGGGCATTGTATTCTATGATGGGCCTGATGAGGGATGAATAAAGGGGCACGATTACCTCTCTTGATCTAGATGTGAAACCCTTCATGATGAGGTGGGCTATGTAGAAGGTCTTTCTAACCACTTTGGCAATGTGGTTTTCAAAGGAGAGATTGCTATCAACTTGGGTCCCCAGGTCTCTAATAATTTTCTCTGTACTTAATGGGTTTCCGCCTATGTGGTAATTTGTGGGCACATTGTTTTTGCCAAAGGGTATAACTATACATTTTTTGGCATTTAGCTTTAAACCATGGCGCTGGCACCAGTTATCTGTCTCTGTGAGACCTTTTTGAAGGATGTTTGTGTCAGCTGGAGAGTTGATTATGGCGCCCAGTTTGCAGTCGTCTGCGAACTTGGTGAGCCATAGTCCTCCCACGTTTGCCTGTACCTCGGAAAAGTATATATCGAACAAGAGTGGTCCCAGGACAGAACCGTGTGGGACGCCACTTGTGACCGGTTTTGAGTCTGACATGGCTCCAGCAACTCTCACTCTGTGGGTTCTGTCTTTGAGCCAGTTTGCGACCCATCTTGTGACATAGGGGTTTATATTTAAGCTGGATAGCTTATCTATGATGCCCGAGTGGGGTATTGTGTCAAATGCCTTTGCAAGGTCCAGATAGGCTGTGTGGACTACCTTTCCTTCATCTATGGCTTTGGTGACTGTTTCAAAGAAGTCAACCAGGTTCAAAAGGCAGGATCTGCCCTTGACAAAGCCGAACTGGGTAGGATCTAGTGTCTGTAGGTCCCCAATGTCTTTGTTTATGAGCTCCATGATGATCCTCTCCATAGCCTTGCAGACTAAGCTAGTCAGGCTTATGGGGCGATAGTTTCCAGGGTCCGTAGATGCTCCACCTTTGTGGAGTGGGACCACTGTTGCTGTACGCCATTCTGTGGGCACATATCCTGTAGTGAGGCTGAGATTGTATAGCTGTTTTATTTGAGGGATTAGTTCCTCTTGTAGTTCATGTAGGACACAACCTTGGAACGCCATCTAGTCCCATGGAAGCAGTGTTTTTTGCTTTGGAGAGGGCAGCTTTCACCTGAGCATCTGAGATGTTTGGGAGGCAGCCCTCTGCCGGGATAGATATTTGCTCTTTTGGGGGGGAGGGGGTGGAGAAGTTCGCACTGAACCTGTCTGCCAGGATATTGGCAATGTCTGTGGGTTCAGTGTATTTTTTGTCGTTTAGAATCAACTCAGAACAAGTCTGGGAGTTGCATCCCAAGTTTCTAACATAACTGAAAAAAGCCTTATGATTGTCTTTGGTGTCCTGTGCAATTTTTCTCTCGAAGCTGGCCTTGGAGGATTTTATGAGGGATTGTAATTTTTTGCTAGTACTGATCAGAGATGCCTTCCCTATTAGGGATTTTGCTCTATCATGTAGTAGCTTCCTCCTTCTGTTGTACAGTTTATTTATGGCAGGGGTCCACCAGACTGGACGCCTGCCTTTGGATGATTGGGTCTTGGTTTTGTTTGGGATAGCATGATCCATGCATTCCTGGAGATGTCTGTAGAATGCATTTAAATAGCATTCTGCAGTTTGGGCTGTAGTTCCCACTGGCCCTGTGGCCTTGACGGATTCCACTTCGGTTTTGAGAAGTGAGAAGTTCGCTTTTGAGAAGTTTTTCACTGTGGTTTTCTGGGCTGGGGGTGGAGTCGGGATGTGGACATCCAGTGAAATTAATTTATGGTCTGATCTTACCAATGAGGGATATACTTCTGGTGTGGAGCATAGAGTCCCCATGTTGGTAATGATCAGGTCTAGTATGTTGTCCCCTCTTGTGGGAGTGGTGACTAGTTGTTCCTTAGCATTTGAGTTTATAATTTCCAGGAATCTTTGGGCTAAGGTGCTGGGGCTTGACTAGTGCTTCCAGTCAATGTTTGGGTAGTTGAAGTCGCCCAATATAATGGTGTTCGGAGAGATCTTCATGTTCTCCAATGTTTTCAGGAAAGCCGAATGGGATTCCTGACTTTGAGAGGGTGGTCTGTAGGATGCTATAAACTGAAAAGCAGTCTTGCCCACTGTTAGTTGCACATGGATGGTCTCCGATACTGCAATGCCACTAACCTGGAGGTGTGGATATCCTTGATAAATATGGAAACTCCCCTCCTTTTGTGGTTCGGTCTGGGTTTTGGGGCGAAAAGCATGATATGAGGTATAGCCTGGTAGTGCTGGGGTGCTCTCTGGAGCCTTGAACCAGGTTTCTGTCACTGCACAGATATCGATGTTCTCCATACTGAGGAGAGCTTCGAGTGCGTGCATCTTGAGGTTAAGACTTCTGGCGTTTAGCAGCATTACCCTTAGTTTCTTGTTCCTTGTGCTCTCTATGGGGTGGGTTTGACTTTTGAGCCTTGCCTAAAAAAGGCACTATGGGGGTGGCAAGAGCCTTTGCCAATATCCGAAAGCCCAGTGGTGACAGGTGCAAGCCGTCCCTAGCGAAGCAACGTGGCTTGTCGAGCATGTCATCCCAGGCTGACAGACACTGGATCCCCTTTGAATGACACCAAAATTTTAGCCAATTGTTAAAATTGATCATTTTGTCTTTGTACTGTGGCATCATTCTAGGTGAGGGTAAGATGCTGCTCAAGGTCAGGGTCATACCAGCCTGGGCTACATGATCAGAGAGCTCCTCTATGTCCCTTTTCATGTAGTCCAGGGAGGTGCGTCTCAGGTCATTCACACCAGCATGTACAATGACTGAGTCATATTTGTATTTGCTTTGGAGTGACCTGAGTGCTTGCGTTATGTGGCGGATCCTAGCGCCCGACAGGCAGCTCACTGTGACCTTCTCTTTATTCAGCCTGGTGAGCGGGACGTCAGTGTGTCTGACAATAGAGTCACCTATAACAAGAGTATCAGGTGTGTTATTCAGCCTTAAGGGCTGTGGCTGCTTGGCACACTGACTTTGTGGGTTATGTGTTGTGTGTGTTTTGTTTTGAGGTAGCGTTTGCTTGGATGTCTGCTTTGGAGGTCTCTGTTGCTTAGGTAGATTTTTATTTAGAGCCTCCGAGTATGTTTTTGTGTATTTATGTGTTTGGTTCGCTGATGTGGTGTTCCTGTTTAGGACAGGAAATGCATATAGAAAGGTTGGGAGAAGGTGGGCTGAGGCTGTGGTCACTCTGTCAGTGTCTGTAAGAAATGGTTTTGCTCTAAAAACGCTGCCAGTTTTTTTGTGTATCTTATTTACGGTTTGCAACACATGATCGAATTTCATTTCGTCATCTGCAATAACTCCAAGTAGTCTGGTATGAGAAACTAGTTCAATTTTTCGCATTGTTCATTCTTGTTACTGTGAACAGTTTTTGGGAGTAATAATGTTTAGGCATGAATAACATTAGCTTAGTTTTCTTGGAGTTAAATTGTAGGTTGAGGTTCTTTAGCCAGATTTTTAAGTGAGTTGCTGTAGCTCAGGCAAACTTTTGACACTACAGATAAGTGTTGAGTTGTCAGGATATCAGATGATTTGCAGATGGTCAGACTATCTGAATTGTCTGAACTGTTTTTTGACACATTTTACTGCATACTATACTAGTTCAGCTGTAACATAGCCCAATTCCAGGTTTGCTGTTTCTGGGTCTGTTTTGTAATGTCTGAGACTCAAATTCAAGCCATCTTTGTTGGTGAAACCCCTTTTGCATCCATGTGGGAGGAGAGTGCTGTCTGGGTCCCATCTAATCGAGGGTGATTGGGCTAGAGCTCAGAGAGAGCATCCTTATTGGCTAGTTTGAGTTAAAAGAATTATTTCTTATTTTATTTAAGCCACACGATGTTCATCGTGTTTCACTGTTGCAGTCATTACACTTGGGTTTTCCTGCTGGCAGGCTACCCGCAGTCGGCCTGAATTCCAAAGTCCTGGTCCAGCGTCTGCTGCTGTCGCCTCTTCCCTGACGTCAGTACTCCAGGGGTATAAAAGATAAAGCCGACGCCATTTTCTTCAGTCTTTCTTGTTGCGCGGTGCCCGAAGCAAAAGCAGTTCGCAAGTGTCGGTCGGCTGACTCCTGAGATTTTCGAAATTGAATTTCAGATCCGAAAATCTTCTATAAAGCTAAGTACCCCGTTGGGGAAACTTTTTTCTTGCTCCAGACTGATGTCAGAAAAAATTAACAATTGTATTTCTTGTGGGAAGCAAATACCTCATAAGGATTTTCATTCTTACTGTATTCCTTGCCTAGGCACTGATCACGACGTTGCTAGTTGTCGGTTTTGTGCTAGATTTAACCAACGCACGATTACGCGTCGGTACGATTTTGCTTTTCATTACTTTGCCCGAAGGTTTAACTATATAATGCCATCGGAACAATCGATGACCGGAATTCACAAAAAGCGCAAGGAAAAAGAAAAGGACAGGCATCCGAGGTCCAAAACAGACGACGAAGCCTCTTCTAGGTCAGTCGCCGGTTCTCAATGAGGCGCTTTCGCAGCCCCTGACACCCGCTACCTCAGATCCACAGGCTTCCTCCAACTCCCACGTGGAGACAACTAGGCCTGTGGATACTCAAGGTATTGGGCCTTCGGAAACTAATCCCTCAGATGGGTCCGGAGCCGCTGAGCAGGCATCGGCTTCTGAGGGTGTTTTCAGACCTACACAGCTTTATATCAAGCCAACTTCAGCATCCAAGACAAAGACTAAAACAGTTTTAAAGACAAGAAAACAAGTACAGCATTCTCCAGGACAGACTTCCATGCCTAAGAAACAGATGCTCAAAATGGCCGAAGACCTAATTACTTTGATCACGGGGATGGCATGCTCGACA
The DNA here is from genome assembly GCF_019279795.1 of Protopterus annectens. Lineage (NCBI taxonomy): Eukaryota > Metazoa > Chordata > Ceratodontiformes > Protopteridae > Protopterus > Protopterus annectens. The sequence goes on from NC_056729.1 coordinate 1,651,903,946, forward strand.
AGCCACGCTGCTTCGCTAGAGACGGCTTTCACCTGTCACCCTTAGGCTTTCGAATACTGGCCAAGGCTTCTGCCACCCCCATAGTGCCTTTTTTAGGCAAGGCATAAAAGACAAACCCACCACCGTAAATAGCACAAGTAACAAAAAACTGAGGGTAATGCTACTCAATGCCAGAAGTCTAAATCTCAATATACACGCACTCGAGGCACTCCTCAATATGGAGAGAATTGATATATGTGCAGTAACCGAAACCTGGTTTAAGGCTCCAGAGAGTACCCCAGCACTACCAGGCTACAACTCATACCATACATTTTGGCCACAGAACCCGGACCAAAATACAAAAGCCGGGGGCGTATTTAAATTCATCAAGGATACCCACACCTCCAGGTTGTGGCACAGCATGATGCTTCAGAGATCATCCACGTGCAACTAACAATGGGCAAAACTGCAATTCAAATTGTAGCTTGCTACAAATCACCCACCATGTCCCAGGACCCCCATTCCACGTTTCTGGAAACACTGGGAAACATAAATGTCCTACCAAACACCCTAATATTGGGTGATTTCAATTACCCAAACATTAACTGGGAGAGCTACTCAAGTACTAACTCCCTTGTCCAACATTTCCTAGAATTTATAAACTCAAATGCCCTGGATCAACTGGTCAACACTCCCAACAGAGATGACAACATATTGGACCTGGTCATCACCAACATGGGCAACCGGTGTTCCACACCAGAGGTCAACCCCTCGCTGGTTAGATCTGACCATAAACAAATCACTCTGGATATCCACATTCCGCTGCCACCCCCGGTCAAGGAAACCACTGTGAAAAACTTTTCAAAAGCAAACTTCACGTTACTTAAGACCGAGGTGGAAAGTTTCAAAGCCCCCATGCTAAAGGATAATGCTGTCCAAGCTGCAAAATCCTTTACTAATGCATTCTACGGGCACCTACAAGAATGCATGGATCGTGCTATCCCAAGCAAAACCAAGACTCACTCATCCAAGAAAAGGAAACCAGTCTGGTGGACTCCTGCCATAAACAAGCTATACAACAGAAGGAGGAAACTAGTACAGAAAAGAGTAAAATCCCAAGAAGGGAAGACATCTCTGATCAGTATCGGCAAGAAACTACAATCCCTCATAAAATCATCCAAGGCTAGCTTCAAAAGAAAAATTGCCAAGGACTCCAAAGATAACCACAAGGCATTCTTTAGCTATGTCAAGAATCTAAGTGGCAATGTTCAGATCTGCTTGGAGTTAGTGCAGAATGGCACAAAATACACTGAACCGACCGATATCACCAACATCCTGACAGACAGGTTCAGTGCAAATGTCACCCCCCTCTCACCCCCAAAAGGGCCCATAACCATACCAGAAGAATGTAGAGCCCCTGAAATCACAGACACTCAAAACAGCCCTCTCCAAAGCCAACAACACAGCATCAATGGGACCGAACGGTGTCCCAGGCTGTGTCCTACATGAGCTCAAAGACGAACTAATCCCTCACCTAAACACACTGCTCAAACTCATCCGCTCCAAAGGCTACATACCCATAGAGTGGCGCACAGCAACGGTTATTCTGCTCCACAAAGGTGGAGCCACAACAGACCCAGGGAACTATCATCCTATAAGCCTGACTAGCTTGGTCTGCAAGGCTATGGAGCGCATCATCATGGACCTCATTAACAGAGACATTGGGAACCTCCAAATACTGGACCCTACTCAGTTTGGCTTTGTTAAGGGCAGATCATGCCTCCTAAACCTGGTGGACGTCTTTGAGACAGTTACCAAGGCTATAGACGAGGGAAAGGTGGTACACACAGCCTACCTAGACCTCGCAAAGGCCTTCGACACCATTGCCCATTCTGGTATTATAGACAAGCTCACCAGCCTGAACATAAACCCCTACCTCACAAGATGGGTTACCAACTGGCTCACGGACAAAACCCACATGGTATGAGTTGCAGGAGCTAGGTCCGACTGTAAACCGGTTACAAGTGGATTTCCCCAGGGCTCAGTCCTAGGACCCCTCCTGTTCAGCATCAGATGTACAGGCAAGCACAGGAGGACTATGGCCGACTAAGTTTGCAGTTGATTGCAAACTAGGGGCTATAATTGACTCTCCGGCTGACACAGACATCCTCCAAATGGGTCTCACTGAGACGGATACCTGGTGTCAAAATCATGGCCTCAAGCTAAATGCCAAAAAGTTCATATTCATCCCCTTTGGAAAAAACAAAGTACCCACAAACTACCACATAGGTGTTAGTTCCTAAATACGGAAGACGTAATAAGGGATCTGGGGACCCAAGTAGATAGTAATCTGTCCTTTGATAATCACATTGCCAAAGTGGTTAGAAAATCCTTCTATGTGGCCCACCTAATCACAAAAGGGTTCGCATCCAGATCAAAAGAGGTCATTGTGCCCCTCTACTCATCACTCATCAGACCCATCTTAGAGTACAACACCCCATTTGGGATGTACCTTACAAGACATCATCAACAGCTGTAAAGACCACAGAAGTCAGCTGTAAAGACCACAGAAGTACCTCATCAAGAGGATCACTGGCCTCAGATGCCCTATGCAGCTCAACTGAAGAAACTCCAGCTGTACTTGGTTGCATACTGCCTACTCAGAGGTGATCTCTGCCTGACATACAAGGCCATGTCCAACCCAGAATTGATGGACATGCTCCACCTAAAGAAAACCTTATCCCCGCGAGCCACGCACTCTAAGGATCTAAACCTCACCACAACAATAAATAGGACGTGCTGGAGGGATAGATTCCTGTCCCAGAGACTTTCCATGCTTTGGATCAAGATTCCAATCTACATTAGGCAGAGCTCCTGGCTAACGCTCTTCAAGAGAAACTTTGATGAGTGGATGGGAAACAAAGTTTACCCCGGGATCACTTCAGTGGCTCTGCTAGACAGAGGCACAGGGAACTAATCTAAGGGGGCAGCGAAAGCCAACACATTCTGGCTAGGCTTATAAATTCCTTCGGGCAGATAACCTAGTACCTACCTAAATACTTATGAACCTATGAATGGATAATGGGTGACAGGTATGTTGGTACCACTGAGGCTAGGCTTAGTGTTCCACCTGACAGTAGAGCAGCGCTGCGAAAAACCTCTGGAGGACTAGGAAAATTTAACAAGCAAAATGTTTGCATCTATAACCATCACTACGTGACAGTGCATGATGGTGCGCTACACGCAGACAAGCACAAAAGTACAGCTGTGTACCTACCATAAATGTAGATGTTCGAGTGTATTCACTGTTGCAGTCGTTACACTTGGGTTATCCTGCTGTCAGGCTACCCGCAGTTGGCCTGAATTCCAAAGTCCTGGTCCAGCATTGGTTGCTGTCGCCTCTTCCCTGACGTCAGTGCGCCAGGGGTATAAAAGATACAGCCGACGCCATTTTCTTCAGTTTTTTTTGCCCCAGATGTCAGGTGCCCCCAAAAGGGTAGGCTAAAAAAAACATTGCTTATAAAAGCATGCACTAACATAAACAATACCTTCATCTACAAGAAAATACACCACATAGGTTGTATAGGATAGAGAAGTACAGATAAGTCCCAGCAAAGAAAAGGGGGATGGTGGGAGGGTAACCTGGACTGCAACAGTGAATACACTCGAACATCTACATTTATAGTAGGTACACAACTGTACTATGTTCATCGTGTTTCACTGTTGCAGTCATTACACTTGGGTTGAATCCCAAAGCTGAGGTTGGGCGGCTAGGTCTAAATAGCATTGGGAGGGGCTATAAGGCCCTGCAGAACTGCAGTGGCAAAGCCTGCTCTGGATTTAGAGTAAAGACATAAGTGGTAGTGCTTAGTAAAAGTGTGCATTGAAGACCAAGTTGCAGCCTCCAAAATATCCTTGGTTGGTTCTCCTCTGAGGAAGGCTGCTGAGGTGGCTGCTGCCCTGGTAGAATGTGGTCTAATGCCCTTAGGCACTGACTTACCATGTTGTGAATAGCAGAAACGAATGCAGTGTCCTATCCATTTTGAAATAGTCTGCTTTGAGATAGCCTTTCCTTGTGATCCTGCAGCATATGCCACTAAAAGTTGCTCAGTCTTTCTGAAAGCTTTAGTTTTGTCCAAGTAGAAGCATAGCTGTCTGTGTATGTCCAAAGAATGCAGAAGTCTCTCAACCTTATTCTGTGGGTTTGGGAAAAAGGTAGGCAAATGAATGGTTTGGTTAAGAGCCACACTGGACACTACCGTAGGCATAAATGTTGGGTTGTCCTTAGAGAAACCCTGTCCGGATGGAAGATAATAAAAGGTTCCACAAGCCATTAATGCCTGTAACTCAGACTCATCTTGCTGAAGTTATTGCTAGGAGCAGAGCTGTTTTCCATGATAAGAATTTTATCTCAGCTGTACTGGCTGGCTCGAAAGGAGGCAGTGCGAGTTTTTCCAAGACAAAATTGACTTCCCATGCAGATATTGGTGCTCTCCTTGGAGGTCTTATGTTTTTGGCCCCCCTGAGGAACTGCCTAAGCAATGGATGTGAAAAAATAGGTGGGTCCGTATTGTAATGAGCTGAAATGGCAGAGGCATGGATCTTAATCAATGAGAAGGATAGGCCTTTGTCCAGCATATGTGTTAGATATTGTAAAATCTGAGGAATATTTGGAACAAGCGTGTCAATTCCTTGTGCCTGGTGCCAAGCACAGAATCTCTTCCATTTTTCTGCATAAGATTTTCTGGTGCTGGGCTTCCTGGCCTCCAAAATAACATCCATAACAGCTTTAGAGAGAGGTGTATTCTGAATGGTCACACTATCCGCCATGCAGCAAGATTTAGGGTTCTGAGTTGGCTGTGCAGGATCTGATTGTTTTGTTGGGTCAGTAAATGAGGAATTTGAGGCAATGTCCAGGCTGGGCCTTGGGACAAGCTCCTTAGGATTGGGTACCAGTGTTGGCGTTGCCAATCTGGGGCAATTAGTATAATTTGTGGCTTCTCTTGTCTGACCTTTAGGAGTACCTTGGGGAGGAGAGGCAGTGGAGGAAAGGCATATACTGTAAGGTTGTTCCAGCTGAATGACAAGGCATCCACTTTCCATGCTTGTTTGTGATAAATCCTTGTGCAGAATCTCTGAAGTTGGGAGTTGTGAGGGGATGCAAAAAGATCTATGTTTGGGCATCCCCATTTCCTTGTTATCATGCTGAAGATATGTGGATCTAGTTTCCACAAGTGAGGATCCATGAGGTTTCTTCTTAGTTCGTCTGCCAGAGCATTTGTCTTTCCTGGCAGGAATTGTGCTTGCAGGTGTACTTGCTAGGTCAATGCTGTGTTCCACAAAATCATGGCTTGTCTGCAGAGGGGGTAGGAATGTGTGCCCCCCTGCTTGTTTATGTATCACATGACTGTGGTGTTGTCCATCTTTATCAGCAGCTGTCCTGGATGACGTAGGTCCTTGAAGGCTGTCAGGGCATTTTGTACTGCTAGCATCTCTTTTTGATTGATGTGAAGATGCCTTTGGCTTGGGGGCCATGTGCCCTGAAAACATTTTCCTGCCATGTGGGCCCCCCCAGGCATAATCTGATGCATCTGTTGTTAGTGTTTGCCTGGGTGTGGGTAAAGTGAAAGGCTGTCCCTTGTTGTGGTGACAGGCCTGTGCCCACCAACGAAACTCCTGTTGCAGGCAGGGAATGAGTGAAATTAATGATTCCAGGCTATGGCAATGTTAAGTCCAAACACTTTTTAGATACCATTGTAGTTTCCTCATATGCAGTCTTGCATATGGAATTAGCAGAATGCAGGAGGCCATGTAGCCCAGAGCCTGCAGAATTTTTCTTGCAGATAACTGGGTCTTTGTTGCCATGCTTTTGAAGTAAGAAGTCAGTTGCCTTTGTTTGTCTGGCGTGAGATAAGCCATCTGGGCAGTTGTATTTAAGCTTGTACCCAGGAATATTATCTCTTGAGAGGGTACTAGTTTTGATTTCTTTTCGTTTACTGTGTACCCTAGGCAAATTAGTTATCCTTTTATAAATGCCAGATGCTTTAGTAGAATGTCTTTGGTCTCTGCTTGAATAAGGCAGTCATCCAATAGGGATATATTTGAATTCCTCTTTGTCTGCAAAAAGCAATTACTGGTGAAGACCCTGGACGCAGTAGATAAGCCAAAGGGCAGTGCAGAGAATTGGTAGTGCATTGAGCCAGCTATGAATCTGAGGTATCTTCTGCAAGATTGTCTGATGAGGTCCAAAGTTACAAGCCAAGCCTTCTTGCCCAGCATGGGCAGAAGCTGCTGCAGAGTCAACATTTTGAATTTCGGAACGTCCAGAAAAGTATTTAGAATAGACAGGTCCAGAATTGGTCTCCATGCTTTGTCCTTTCTTGGTACTAAGAAAAGTCTTGAGTAAAATCTTTGTCCCTGCTCTTGTTGTGGTACTGGCTGAATAGCCCTCATGTCCAGGAGAGATGAAACTTGTTTTTATGCCTCTGCCCATTGATTGTGTGGCAGGTCTGGCATACCTTTTGCCTTTGGAAGGGTGTGAATGTGAAACCTCTAGCCCTGAGAGACTATATTTAGGACCCATTTGTCCTCGGTGATCGTGTGCCAATTTTGTGAACAAAGTGCTAGTTTTCCCCCTAAGGGTGCTGCCAAAAGATAAATGCTTGGCATTGGCAGGGGGAAGTCATTGGGACTGTTTCTTATATGGCTGTGATTTGTCTTCTCCGCTTTTGGAGGTAGAAACACCCCACTGTTTGGGCCTGTAAGAGCCCTGGGGCTGTTGTCTGCCTCTAGGGCATCTGTATCTGCCTCTTTGTGGCCTGTCTGACACTGGAAAGGACCAATTCTTAGAAGGCCAGTTCCTGCTAAATCTGGGTGGTTGTACCTGTAAGAAATCCTTCACTGTCTGCATAGATTTAACTTTATCCTCCATTTTCTTCAACACCTCTTCTGCCTTAACACCAAACAAAGTATCATGCTGTAATGAAGCAGCCAATAATTTTGCTTTAACATGATCAGGCAGAGTCTGTTCCTTTAACCAAGCATGTCTTCTAATAACAGAACCTGTTACAGTGGCCCTGCAAGAGGCCTCCAGTGAATCATAACCACATTGCAAAGTATGTTTTCCCACTTGTTCAGCTGCATGCAATAAATCCTGCAATTCCTTGTTCTCAGAACATTCAGAATTTGTCAACAATTTCTGTTTTAACAGAGACATTAAGTATTGCTGATATTTAAGCATATGAAACTGACAATTTAAAGCCCTTACAGCCAAGGTAGCAGAAGTGTAAACTTTTTTCCCCCATCTGTCCAGTGCCCTAGAATCTCTATCTGAGGGGACAGGGTTTTTTGCAGTAGCAGCCTTGACCCCTTTGGGACCCTGCAAAATAGTTTTTGGGTCAGCAGCAGGGTTTTTATATAGACATTTATGAGAATCTGGAACACTGTAGTATCTGTCTGGCTTAACAGGTGCAGGAGGTAAAGAGTCGGGAGACAGGCCGGACTCTGAAAATACATCATCTACAATGTCTAGAACACGTGGAATAGCAAGAGGTCTGTGCTGAGGTAGAAGAAGAAAGTCTGTGAGCCTTTTCTTAGAATCTGAATAATCTTGGCTCTCCCAGTGGAAATGCTCCCATATGATATGCAGGGTTTCCCCAAATGAGTAATCCTCAGGAGGAGAAGCTGAAGGAATAGATTCTTCAGCATCAGAATCCTCATAGGGAGGAATAGAGTATCCCTGTTCTGAAGAGGAGTCAGAGGAAATGGAAACCTGATCAGAAGAATCATATTCTGTATCTTGCCTAGGCCTCTTATCAGGAGGGGGATGGGCACCCATGATCAAAGTAATTAGGTCTTCGGCCATTTTGAGCATCTGTTTCTTAGGCATGGAAGTCTGTCCTGGAGAATGCTGTACTTGTTTCCTTGTCTTTAAAACTGTTTTAGTCTTTGTCTTGGATGCTGAAGTTGGCTTGATATAAAGCTGTGTAGGTCTGAAAACACCCTCCCCTGGGAGTTAAAGGTACACACTCAAAAGTGCTCTACTGGAGGGAATGAGTGTAGAATAACTGGCCTGAAGCCCAAGTGCTTAAACCAGAACTAATACACTTTTAGAATAACAGAGACTGAGCCTTCAATCAGCAATTCCCAGCTTAGAAGGATGTAAGCTACCTGTCCTGCCACAGCAGTGCAGACTACAAACCTTAATGGAAAACAACTGGTCTGAAGCCCAAGTGCAATAACCAAAAGACTTAGAATAACAGTTACAATTTAATCAGGCTACTACCAAGCAGTAATAAATGCAGCAGAATAAATAAAAATGAGTACTTTTAAGAACAGGCAAAAGCAAAATAAAGTATAAAGAAACACAAATACAGTAAAAGTAGAAGAATAAAGTGCAATTTTTTTTTCTTAGCAAAGTGCAAGGAGAGAGGAAGGAAGAACCTAAGTGGGTTGGCCTTCTCAAATCTTCTCTCTTTATTATGTAGAGTGAACACTAGACTCAGAATATGATCTCACTGTACTCGGTTAAGTGAGCAAATGAGATGTACACAGGAGGAGAGTTCTAATACAGACTTACAGGAGGGGCAGGCAATTCCAGAGCCACCAACACTAACACCAAGACAAGAACAGGAAGGGTGGGTGGGGAACTAACTGCAGAGAGATACACAGCACACTATTCAGTGAAACAATTAGGTAACAGAAAAAATAAAATACAGTACTTTTAAAACTGAATTCCTAAGTGCGACCTCTTTTTCCTGACCATGTAAATTTATCCAACACTATGGACGGACAATTTCCCATAGTTGCTCCAGCCAGCTTGGTCAACATGTGCATCCTGAGGTAGACTAGCAACTGCCTCATGTTCACCAACAACCTTCTACTCCTAGTCCACACAAGCTCACCATGTGAGAGATGCAGTTATATTAAGAACCTTAAATCCATGCTCTCTCACACACCAGTCAGGGCATATAGGTTCATAGGTGTGTACTAGGCTAATGGCCCTGAGGCCTTTACAAGCCTAGCCATAGGATTACCCTCGCATCATGCCACCCGACCTTAGTTCCAAGTGCCTTTGTCGAGTAGAGCCACTGGAGTTATCCCCGGGGTAATTTTCTATTTCCCATCCACTCATCAAGATTTCTATTGAAGGGGGTCAGCGAGGTGCTCTGCTTGACATGTATGGGAAGTCTAGTCGATAGCATGGGCAGTCTCTGGGTTATGATCCTGTCCCTCCAGTACATTCTGTTGATTGCAGTAATGAGGTTGAGGTCTCCGGAGTGTGTGGTGCGGAAGGATTGGAATTTCTTTAGATGTAGCATTTCTAACAGAACTGGGTCAGACATGGCTTTGTAAGTCAAGCAGCGATCGCCTCTAAGTAGGCAATATGAGAAAGAGAATTGTTGGAGTTTTTTTAGTCTGTCCATATCGGACACGTGTTTAAGGCCTAGGATCCTCTTTGTGAGGTAGTTTTGCAGCCTCTCCAGTTGTTGCAGGTGTCTAGTAAGGTACTTGCCAAATGGGGCATTGTACTTTGATGACTGGCCTAATGAGGGAAGAGTAGAGGGAGACAATGACTTCTTTCTTCCTGGATGCAAAACCCTTAGTAATGAGATGTGCCACATAGAAGGACTTTCTGACCACAGTGGCAATGTGGTGATCAAAAGAGAGGTTGCTGTCAACCTGTGTTCCCAGATCTCTTGTAACGCCTTCTGTGTTCAGTGGACTACCATCAATGTGGTAATTTATGGGAACCAGGTTTTTTTCCTAAAGGGGATGACAACACATTTTTTGGCATTGAGCATAAGGCCATGGTTCTGCCACCAGTCATTGGTCTCATTGAGGCCATTCTGTAGGATGTCAACATCACTTGGGGAGTTAATAATAGCTCTCAACTTGCAATTGTCTGCGAAATTTGTCAGCCAGAGTCCCTTTGTGTTGGCCTGGACTTCAGAGAAGTAGATACCAAACAGGAGAGGACCCAGGACCGAACCCTGTGGGACTCCACTCGTGACTAGTCAGCAGTCTGACTTGGAGTCAGCTGCTTTCACATTGTGGGTTCTATCTGTGAGCCAGTTTGCAACCCACCTAGTGATATAGGGGTTGATGCCTAGCTTGGTGAGTTTTTCTATGATTCCTGAGTGGGGAATGGCATTAAAGACCTTGGCCAGATCAAGGTAGGCTGTATGAGCCACCTTGTCTTCATCCACAGCTTTGGTGACTGACTCAAAGAAGTCGACCAAGTTGAGCAGGCATGATCTACCCTTCACAAAACCAAACTGTGTGGGATCCACAGTTTGGAGATTCCCTATATCCTTGTTTACTAGGTTCATGATGATGATGTGTTCCATAGCGTTGCATATCAGACTCGTCAGGCTAATTGGGTGATAGTTCCCAGGGTCTGTAGTCACTCGTCTTTTATGGAGAGGGATGACTGTAGCAGTGCTTCGGTAGGCACAAAGCCTGAGGTGAGGCTGTGATTGAACAGGGCATACAGGTGAGGTGCCAGTTCACTCTGTAGTTCATGTAGAACACAACCAGGGATATTGTCAGGTCCCATAGAAGCTGTATTCTTGCCCTTGGACAGTGCTGTTTTAACCTGTGCAGTAGTAATACTGGGTGCCTGGCAATCTGCTGGTATTGTGACTGGTCCTTTGGGGGGGGTAAAGTTGGCACTGAATCTTTCGGCCAGTATATTGGCAATATCTGGTTGGGAGGGTGGCCTGATGGTTAAGGTGTTTGCCTTACAAACACAAGGTGCAGGGTTCGAGTCTCACAAGGGATAATTGCCTAGGCTTAAAATGGTTTGCAAGGGCAGTTAGCTTATTACTAATCTATGAACCTATCTGTTGGCTCAGTATAGGAGGTACCATTGTGCAGTAGCACAGAGCAAATCTGGTTATTGCCATGGTGATTCTTTACATAACTATAGAAGGCTTTGTGGTTGTCTTTGTTATCTGCTGCAATTCTGTTTTCATAGCTAGCTTTAGAGGATTTGATGAGGGATCTCAACTTTTTGTTGAGGCTAAGGGAGTGTTTCCAGTGTTGGGACTTCACCTTATTCTGCATCAGTTTCCTCCTTCTGTTGTAGAGTTTGTTTATGGCAGGGAACCAGCAAATTGGCTTCCTTTTTTTGTAGGAGAGCATCTTGGTTCTATTGGGTTTGGCGAGTTCCATGCATTTGTGTACATTTTCGTACAGTGCATTCATATATGATTCAGCGGTCATGCAACTACTCTCCATTTGCATGGGTGCCGTGAAGTTAGCCACCTCTGTTTTTAGGAGCCCAAAATTAGCTTGAGAGAAGTTTGTCATGATGGTTACCTTTGTGGGGGGGGATGTGGATTTCCAAGGTGATAAGTTTGTGGTCAGATCTAACCAGGGAGGAGCTGACTGTTGGTGTAGAGCAACAGTCACCCATGTTAGTAATGACCAGGTCAAGGATGTTGCTACCTCTAGTGGGGATAAGAATGAGCTGGTCCAGGACATTGGAATTAATAAACTCTAGGAAACATTGGGCAAGTGTATTGGTACATGAGCAGTTCTTCCAGTTAATGGAGGGGTAGTTGAAGTCACCTAGTATGAGAGTGTTAGGTTGGAGCCTAATATCCTCCAGGGTGCTTAGGAACATGGGAGTGTGAGTCTTGGGACATGGTTGGGAACCTATAGCAGGCTACAACCTGAATCGCTGTCTTACCCAGTGTTATCTGCACCTGAAGTATATCTGATGCGTTATGTTGGGCTACCAGTCTGGAGGTGTGCATATCCTTTATGAATATGGAAACACCACCGCCTTTGGAGCTTCGGTCCAAGTTCTGGGGCCAAAAGTTGTGGAAAGAGTTATAGCCTGGTAGTGTAGGGGTGCTTTCTGCTGGCTTGAACCAGGTCTCTGTTACAGGACAAATGTCGATGTTCTCCATTTTAAGGAGAGCTTTGAGTGAGTGCATTTTGAGATTTAGACTTCTAGCATTGAGCAGCATGACCCTTAGATTGCATTTGTTTGTAGCTGTTACAGTGGTAATTTGGTCTTTGGAACACTGCCTAAAAAGGGCACTATAGGGGTGGCAAGAGCCTTGGCTAGTATCCGGAAGCCCAAGGGGGTCATACAGGCCATCTCTGGCAAAGCATCGAGGTTTGTCAATCATGTCATCCCAGGCAGGTGGATACTGGATCCCCTTAGAGTGACACCAGAAGCTTAGCCAATAGTTGAAATTACTCATTTTCTGTTTGTACTGTGGTATCATTCTGGGTGATGGTAGGATGCTGCTCAGGGTTAGGGTAATACCCACCTGGGCTAAATCCTCCATGTCACTTTTCATGTACTACAGGGAAGTACGTCTCAGGTCATTCGCACCCACATGTACAATGACTTTGTCATATTTGTACCTGTTGTTGAGGGATCTGTGTGCGTGTGTTATGTGGTGAATCCTAGCACCTGTCAGGTAGCTGACTGTTACTTTCTCCTTATTCAACCTAGTGAGTGAGACATCAGTGTGCCTCAGTATCAAGTCACCTATGACTAGTGTATTGGGCATGCTGTTTTGCCTTAGGGGCTTTGGTTGAGTGGCACACTGTTTAGGGGTGCTATGTGCCCCATGATTAGTGTTGTGTTGTGGTGGTCGAGTGCATTTCTGCCTTGGATGTCTCTGTTGTATGGGTAGATTTTTATTGAGAGCCTCTGCAAAAGTTGGTGTGTGGTTTGTTTTTATGTGAAGGCAGTGCTGGTGTGTGTTCCATGTGGTGTGGTGCAAGTGTTGACCTTTTCCTCTTGACCAGCTATTCTGTGAATGGGTTGTCAGCATGCACACCTCACCTCCTACTCCCCCTAAAACCCACATCACACATACCAACATATGTGGAGGTCCACACCAGAAACATACCTAAACACCAAAGGCCTTCCACACACAAGCACGCTACACATACTTCTTCTGCAGAACACAATACATGTAATAGCTGACACACCAGTGTCTCACCTGTCAAGCCTTTAAGGAAAAACACAAAATCAAACATATTAGTCATAGGTAATTCCATCGTGAGACAAACACATGTCCCTCTCATCAGGCTGAATAAGGAAAAGGTCACAGTCTACTGTCTATCAAGTGCCAGTATCCACCATATCACACATGCACTCAAGTCTGTCAACCACAGGTACTGTCATAGTCCATGTTGGTGTGAACGACTTGAGACGTACCTCTTTGGACTATATGAAGAGAGACATGACTGAGCTCTCAGACTATATGTCCCTAGCGTTAAGCAACATTTTACATTCACCTAGGGTGATGCTTCAATATAAACAGAATATGGTTGATTTCAATAATTGCCTTAGTTTCTAGTATCACTTTAAGGGGATCCAGTGTTTGTCAGCCTGGGATGGCATGATTGACAGACCTCAATGCTTTGCCAGAGTTTGTCTTCATCTGTCACCTATGAGATTTTGGCTACTAGTTAAGGCTGTTGCCACCCCCATACTGCCTTTTTAGGCAGTGTCTCATGGCCAAAATTCCCAAAGTAAAAACTCCCATCTAAAACCAACCTTAAGGTTATGCTTCTAAATGCAAGGAGTCTTATCATGAAACTGCACACAGTGGAAGCAGTCCTCACCTTGGAAGGTGCAGACATTTGTGCAGTTATGCAGACCTGGTTTAAGGCTGTGGAGAGCACCCCAGCCATACCAGGTTACACCTCCTTCCACACATTCATACCACAAACTATAGACTTGAAAACTAAAGTAAGCAGTTTATCAATATTCATTAAAGATAACTACACCTCCATATTGATTAAACAGTATGATTCCCCTGGAGATACTTCAGGTGCAATTAACTGTTGGTAGGACACCTATTCAAGTCATTGCCATCTACAGGACCCCCCTCCATGAAATAGGACACCCGTTCTACCTAGTTGGATATGCTTGAGTTTATCAAGATACATCTGAACACCATGGTTTTGGGTGACTTTAACTACCCATCCATTGACTGGGTAAATTACTCCCATTCAAAGCCATTTGCCCCAAGTTTTCCTTGACTTCGTTAACTCCAGTGCCCTGGACCAGCTGGTTGACACCCCCACAAGGGATGCCAACATCCTGGATCTAGTGCTTACAAGTATGGGAGACCACTGTAGCACCCCCAGTGTGAGATCTCCTCTGGTGAGATCTGACCACAAATCAGTCTCATTTGAAGTAACCTTTACACATGACCCCTCCCCCAGCAGTAATTAAACTAGAAAAACTTCTCCAAAGCAGATTATAACCTCTTATGGGATGGTATAAATAGCTTCACTGCACCTCCTCCCGCACATGGAACTGGCAACTCTGCTGAGTTCTACACCAGTGCTTTATACAAACACCTGTATAACTACACTGACTCAACCTTACCCAATAGGACCAAAAAAAGCTCCTCAAAGAAGAGGAAACCTGCCTGGTGGACAACTGCCATTGACGGGCTTTACAATAAGAGGAAGAAATTGCTGTCTAAGAGTAAGATGGAGTGAGCCCTAAACTGGAAGCACTCCCTCCTTGGCGTAAACAAGCAAATAAGACTTCTTGTGAAGTCCTTCAAAGAAAACTGTGAATCCAAATTAGCTTCCTCAACTAAGGATAACCATAAGGCATTCTTTAGTTTCATCCGTAACCTAAAAGGTAAGGCCCATATTTGTGCCAAACTGGTAGTTAATGATACCACATATATTGAGACTGTGAACATCATAGCTAACCTGTTGGCCAACAGGTCTGTGAAAACTTCACTCCCCTGTTCCTGCCACATGTATCCCATTACATCCATATCACCCGTTCCCTACTTTGCATCTGTAAAGAGTAGGTCATACACTCTCTCTCTAAGGCCGAAAACATAGCATCTGTGGGACCTGGTAACATCCCAGGCTGCATCCTAGATGGGTTCCATCAAGAATTAGCAACACCATTGGGTACTCCTTTCAATTGTAGTCTAAGTACTGGCTTTGTCACAGAGTACTGGAAAATTACCACTGTTATTCCCTTGCACAAAGGTAGTGCTTCCACTGACCCTGGGAACTATAGACCTATTAGCCTGACTAGCCTTATCTGCAAAGCCATGGAGTGAGTCATCATGGACCTTATCAACAAAGATATAGGTAATCTCCAAACACTTGACCCTACTCAGTTTGGATTTGTCAAAGGGAGATCATGCCTGTTAAACCTGGTGGACTTCTTCAAGACAGTCACCAAGGCCCTGGATGAGGGGAAATCTGTGCATTCAGCCTACCTAGACTTAACCAAGGCTTTTGACACTATTCTCCACTTAGGCATAATTGCCAAACTCACCCAGCTAGGCATCAACCCTTATACCATTAGATAGTTCGCTAACTGGCTCACTGATAGAACCCATATAGTCAAAATAGGGGATTCCACCTCCAACAGCAGATCTATAATCAGTGGTGTTCCACAGGTATCAGTCCTGGGAGCTCTACTGTTTGGAATCTATTTCTCTGAAGTACAAGCAAAAACTAAAGGTCTGTGTCTGACAGTGTGTTGATGATTGCAAACTGGGAGCAGTCATAGAATCTCCAAATTATGTCAACATCCTACAAGAGGGTCTTACAGAAACAAATGATTGGTGCCAAAGTCATGGCCTTAAACTCAATGCAAATAAAATGTATTATCATCCCTTTCAGTAAGAGCAATGTTTCTGCTAACTACTCCATCAGTAGCAACACCCCAAGTATACACTCAATGGTAAGTAACCTGGGCACACAGGTTGAAAGCAGCATTACCTTTGATCATCATGTCTCCACAGTGGTAAGAATGACATTCTGCTTTGCTCATGTCATAAGTAAGGGCTTTGCCTTCAGAAAAAAAGAAGTTATAAACTCCCTGTACTCTTCCCACAACAGGCAAGTAACTGAATATGATGCCCCTTTTGGTATGTACCTTTCTAAGCACCTGCAGCAATTGGAGAGCCCAAAAAGGTTCCTCACAAAGAAAATTCAAGGTCTTCAACATTTGCCCTGTGTGGATCATCTAAAATCACTGTCACTTTATTCTTTTTCATAGAGACTACTCAGAGGTGATCTCTGACCCTGCTTTATTGGAAATGCTGCATATCTGCAAGTCAAATGGTACACTCTAAAGATCTTAACCTGGTATGTGACATTAATAGAACCTGCTGGAGGGATAGATTTGTCTCCCAGAGGTTAAAGTGCTATATTGTTTAAGTATCATTCCTCACCGCATTAATAGGAGTCCCACAGGGATCCATGTTAGGTCCACTATTGTTCAGTCTTTTCATCCACAAAATACAGACTGCTTCAGTGAATGTCTCAATAACCTTTGGAACAGACTCCCACTTCATGTCAAACAGAGCACCTCATTGGCCCTCTTCAAATGCAGTCTGGATGATTAGATGGGTAACTGTAAACTCACCAGTGGGGTTTCACCTGTGTCCCACTTGAACAGGGACAATAGGTGCTGATCATAGAAATAAGGGTAGGAGTTGGCTAGGTTTGTAATAGCCCTATGGCCATTAGCCTAGTAACGTCCTATGATCCTATGACACTGTTCAAAAGGAACCTGGATGAGTGGATAAAGCACTGTATATTCTTAACGGAGATAGTCTGTAACCCTCCTGGACATGGACAGTCAATACTAAATACAATCCTGGTTATTGACTTGAGTATCTATGGTATTACAGTGGGATGCAATGGCTACATACCTGTCAACATCTTAGAGCAAGAAATATGGACAAAGGCCCAAAAATAGGGAACATTTTTAAATATTGCTGTTACAAACTTTGAAAGTTGATAGAATAACTGGTTTTGGATTAGCATGAATTTTGTGAAGCATATGACGTCTGAAACTCAAATTTCTGTCATTATTTTAGAATTTCAGTCTTTAATGATTTACCACTATTTTGCCAGAAAATTACAATTTTATGAAAAAAAAGGACCAAAATATGAAGCCAAAATCTGGACATTTGAGAGGTATGAATGGCTAGGCTTGAAATGACCTCTGAGTTGATAGCCTAGTAACCTCCTATGATTGAGGCATTCATGGAAGCAGTCTGTAGTTTATTGATGAAAAGATTGAACAGTAGTGGATCTAATATGGATCCCTGTGGGACTCCTATTAATGAGGTGAGGAATGAGACTTGGACAGTGTAGCACTTTACAGCCTGCTGTCTGTTAGCAGAGATTGAGCTAGAGGTACTAGTTCCTGGTGCTCTCTTCAATGTGTTGCATTCCGTGCTTCCCTCCACTGTAAGTTGAGGAGAAAAAAACAAAAAAAAAGGTTCATTCCCCCAATGTGATCCTCCTGATCTGTGGAGCTAGCCACAAATGTTAGGTCTTTTTTGCTCAGCTCTGAGTCAGTAGGGGAGCAAAAAAACAGTCTATTCCAAATCTGGCACTCATGATCTGAGAATCTAGTTAGATCCTTTATCTGGTGCTCCAAATCCAGCGAGTTTGCCCCCTCATGTCTGTCCCTTATTATTAAAAAAAGGAGCTATTTCTTCATTGAAACTGTAGCAAACTGCTTGCTACATTTGAAATAAGCAGCTGCAAACATGGAATGCTAAGGCTACTCTGTTCTGACTGTAAATGCAAATACCGGCATTTGTAATGCTGGAAATAAACCGAGGAATGATTGGATTGGCATGACATCTGCTGATCGCATCACTAACACTTTGTGCCCAGTGTGGCTGCCCCCTTAACCACACCCTAGCTAAGCTTCTCTCTAATAATAAGATAACTAGCTTAATATCTGAGCTTTGACTGGCTAACATCTACCTGAAATCAACTGGACGTATAAGTGAATTTAAGTACGCTTTTATCTCTTTTTCATATAGTAGGTTCATAGGTTCATAAGTTGGTACTAGGCTATCGGCCCTAGGGCCTATACAAGCCTAGCCATAACAATTCCCTGGTTATTTCTTCCCACAATATTTACTTCCCTGGACCCCTGTCTAGCAGGGCGACAGACGTGATCCTTGAGGTGAATTTCCTATCCCCCAACCAATTGTCAAGGTTCCTTTTGAAGAGGGCCAAGGAGGCACTCTGCTTGACGTGTATGGGCAGTCTATTCCAGAGTATGAGGAGTCTCTGGGTCAGGAACCTAACCCTCCAGCATGTTTTGTTCATTGTGATGACAAGGTTTAGATCCCTGGAGTGTGTGACTCTGAGGGATTGGGACTTCTTTACGTGGAGCATGTCCAACAACTCAGGGTTTGACATGGCCTTATATGTTAAGCAGAGATCACCTCTGAGTAGAAGATATGCCACAGAGTATAGCTGGAGTTTTTTTAGACAGTCAGCATAGGGCATCTGCTTTAGGCCTGTGATTCTTTTAGTGAGGTATTTCTGTGGCCTTTCCACCTGTTGCAGATGTCTTGTGAGGTACTTGTGAGGTACTGTATATTTGTGTTTTTCACTGAATATAAACTCAATTGAAGTTGTGGCTGTCTCTCTACAGTTAGTTCTCCACCCACCCTTCCTGTTCTTGTTTTGGTGTTAATGTTGGTGGCTTTGAAAATTGCCCACCCCTCTTGTAGATTTGTATTTGGATACTCCTTCTGGGCCCATCTCATTTGCTCACTCAACTGAGTGCAGTGAGATCATATTCTGATTTCAGGCACTCCTACTGTGTACAAAGAGAGCATTTGGGAAGGACAACCCCTGTAGCCTCTTAATCCTGCTCTGTTCCCTCCCTAAAAAAAAAAAAAAAAAATATATATATATATATATATATATATAAAAAATTCATCTGCTCTTACTGTAACTGACTTAGTTGCTCTTCTGCGTGCTGTTAGCTGTTCAGTCGCTCTGCACTTATTACTGCTTGTTTGTAGCCTTCTAATTTACTGCCCTCTGCACTTGTTTTTTAGTCATTTGTTAATTTAATTGCATTTAGTTGAACTGTATTTGCAGTAGTGTTGCTACACACTCTGGTGTGCTGGCCTGCACTGCAGTTTGAATTGTATTTACTGCTGTTTTAGCTGCTTTTCTATAAAAAAAATTCTAAGCTTGTTTCCTGGCTTTCCTGTAACTAGTCAAGTCCAGATACAGACTTGCTGTATCCAGGATTGTTGGTAAGCCTCTGAGCCTGTGTTGGAGGGAAGCCTTCTAGCTTATTAGTGGGAGTGGTAAGTACTAGCTAGCCTATCTACCACGGGAAGAGTGGGTTTTGGCCCTTAGCCATGTGGGCAATTTTTTCATCTCTTTCTACTTTCTGGTTAAAAGCCCGTTTTGCGTTTGGTCCCCGCCTTTCCTATAACTAGTGCAGTCCAGGTACAGATTTGCTGTATCCAGGACTATTGGTAAACGTCTGAGCCCCGCAAGCCTTTCTGTGTTGGAGGAAAGCCTTCTAGCTGATCAGTGGGAGTGATTAGCACTAGGTAGCCTATCTATCACGAAAGGAGAGGTTCTTGGCCCAGAAATTGTAGTTTATTGACCATTTGGACAGTTTGTCTGTCTCTTTCAACTTTCTGGTTTAAAGGACCACATCTGCCCTTGTTTCCCATCCTTCCTGTAACGAACCTACTGGGTAGCAATAGAAAGCCTTAAACTGATACAAGTCTTCTAGCTTAGAAGAGAGAATTTGGAGTGATTAAGTATCAGTTTTCTGTACTTTCTTGCTGTACTTAACTGTTTTCCACCTAAACGCAGATTTTCCAGCGTTTATTGTGATTTAAAAGCTTGTTTTCTTCACATATTGTACTTATTTGACTGCCTGCACTTTTAAAAAGTTTTTTGTTTAAATAATTTGTTTAACTGTTGTAGGCTACAGACTAAAGTGTGATAGCCTTTTCTGATCATTTGTAGTCATTTAAAGCTGTTTTAAGTGTATTTTTTTTACTGTTTTTGCTTTATCTTTTCAAAAAAACAAAAAGAAAACAAAAAAACAAAACAAAAAAAATCCTTGTTTCCCATCTTTCTAAGCTAGTATATTCCAGTTTTCAGGCTAGTGCTGAATTCAGGACTGTGATACTAATTTCTGAGTTGCCCATACCTTACTTGGATAGAAGGAAGTTTCTCTGTTCACCTGTGAGAGAGGGGAGCTTTGAGCAACCTATCTGTCCCTGGAGGAGTGGTTCCAGCCCAGAAGTTAGGCGTTTATTGGCCATTTTGGGCTAATTTCTATCTCTTTCATTTCCCTACTATAAAAACCGAGTTTGCACGGTTTTGCGCACTGGACAGCGCCAATTAGCTATGGTTAAATTATTCCCGGCTCCACTAAGTCTCCTCTTCAGTTTTTCCATTGAAACTAGTCTAAATCTCAACCTAAGTACTCAAAAAGCATCCTACAGCCCAGCACTTGCTCAGACCTAATAGCAAGCACTAATATACCCTGACACTGATTGCCCAGCAGGGCAAGGCTCTTTATTCACCCCTCACCAACCAAGCGACTAAGCAGCTCACCCTACTATTCAGGCATGACCAAAGGTCAATTTCAGGTGTACTCTCCAGTCCAACTGGTGAATTTGGGTATCCTGAGGCAATGTTACAACTGCCTCATGTACACAGGCAACCCTCTCCTCCTACCTCAAAACACTAACATATGCAAGAGATGCAATTATACAGCCAAACTGGAAGCTAAGCTGTCTCCGCCCAAGACTGGTACAGACAGTCAAGAGGAGAAGGTTAACACTTGCACTACACCTCCAGCCACACACACAGACCTACTAAAACAGCACTGGCAAAGATACACATAAATACACAAAATCATACTCGAAGGCTCTTAATAAAAACCTGCAAAAGCATCAGAGACCTCCAAAGCAGACACCCAAACAGCCTACACTTCCCGTCACAAACCAGACAGCACATAAAACACAAAATCAGTATGCCACACAATCACAGCCCTTAAGGCAAATAACATACCTAACACACTAGTAATAGGTGACTCTATAGTCAGGCACACTGACGTCTCACTCACTAGGCTGGACAAACAGAAGGTTACTGTTAGCTGCCTGTCGGGAGCCAGAATCCGCCACATAACACAAGCACTCAGGTCACTCCAGAACAAGTACAAATATGACTCTGTCATTGTTCATGCTGGTGTGAATGACCTGAGACATACCTCCCTGGACTACATGAAAAGAGACATGGAAGAGCTCTCTGATCATGTAGCCCAGGCTGGTATGACCCTGACACTGAGTAGGATCCTGCCCTCAACAAGAATGATACCTCAGTATAAAGAAAAAATGAGAAATTTCAACAATTGGCTAAGCTTCTGGTGTCATTCAAAGGGGATCCAGTGTCTGTCAGCCGGGGATGACATGCTTGACAAGCCGCATTGCTTCCCAAGAGACAGCTTGCACCTGTCACCCCTAGGCTTTTGAATACTGGCCAAGGCTCTTGCTGCCCCCATAGTGCCTTTTTTAGGCAAGGCTGAAAAGTCAAACCCACCTCCGTAAACAGCACAATTAACAAAAAACTGAGGGTTATGCTACTCAATACCAGGAGTTTAAATCTCAAAATGCATGTGCTCGAAGCACTCCTCAGTATGGAGAACGTAGACATCTGTGCAGTAACTGAAACCTGGTTCAAGGCTGTAGAGAGCACCCCAGCACTACCGGGCTACAACTCGTATACCATAAGTTTCGGCCACAGAACACGGACCGAAACACAAAAGGAGGGGGGTGTATCCATATTCATCAAGGATACCTACACCTCCAGGTTAGTCGCACAGCATGATACCTCTGAGATCATCCATGTGCAACCAACGTTGGGCAAATCTGCAATACAAATTGTGGCCTGCTACAGATCACCCTCCATGACCCAGGACCGCCACTCCACCTTTCTGGAGACACTGGAAACATGAAGGTCCTACCAAACACCCTGATATTGGGCGATTTCAATTACCCTACTATTCACTGGGAAAACTACTCAATTACAAACTCCCAGGCCCAACTCTTCCTGGAATTCATCAACTCAAATGCCCTGGATCAGCTTGTAAACTCCCCTACCAGAGGTGAAAACATACTGGACCTAGTCATCACCAACATGGGCGACAGGTGTTCCACACCGGAGGTCAACCCGTCACTGGTTAGATCAGACCATAAACTAATCGCTCTGGATGTCCACACCCTACCACCACCCCCAACTAAGGAAACCACAGTAAAAAACTTTTCTAAAGCAAACTTCACCTTACTTAAGACAGAGGTGGTAAGTTTCACAGCCCCATGCTAAAGGATAACGCTGCCCAAGATGCAGAAACCTTTACAAATGCACTCTTTGAGCACCTACAAGGATGCATGGATTGAGCCATCCCTAGCAAAACCAAGGCTCACTCCTCTAAGAGATTGAAACCAGTTTGGTGGACCCCTGCCATAAACAGGTTGTAAAATAGAAGGAGGAAAGTAGTTCAGAAACAAAGCAAATCCCAAGAAGGAAAGACATCCCTGATCAGTATCAGTAAGAAACTAAGGTCCCTCATGAAATCATCCAAGGCTAACTTCGAAAGAAAAATAGCCAAGGATTCAAAAGATAACCACAAAACCTTCTTTAGCTATGTTAAGAATCTAAGTGGCAACTCGCAGATATGCACTGAACTAGTGCAAAATAGCACAAAATATACTGAACCAACTGATATTGCCAACATCCTGGCAGATAGATTCAGTGCAAACTTCACCCCCCCACCTCCAAAAGGGCCCACAACAATACCAGAAAAGTGTAGTGTCCCAAAAATCACTGATGCACAGGGGAAAACAGCCCTTTCAAAAGGCAAAAACATAGCATCAATGGGACCAGATGGTGTCCCAGGCTGCGTCTTGCACGAACTACAGAACAAACTAACCCCCCAACCTAAACACGCTGTTCAACCTCAGCATCTCCACAGGCTATGTGCTCATAGAATGGCACACAGCAGCGGTTATTCCTATCCACAAAGGAGGGGCCACAACTGACCATGGTAACTATCGCCCCATAAGCCTGACTAGCCTGGTCTGCAAGGCTATGGAGCACATCATCATGGAATTCATTAACAAAGACATTGGGAACCTCCAAACACTGACCCTACCCAGATCATGCCTACTAAACCTGGTTGACTTCTTCAAGACAGTCACCAAGGCCAAACATGAGGGAAGGGTGGTTCACACAGCCTACCTTGACCTCGCCAAGGCTTTCGACACCATTCCCCACTCGAGTATTACAGAAAAACTCACCAGGCTGAACATAAACCACTACGTCACAAGATGAGTTGCCAACTGGCTTACAGACAGAACTCACACGGTAAGAATAGCGGGCTCCAGGTCAGACTCTAAACCAGTCATAAGTGGTGTCCTGCAAGGCCCGTCCTGGGAACCCTACTGTTCGGCATATACTTCTCAGAAGTACAGGCAAACACAGGGGGACTATGGCTAACCAAGTACGCCGATGACTGCAAACTGGGAGCCATAACTGACTCTCCGGCTGACACGGACATCTTCCAAAAGGGCCTTACTGAGACGGACACCTGATGTTAAAGTCATGGCCTCAAGCTAAATGCCAAAAAATGCATAGTCATCCCGTTTGGGAAAAACAAAACACCCACTAATTACCATATAGGTGGCAGCCCCCTTAATACAGAAGAGGTAATAAGAGATCTGGGGACCCAGGTAGATAGTAATCTCTCCTTTGACAATCATATTGCCAAAGTAGTTAGGAAATCCTTCTATGTGGCCCATCTAATTACTAAAGGGTTCGCATCTAGAAATAAAGAGGTTATTATGCCCTTCTACTTGTCACTCATTAGACCCATCATAGAGTACAATGCCCCATTTGGGATGTACCTCACAAGACACTTCCAACAGCTGGAAAGACCGCAGAAGTACCTCGCCAGGAGGATTACTGGCCTCAAACATATATCCTATGCAGCCCGACTGAAAAAACTCCGACTGTACTCAGTGTCATATTGCTTACTCAGAGGTGATCTCTGACTGACTTACAAAGCCATGTCCAACTCAGAATTGATGGACATGCTCCACCTAAAGAAATCCAAGTCACTGCAAGCCACGCGCTCTAGT
Organism: Protopterus annectens; assembly: GCF_019279795.1. Classification (NCBI taxonomy): domain Eukaryota; kingdom Metazoa; phylum Chordata; order Ceratodontiformes; family Protopteridae; genus Protopterus; species Protopterus annectens. Next base: position 1,651,927,891 of record NC_056729.1, read on the forward strand.
GAGCTAAACCTCGCCACAACAATAAATAGAACATGCTGGACGGATAGATTCCTGTCAGAAACTGCACATGCTTTGGAACAAAATTCCAAACTACATTAGGCAGAGCCCCTCACTAACACTCTTCAAGAGAAACCTTGACGTGTGGATGGGTAACAGAAAATACACTCCTGGGATCACTTCATTGGCTCTGCTTGACAGAGGATCAGTTAATTATTCAACGGGGCAGCGAAATCCGACACACTCTGCCTAGGCTTATAAATCCCTCGGGCAGATAGCCTAGTACCTACCTATGAACCTATAACTGTGGATAGATTATTTTGTAATATCTAACGACAGACATTGTCACATGCTTTTGATTGGTCAAGAAATATTGTGGATACCAGGCTGAGTTTCTATTGTGGTTAACTATATATGCAAAGTTTAATAAGCTACAGTGCTATTTGGCCAAACAACATTCTGTAATAGGGAGAGAGTACTGGTAGTGGATACACATCTTTAGAATTTTGGAAAGTGGTGAGTGTATTGTAGTGGGCCTACAGATAGAGAGGTCAGTAGAAGGACCAAACTATTGTAATGACATGACAAAACAACATTTTTTTCCAGAGTTGTAGGACAAAGTTTTCTCAGATAAGACTGTTTTTCTACGGTGGATGCTCGGTATTTTAGTACATCTGCTGTGATCTTGATGTATTCTGGAGGAAGTCTGTCAGGGGTTAAGGTTGAAGGTTTATTCCACTGTACTACTTTTCACAATGGAAATATGAACTAGTTTAAAGGAGAACAGGTTTCCATCTTGGATGCTTGGACTGGTATAAGAACATTGGTATTGCTTTTTTGTTTGCGTAGCAGAACCACAAATTGAATTCAGTGATAGTTGAATTGGGTGGATATGGTGCTGTCTAGGTGTGGGGTGGATTGTGTTGACAATATGAGTTTACTGGGGTTCAGAAGGCTATTTACAGAGCTCCAGAAGAGCTTGGTATAAGGCAGATGCTTGTTTTGTAATGAGGCAGAAAAGGATCTTTTATCTTTAAATCATTGAAACTCCTTCCTGGGCAAAGCACTGTTCACCTTACTGCATTCAAGAAAACAGTGATGCCCTCCAAAGACTCCACTGAAGCAATCTAGCCACATGAACTCCAAATTTATAAGTACATTAACCACAAAATCTAGTGTACTGCTTGCAGCACAGAACTCTCCAGGCTCTTGATGTTGCTGTTGCAGGAAACCTAGGCGGCCTCCTGCCTGCCATGGATAAGGGAGTCGCTTTGGTCACTTAATTCCGTGCTATCGTATCCAGTCCCTTCAGTACTCATGCAGCAAGTCTAGTATATGTCATCCAGGGCACACTCAGAGCTTTTTCCCTCCGTGCCTGGTGAATTAAGTACAATTTGTGATTCTCCTTTGTTGACATACTCTAGCAATGCAAAAGAGACAGAGTTCTGAGACGTGCACACAAGATGCACAGTAATCATGGTCATAGTATATATATGTGCAGACTTATGGAATGATGTTATCACACAGAGCTAACATATGTCACCAGTTAGACAATTTATGACCATAAAATTTATTTAGTGAAAAATATTTCAATAAACAAATTCTGTAATGCCAGTAGAACACCTTCATACATGAGAAATACTTGCTGGGAGTTGTATCATTACTAGAAAATTCAGTAAATCAATTTTATCAATAATGGTGAATTTAAATTGTGCGGTTTGGTGAATCATGGTATGTTTACATAGGGCATTAGAGATTTTATGATTTCTAATGGCGCTGAGGTGTTCACTTATCCGATGTCTAAGTGGTCTTGAAGTTTGGCCTACATAAAATGAAAAACATGTACACGTGGCCAAATAGATCACCCAATCAGTACTGCAGTTACCAAAAGTTTTTATCTGGTATACCCTAGAGGTATTACAACTAGTAAAGTCTTTGGTCTTAAAGATATGTCTGCATGCACTGCAATGACCACAAGGAAAACAGCCTATCAATGGATCACCAAATAGAGTTGTCTGAATCGGTGTGGACAGATTATACATTTTGTAATGTGTGAAATAGGAGTTGATAGTTCTACCCCTACGATAGGAAAAAAGCACATCTTTCAGGTAATATCTCATTCAAATGTTCATGAGCCCACAAAATCTCCCAATGATTATTAATAATGTCTCTAAATGGGGGTGTGTTACTACCAAATGTAGTGACTAACCTAATGGGTTGAGATGTTACTGTTTTGGGTCTATCATGTGAATGTTTATATTGTAAAAGTTGTGATCTGGGCATGTCTTTAACTTGATTGATAGTTTGGGTAATGCGATGTCTATGATACCCTCTGCTTATCAATCTGTCAGTCAGATCTTGGTCACATTCTAAGTGGGATTCTTGAGAAGAACAGATATGTTTCATACGTAAAAATTGAGATTTGGGGATGTTATTGATGATGTGGCAGGGATGATAACTAGATGCATGCAAAAGTGTGTTGTATTTTGGAAATTTCCTATGTACACGAGTTGCCAGATAATGATCAGCTTGTCGAGAGACTAATACAGCCAAAAAAACAATTTCTTGATGTTGTATAGTTAAATGTGTTGTTATTCAAATATTTTACAAACTCATGTACTAAACTCGAATCACCCCCGCCACACCATCCAACAATCATCTAGATATCTTCTCCAAATATCTAATTCCTTCATATAGATATTATTATGAGAATCATATATAAATTGTTCTTCAAAAAATCCCATGAACAAATCTGCATATATGGGAGCAAAAGATGCTCCCATAGCTGTGCCTCTCACTTGCCAATATGCTTGTCCTTCAAATTAGAAAATGTTCTTGGTTAACACATATTGAGTCAATTTGATTAGAAAATTGTTGAATCCCGGAGTATATAATTGGGATCTATCTAACCAATATGCAATAGCTAATAACCCAGCATCATGTGGGATGCTGGTATAAAGGGAAGTAACAATTCTATGGTATCTTGCAACCTGGATCTGACCATAGATGGTAATGGCTTTAAATAATATGTAAGAAATGCTGATAATGGTTCATTGAGGGATCCTTTCCCGGAAACAATAGCCTACCAGGTGGGCATGTTGGATGTTTATGGATCTTTGGAAGCAAATATAGATGGGATCAGAAACTTTAAGTTGTTTGCATGTATGTTTATCAATAATACCTTCCTCAGTGGCCAAATCCAAAAAGGAATCAATATGTATTTTGAAATTAGGTGTTGGATTCACCACCATATGTATGTAAAACCGGGCATCGGACAATTGTTTGTGGGCTTCTGCTTGATACATCGACCAGTCCATTATTACAATGCCTCCTATCAGCTGGTGCAATGACTATGTTGTGATTGGAACTGAGTTCCTGTAGTGCTTGTTGTTCTTGAAGAGTTAAATTGTGTCTCATCGGCTGATAGCCTAAAGAAAAAGGTAGATCCTTTGTGACACATTCTTTAAATATGGCTACATGCTTGTCCATGGGAGGTTGAAAGTCTGATCGCCCAAATTGGAACCCAGTAGATCTTTGAGACTCATCAGAATCTGAAAAAAATATTTTAAGGTTAATCAATCTACAAAAATCATTAAGTTCATTGACCAATATGTGTTCAGGGACAAAAGATGTCGGCACAAAATTTAGACCCTTATTGAGTAATTTATTGTGGACAGATGACAATTCAAATGAAGATATGTTATGCACATTATTTATTGACTCACAATTTTCTGTAACAACAGTTGTAGACTGTGTGTACTTTTTCCTGTGTTTTCTACCACCTCTACGTGTCCTGAGTCTAAAGGGTCTGTTGATTGTTTTCTTTTTGCCACTGGGGACTCCTGGTTGGAAGGGCAGTCATAATCTGTGGCAGAAGATGTATCATCTTCTGAAGTGCCACTTGTTGTTTGAGTATTTTTTCTAAGTATAGACCTAGGCCTTTTTCTCCTGTTGTTAACTTTATTACTAGAGTCAAAAAATCAAACACTTTTCTGAGTAACAAAAGGTTTCCCTTTTTCATAGTCAGCCATATCACGTTGAAATTTGTGTGTTTTCTTTTTGATTAGTTGCTCCTCCAATGTAGCTAAATCTTTGGCCAAATTTGTTAAGTGGTTGTTATAAAAGTCTTCAGACTCAAAAACTTGAGCCTCCAGACAGTTGAAAATTTCTACAGTCTGTGAATCGATCATACGTTCATAATAAGAAATAAGGGTATCAACAAATAACATAGAGGCTTGATGTTGGGTTTCTGCCCAGTCTTTGGACAGCTGTTGATCAATCAAACCCACTAGAGGTTGAATGTGAATTCTTAACCCCCGGGGTGTGATATTTTTCAATTTATATGCCTTAAATAACAAGATGCCAGATATTGGCTCTTAAACTTCTCATATTTGTAGTTATTTTTTGGAACAATGTGCCACAGAGATATTTGGCATCCCCTTTGTTGGTATTGGGATCATTAAGACCAGATAGGTTTAAACCAAAAACTTCCAGATTATCTTTTTCTGCAGATAACCCTTGTAGGATACCTTTTAAGTCCATTGTGCCACTCGTATCTATAAGGTATTAAAACCTAAAAAGCAATAGAAAATGTTTGTACCAGATAATAATAACATACAATGTTTTTCAAAATGGATATGAAATCACCATATCTGAAGCATCTTCTGAGGATATGAAAATAAACTTGAGGTTGCTGTGCATTAAGAATTGCCTACAAACCAATGATCATGAAACATACGAATGTCAATGTCTGACCTGTAGTCACATCAAGAAAAGAAGAGTGTAACAAAAAGGTACACACATCAATAGCTGCTCTCAGAAAAATATTGCCAATTGATTTTATAAGTAGCCAACCTTCGTCTCAACTACTATAACATAAAAGACATTGCATACATCTCCATAAAATTCCGATGCATCAACCAATGCCAATATATGAGAAAAGAAGGAAAAAAATGTTTTATATATATTTTTGGCCGACTTACGTCTCTAACAAAGCATTTAGAAAGTGTAAAATATTGGCTGACCTACGTCTCAGCCAGTATATTACACCAAAATGAAAATTGTGTGTATTTGTCATAAAGTGGCCTACTTCATCTCAGCCAACAATAACATATATTAACAGCTCACCCAATGGAGATATTAATCAAGGCGCACCACTTGTAGAAAATATCTATGTATTGTTTAAAAATAAAAATAAAGCAGCAAAGAGAGCAGAAAACAATAGTGGGCCAAGTTACACTCAACATTATCTAAATATAAACACTGTTCCACATATACGTGGCTTTGGCTAAATTCAATATAAAAATATATGACCTCCACATCAGAAACGAGCATCCAATGTTCGATCAAAAATTGAATGGCAAAATGTATATGCACACCACACTCCTCAAGTTATGTGTGAACCCTTACACCAAAACACCTCAACTTGCTTTGAATATATACAGATGTCACTCGTATAGAACAATATGATGGGTAAGACCCTCATTCAAGTTATAGCCAGTTATAAATCCTCCTCCTTGGGTCATGACATGCATGAAGCCTACTTGACTAAGCTGGAGACCATTCAAATAACACTCTGGTTATGGGGGATTTCAATGATTCCACCATCAACTGGGAAACCTACACTAGCCCTAACTCCTTAGCACAAAAGATCCTTGACTTTCTTAACTCAAATGCCCTGGAACAAATTGCTCATACCCAGACAAGAGGAACAAATATACTAGATCTGGTTCTCACTAACATGACAAACACATGCACCACCACAACTGTTGGACCCTCATTAGTTAAATATGACCTCAAAACAGTCACCTTCGAGCTGACACTAACACCAGAACTTATAAAGGGTGAAATCAGACTAAAAAATTATACCCTCCTAATTGAAGGTATAAATTGAGCCTAATTGAAGGTATAAGTTCATTCCAAGCATCACCCTCTCCTGGAAGTGATAACTATACCGAAGCTTACACTAAAGCCTTCTACAGTCACTTGCATAAGTGGATAGACTCGGCTGTACCAGAAAGAATGAAAGCCAGAGCCCCGAGTAAAAACAAGCCGCCATGATGGATATCCAACATCAACAAACGTTACAGTAAATGGAAAACATTGCTGTCCAAGAAAACAAAGGCAAGACCCCAACAATGGAAAAGCACACACTCCTCAGCCTCAGCAGGCAAATAAGATAATGTGTCAAATCCTTCAAGGGTAACTTTGAGCAAAACTTAGAAAACACAACCAAAGATAAGCATAAGGCCTTTTACATCTACGTACATGGCCTAAAAGGTAGGACCCAAGCATGTGCAGAACTAGTGACAAACAGTATCACACAGTGATGCCACCGAGATAGCAAACCTTTCACTCCCTTATTCCCTCCAAATCTGCCACAAACCTTCCCCCAAACTCTCCCCCCTACATATCTGAAGAGCAGGTCATTAAAACCTTGCCCAAGGTAAAAAACACAGCCTC
>NC_056729.1:1651936849-1651994349 GCF_019279795.1 Protopterus annectens
AGCCAACTAACCCCACAGAACACACCTCTGCACCGCTTTCCGACAGCTCAACTGGCTAGAACTTCCCTACCTATTATTACTAAAACAACTTTCACTTGCCCATAAAATCATATTCAGCCCTTCAGACTGCCCAGCTCTATCAAACCTAGTCCAGCCAAACACAAAGTGTAGACTCCTCAGGTCATCCAACAAACTAATGCTAAAAGTAACCCAGTCTCACAGTGATCACTGAGACTCCCTCTACTCCCATAAAATAGCTAAAGATTGGAACGCCCTTCCTCAACATATAACTAAAAATCCCAACCTGTCCGCATTTAAAACTACCCTGAAAGACTATTTAAGTGATAATTGGCTATGCCCCTGTATTCTTCTTCTTCTTTTGGCTTTTGTCTCAGTTAGGGGTCGCCACAGCAGATCACCTGTCCGCTCATGATTGGCAGTGGAGTTTTACGGTGTCAAGTTGCCAGCCCGGCTCTCAACCTTCCACAGAAGGCACACGCATGCACTCACAACCTAGGGCCAGTTTAGAGTGTCCAATCCACCTACTGCATGTCTTTGGGATGTGGGAAGAAACCGGAGCACCCGGAGGAATCCCACACAACCACAGGGAGGACATGCAGACTGTGCACAGAAGGCACCCCAGTCGAGGATCGAACCGGAGAACCTCTTGCTGTGAGGCAGTAACACTCCCAACTAAAATTCTTCCTATTTTTTCCCACTCATCTCACATATGTTAGCCCAAATATTGCTCATCCCACATAGGGCTATCCCGTTATCTGTCTTATCTTTATTAATCCTTGTTCCTTCAGATGACCTAACTTGTAAAACTACATGACCAAGTTTGGATTTTCAAAAGTGACTCACCTTGTAAAGCTACATGACTTATGTACCTCATATGTATATTGTAAAAAAAAAATATATATATAGTATTCCTGTATGCCTGAAACATGCATGTTCATATTGTATTCTGTTATATTTTGTTGTAATATTTTTGTTAAGCTCATTTACATATTGTTGGCAATGTACTACTTAAACTAAGTTTACTGCTTTACTGCTTGTAACATAATAACGTTCTTTTTGTAGTGGAGCTTTTCTCCCTAGGTCTCCATTGAAGATGTTTTTTTTCAACCCAGTCGGACACTACCTGGTTAACAAATGTAAATAAATAAATTTTATATATATATATATATATATATGGGTCTACTTCATTTGATCGAAAGACCATTTGACCTAAACCCATTTGATCGAAAGTTTATTTGATCGAAAACCAGTATTCTCAAGGCATAAAACTGGGATTTGTCCCCCTCCCCAATGTTATGCGACCCTGGAGTTGTTATATATAGTTAGGGGGGTGTAGGGGGTGAAGCCCCTCACCCAGTTTCCTTTAAAAGATGAAAATAAAACAAAAAGTACAGAATTTAAACGAAAATAGGTGAGGGGCTTCACCCCCCCCCACATCCCCCCCCAACTATATATACCAACTCCAGGGTCGCACAACATTGGGGATGGGGACAAATCCCTGTTGTTTGCCTTGAATACTGGTTTTCGATTAAATGAACTTTCGATCTGGGTTTAGGTCAAATGGTCTTTCGATCAAATGAAGTAGACCCATATATATATATATATATATATATATATATATATATATATATATATATATATATTACATGTATAGATACATACACACACACACACACACACACACACACACACACACACACGTGGATTCTACCCATTCCATTGAGTTTCTGCTTTTGTTTTAGCAACGATTTACTGTATATTTCATTGATTCTTATTTTGCTGAAAGCAAAGTGTGTTAGATCAGTAAACAATGTGGTTGGGGGAGTTTGCCCATTACCCTGTTGAGGTACGATCCCAGCATTAATGTATTTAGAGTTGAGCAGGTCTGAAGGGGACATTAGGGAATTGATAACCTGCAAAAACACAGGTTTTGTGTTTTGTTTTTAGTTTTGATGGATGAAGCTGTTGATAATATTTGTTTCTAATTATTGTTTCTAATTATTCTTTCTTACATTGTTCTGATATAGATAATATTTTTTTATAATTATTGTTTCTAATTATTCTTTCTTACATTGTTCTGATATAGATAATATTTGTTTATAGTTATTGTTTCTAATTATTCTTTCTTACATTGTTCTGATATAGACATATACACACATACACACACAGACGTTTATTTATATCAGTTAACTGGCTACATGTGCTGGTCAGTTGGCTTTTTCAGCTGTGATGTGGGTGCAGTGAAGGTATGTTTGCAGTAGATATGACAAAAGATGCAAGTTGCACATTAAGATGAGAGAAAAACACTAGCACTCTTACCATGGTGAGAAAATCACCACAAACTTACTATGAAATTATATACATATGAATTAATGCATACAGTTATATACAAAGTATTAATATATAAAGAATTTAAATTAAATACTCAGTTTCTTAACCAGTATCATGAAAGTATGAATATTTGGCTTCCTCAAAGAGGAAGTATTTTTAAAGCTTTTTTTAAAAATACTTCTACTCTTGCAATGCCCTTGATATCATTAAATACATGGTTTCACAATGCAGACTGCTCTGGAGAAGGCTTTCTCACCTGTAGCTATTTTGAATTTGGGTCTAGAAAGAGTAAGAACATTTTTTGGCTGTTTCTAATAGTATAGTTTTTGTCTCTCAGTGGCAATTTCTTTTTTACTGGAAGGCAAGACCCTGTTTTAAGAATTTTGAATATTAGCATTCCCAGAAAGAAAGTGGCTCTGTTTGCTGTAGGAAGCTGGTATATTTCATGAAGTACATCACAATGGTGTTTTCTTTTGTCAGCTAGTACAACAAATGTACATATTTTTGATTCTGCTGTCTGCAGTTTCTGGCAATTTTTGCATAGCTCTCAACCAGTCAGGGACAATCTTCAACAGAATCAGGGTCAAATCCACAAAAAATCGGTGACAATCAGGGACACACATAAAATGTTAGTACTATTAACTTGAAACATTGATGGAAAAAGAGAACGTAAATTAATATACATTTTCTGAAGGAAAAAAGACAAAACTCTTAATTCTTATCATTATTTCTTAAGTATAATTCACCACCTTTCCACCAAAAGTCACCAGTTTTAGGAGGGATTAAGAGGGGCAGAGCTAAAATCTGCATCAAAATCAGGGATGTCCCTGAAAATCGGGGACAGTTGAGAGGTATGTAGGTGGACTGTATGCCAACTAGGGGTAGTGTTGGGACATTCTTATAGGTTCATAGGTTGATAGATGTTTACTAGGCTAATGAACACAAGGGCCTTTTTAAGCCTAGCCATGCATCCCAAATCTCTGACAAGTCCTGATAAGTGTGAACAGGGTCTTGGGAGATGAAACATTTACAAGCTATGGCCTGGGAGATGAAACATTTACAGGTTGCCTGTGTCCATTAGAGACATAGGTACCAAACAAGGGATGAATTTCCTGTTCTCCATCCAATTGTCCAGGTTGTACTTGAATCGGGTTAGAGAGGAACTCTGCTTCACACGGATGAAGAGTCTGTTTCAGAGACAGGGTAATCTCTGGGATATATACCTGTCTCTACAGCAGGTCCTATTTATATCACAGGCAAGGTTTAAGTCTTTAGAACTGGTAATTTTGGTGCTGTTTGTTTTGCAGATATGCAGAATGTCCATCAGAGTGGGGTCTGACAATGCCCTGTATGTCAGGCATAGATCTCCCCTCAAATGCCTGTAGGGGACAGAATATAGGGATATAGCTTTGAGGCGGCCTGCAAAGGATATTTTACTTAAGCCCTGTATTCTTTTAGTGAGGAACCTCTGTGGATGTTCCAATTGTTGAATATGCCTGGTTAGGTACATACCAAATGGGGCATTGTACTCAGCAATACGTCTGATGAATACCAAATACAGTGGAACAATGACTTTCTTGGACTTAGAGGCCATACCTTTGTTTGTAAGTTGTGCAAAGGCTAGATTACTATCTGCGTGTGTCCCCAAGTCCCTGATTGCTGGAGCAACTCTAAGGGGTGTATTTTCAATATGATAGTTACCAGGGGTGGATGACTTCCCAAAAGATACTATTCTGCATTTCTTGGCATTTAGTTATAGTCCATGCTGTTAGTCTGTGTCAGCCCTTCCTGGAGAACATTTGTGTTAGTGTGCGATTCAGTGACAGCTCCTAATTTACAATCATCTGCAAATTTAGTCAGCCAGAGACCACTGACATTGGCATTGACTTCAGAGAAGTAAATGCCAAAAAGGAGCGGTCCAAGGACTGATCGCTGAGGGACTCCACTTTCTACCATTCTGTATCAGTTGTGTAAGAATTTTGCCAGCAAGTTCGTCTGTGTGACTGCTGAGGTTGAGGAAAGGGTCGACCATCAATCCTAGTTATGTGTGTCTTGTGTATTGGGAATTGTGTTTCCTTTAGAGTCTTTGTTTGAAGTTTTTTAATATTAAAAAGAAAGCATAATATTAGTGTTGGCAGTATTAACTTGTAGTTTGTGTTAAAGCCAAGCACAAAGTTCAGAAATTGTTTGCATGTTTGTTTGGAGAGATTGATGTGATTTATTAGCATCCAGGAGAAATATATAATCAATGTACGTGCTAATATTGAGGTTTGGATGGTCTAATGGGAAGTTGTTGATAGAGTGAAAAGAAGCGGGTAAGTACTGAGCCTTGGAGACCACCTGTATTAACAGTAGCTAAACACTGAGAAGATATAGTATATTTAGAATGTCCTGCTTTAAGATAGTTAGTGAACCAGGCTATAGTATTGTCAAAGTTTAAACTTTTGAGTTTGTGTAATAGAAGGCTGTGACTAATATGTTAAAATGCTCTAATTAGGTCTATAAATATTCCTGCAGAATTAAGTGCCTCTTTGATGGTGCTGTATATATTATCAAAAGCTGACAGTAGGGGCAGTCGGAGATTTAAATGAATTCCTGAAGCCATGCTGTTGATTACAGAGTAGTCCAAAGCTGTTAATATGTTTGAAAAGTTGTACATTATTTTTCAGATTTATTTGTTATGGGACACAAATTGAATATGGGTTGGTATTGGATACAGGCTGGTAGTTTTTGAGGTGGAGGATGATTGTACCTGTGATGGTTGTAGAATGTTGAAGTCTGGTGTAACAGTGCTGGTTGTCAGAGATAACTTAGAGGTTTGGCAGGATGTTTAGCTGCCAACTTTATAAAGGATGAAGTTTATTAAACTTTGCTGCTGAAGATTTCAATTTGGATAGGAGAGATGTAGCTTCCTTAACTGAAACTGCAGGAAGTGGAAGTTAGCGGCAAAGGATGCTGGAGGGTATAGTTGTAAATGAACATGCGAAGTAAAAGTCTGCATGTTGGTGGGAGGGATGGAGAAGGAGTTAGTGATATCATTTATAGTGGACAGAACATAACTCTTATAGTTGTTTAGGAATTCTGCAAGGCTATTTGTTCACAGTGTTGAAGGATTGGGGAAGGGGTTTTATTTCTTTCTAGAAGAGTTTAAAGTATTTAACTAGCTGTGTTTGCCTTTGACCTTAGGTATTGCACTTTGGCACGAAGTGCCAAAATCCTGTTGATTTTCTGAGTGTAAAGTATCCTAGATGTAGATTATTTGTGGGATCCCATTTTCAACTGTGCTGGGCTTAGTTTCTTGAAATTGTTTTATGTTATTGCTAACCCAGGGGCATATTAGATTCTCACCCAAACATAGACTATGTATCATGGTTCCTAAGGAAACAAGAGAATTACATAACTGGGCTTGTAAAGGCCTTAGGGCCAATAGCCTAGTAACCTCCTGTGATCCTGTCTGAGCCCAAAGCCATCTTCTGGTTGTTAGAGAGGGTTATCTTGGATCTGCAAAAGGATATTAGTGAGTATTTATAGAGCATTTGCAGGATCTTGTAGGTTATAGAAATGGGAACTGGTTTATAGGTATGAGATGATTATTCAGTAACTGAATTTTAATCTAAGGAAAGGAGTCTACCAATGATTATTTGGAGTGACCCTTTTCTGGTTTTAGAAGACCAGATGGAGTTAAAAGGACAGTGATCACTTACAGACTGTATGCATAGATATATGTGTCTCTTTCTCTCTCTCTCACTGTCTCTTTCTATATATATAGGTGTATATATATATATATATATATATATATATACACACACACACACACACACACACACACACACACACACACACACACACATATATGCAGGTATATATATAATCTGGGTCCCCTTCAGAAGATCAAAGTTTCAGAAAGTCAAATTTCACATGGTGAAGACCATATGATCGACTTTAAAAAACGTTGAGTCTTCTATATGGAGATCACGGTACAGTGAGGGATGGAGAATTTACCCTTTCTGTGCTGTAGTGATCTTGGAGTTGGTATATATAATATGCAGGGGAAGAGGGAGGCACAGGGGTCTTTCCCCCTGCAAAAAAATGTAGATTTTTGTTTTTCCTTGTACAACTTTTCAAAAAGTTGATCATATGGTCACGACCATATGAAGTTTGACCTTCTGAAAAGTCGAAGTTCAAACATAGATACATATGGCTCTATATCTGTTTATACTTGAGATATCAGTTGTTTTTGGTGTGTGTATATATATATATATATATATATATATATGTATGTGTGTGTGTGTGTATATATATATATATATATATATATATATATATATATATATATATATATATATATATATATATACACACACACATGTATGTGTATATATATATATATATATATATATATATATATATATATATATATATATATGGATCTAGGACTTTTGATCAAAAGCCCGAATCCATTACCACCGAACACACTTTAACGAAAGCGCTTTCATTGAAAATTTTAATTTAAAACCCCCCCCACAAAATCTACTTGAATGCAGGGGGGGGGCAAGCCCTTCTGCACCCCCCCACACCCCCTACTTTAATATTCTCACTCCGAGGTCGCACTACAGTGGGGAAAAGGGAATTTTCCCTTACCGCACCATAGTATGACTGGAACAAAAAGCATACTTATGCGAAAGTGCTGCTTCGGTGAACAGCACTTTCGTGCAAGTATGTTCACCAAATTGGGATTCGGTGAAAGATGCAGTCGAGCATCTGTACGGATCCTATATATATATATATATATATATACACACACACATATATGTATATATATTATGTGTTTGTACTCTCCCCGTGGTGGTGGTGCTGTGGTAGCGTTGTCACCTCAAAGTAAGACACTAACCAGTTTGACTCTCAGCTAGAGCGTCTTCTGCATGGAGACATGCGTGAATGGACGTACCTTCGTTGAAGGTTGTGCATTAGGGCTGGCAACTCAGCACGTAAAAATCAACTGCCAATCATTAGCGGACCGGCGTTCCGTTGTGGCGACCCCTAACCGGGAAAAGCCAAAAGACACAAAATTATGTGTTTGTCCTCTCTTTATGACTGATTGGTGTCCTGTTCAGGAGTGTTTCTGTGCATTATGCTTCATGCATGCTGGAATAGGTCATGGCTCCCCTGTGACCCTAGCTGGTATCAGGCATCAAACAGTGAATACATTAGAGTTTCAAATAAGACTAACCACTGCACAGCTTCAGCCCTAACCTGGATCTGTATGTATTTATTTATTGTGAGGGTTATAACTTTCCTAAATGTAAATCACTTTTGCAGCTAGACAACATGGCAAACAATCATACCTCCCAACTGTACATATTTTCAAAGAACGTCCAGATTTTTGAATCATATTTTTAGTTCATTTTTCATAAAATTGTTTTTCTGGCAAATCATTAAAGATTGAGGTTAGAAAATAATGCCAGACATTTGAGTTTCAGACTTCATACCCTTCAGAAAATTCATGCTAATACAAAACCTATTATTCTATCAATTTTCTAAGTTTGTAAGAGCAATATTTAAAAATTGCCCCACTTTTGGGCCTTTGCCCCACTTTTATGGCATTGTCCAGATTTCTTGCTCTAAGAGGTTGAGAGGTAAGTGAAGAACTTAAAAAGGTTGTAAAAAGGAGTGAATGAATATTAACAGTTTGCTTATCAGAAGAGCAGAATTTGTGACATATTCACATTCGCAGAAAGGAATACATTTTGACACATTCCAGTCTGACCCATACTTTTCTGTTTGCTGTTTTTCCCTCCTAGCTGATGGTTGCCACATTGTGAGCATAATTCCTTATCTAGGTCAAGAGTACTCGGTATTGCTGTAACGTAAGAAAAAAACAATCCTGTAGATCCTGTAGAACAGATCACAGAATCCTGTTACGAGAATTATGTAAGAAACAAACTTTCAAGCAGGATATGGCCTACCTCGGCTTAAAAAATGTTCAGCACTAACAGGGAAATTAAAAAACAGACCCATGTAACTGTCAGACTGCATACTTTCCACAATTCCACAATTATAGGAAACACAGTGTTAGCTTTATTGGAGTTCACAATTTTACGGAAGTAACAGCTTCCTTTTTGTAAAACATTAATTGATGAAGAATCTGGCTGAACACCACATTTTTTTCTGGTTTGTTTGTTTTACCAGGGCATGCAGTTTTGCTTGGAAAGATTTTCAGTAATGCTGTTTTTTGACCTTGAAGAACTTGAAAAGAGACTTGAATTATTTTAAAGGGAACATGTTGTATCCTAACTACATAGAGAGAGAAATGCAGTCACTGAGCCAGTACAAAATTGTTTGTGTGTCTGTGTGTGTGTCTCTATCTCTACACACACACACACACTATATATATATATATATATATATATATATATATATATATATATAATGTGTTTGTGTGTATATATATATATATATATATATATATATATATATATATATACACACACACACACACACACACACACACACACACACACACACACACACACATATATTTATGCGATTGTGATACTTGTGTGTCCCCCATTTTGAATTTGTCTTTTGTAGTCGGGGAAGCATGCTTGTATCAGTCCATGGTACACTAGTATATTGGAACTTTTGCATATTAAATTTTTACTTTTCTGAAGGAAGAAACAGTGCACCAGTTTCAGATAAGCTAGCAGTTATAAATGGTGGATTTTTTTTTCATTTCTGGTGGCCACAGAGAGAACCTTTGGAGTGGGGGCGGGGGGTAATTACAAGAGCCTCAGATGGGTGAGGACATGAGCAGGATCAGTTTTACACTTTGGGAGTCTGATGGCAAAGGACTTCTTGTTCTTTACTCTTGAGCTTCGGAGATGTCAGAGTCCATGTGTAGAAACAAAACCAGGCTGTAAATGGGCACTGTAAAGCCCTCCTGGGAAAGGAATTTCCCGCTAGAAAACGTCATGGGTAGGTACTTTCCTGTGCAAGCCGAACTCAGCACGCAGAGTGCTTTGTAAACATACATATAAATAACGTGTTGGACGAACGTGACAGGGTATTAGTAAACATTAGTCCTTTGGGGCTTCACATTTGCTAGTAAATGTAATACCCAACCAGTTATTTATGTTTGAAATTGGACATACGCTGTATATGTATGGATGGGGAGTGTGCCATTTACATATGCAGGGCTGAGAATGTTTGCTTAAACAATATAAAAAAAAATAATCAGCTTTGCTTGGTCTTTCTCAGCACATTTATACATTTTTCTGATTCACTTGCCTGCTTGTCATTAAAATAAAAATGAAACAGCACTGGATTTAAAAAAAGAAAAAATATCAACTACACTTCCAGTAGTAAATATTACAGATGATATTTTTTTTTCTTAAAGGTAAATGGATACCAACTTCCAGTTCTTAAATAAGTAACTGGGATTTCAGTTAAGTTCCATGTTGAATGGAAATCTCAGAGCTAAGCACAGTATTGCATTAAAAAAAAACATACATTAAGTTTATGAGCAAAAGTTTGTAAGGACTTAAAAGTACAGATGGCAAGTGTGCTACTGTTGTGTTATTTATAACTATAACTAACTTTTGTGAAAACTCTCTCTGCAGTGCTAGTAAAATTGTCCATTCCCCCCCCCAAAAAAGCAGAAATATTTATTGTTACATTCATTATTTTACTGTACTGTGTGCAGTATCTCTGGATATGTGCTCTTCCATCCTTCATGAGTAGACATGCCATCTGGGAAATGAAAAGTTGGACAGTTTCCTGAAATCGGGAACGTAACAGCATTCTCTGTATTAGTGATCTGGTAGAACCTAGGATTTATAACTGGTTGTATTTATGTTGTGTCTTACTGAATGTATTAAAAAAGACACTTCTTTATTTTGACTGTTTAGCTGTCAGACTGAATTCAAACTGATGTTACAGGATAGTAATATCCCTTACAGCTGTCATACTTTCTAATGTGAAAGGCAACACTATGAGTGAACCAGAAAGCATTCATGTTTATAGATTTGTTAAAGGCTTTCTACCCTTGTGATCTGTTATGTGTTTGTTCAGATGAGACTGCCTGCTAGGGATATGTGCTGAAATTATGAACTGCCTTATCTTTGCATTTGTAAGTTAAGGCACATGTTTAAGGCTGTGATCTATTTTAGTCTACGGTTCGAGTCCCTCAGCCTACATTTGTCTAGTCATTTAACAAGGCAATGCTGTGAAGCAATTTGAGAAACGTTCCTCAACTGTCTGCTGAGCTGCAAGCCTTGTTACTATATATGAACCTATTTTGCTAATTGTGAGTTTATTAAGAAAAGAAAGGGGATTACAGAAATGGAAGAAAAAGGTGTTGAATGGAAAACATGCAGTTGTATTGGCCTAGATCATTAATTTGTGTTATCCATCCTTAATAAAATTATTATTTTATATATATTTTCAGCTTCAACATACCTTTCATATTCATAAGTGTGTATTCCCCTGAACATTTGTCTCAGCTCTTTTAGCAGATATTTGTATCTGTTCTTATAAATTGGTTATTAATTTGTTTTTAACCACTCGATTTTGCCCCTCCATTCTCCCCTGTAAGCATTCTGCTACTTTAGGACACCTGGTATGCAAACCTTAGAGTTACAGAGTGCAGACCACCATCCTGTAGGGAATCAGAAGATTTAATCTTCTGCTCTTAACTGTATTTCTTGGTGACTATGCAAGCAAAGTGCACTACCAAATGTCGTTAACTTCTCTGGAAGTTCATGTTTTAACACAACTGCTGTGCTGAGCTAGTGAATCAGAGTTGTGTGCATTGTTTCTAATTTAACCTGTACCATTTGTATCAATGGTGCCAGAACTTGTCCGAGATTTAGGATGCATGGCGGCACTTGTGGTTAACTAGTAAACACCTATAAACCTGTAAGTGCCAGTGGTGTGCCTCAGGAGACCATCCCTCTGGTGGCCATCAGACCTACTTTTGGGCAGCGTAGCAGATCTAAGGACCATAACCCCTGTTCCCCCACATATATGGGTACCCATTGATGAGTTACTGTAAGCCCCCCACTTTCAGGCATTAGCATCACACCTGTTGGCAATGGTGGGATTCCAATATCCATCCACCTGAACCAAATCTGCAATGCAATATTATATAACTTCATTGCAAAACTGAAAGGGAAAGTGCCAACTTTTTACATGTTATCGGTAAGCAACAAATACATCACTCAGCCACAGAACAAAGTAAACATGCTTGCAGAAAAAGTTTGTCCAGAGTTCACCAAAAGAAAGATGCACCAGTGGGCTATAGATACAAGGAGATTTATCAATTATATAACTAAAAATATTCTAATTAGTGATGCAAATAACATTAAAGGTTCAAGTTCCAGGAGGCCAGACAACATATGTGGTAGCTTCAAAAGGGGAAGGGGGAAAAACTGCACTGTCTTAGAACTTAAACATGAAAAATAATTAAAATAAAAAAAACACATTCATAGGATTGATAGGCAACTGTTTTCACAACACATGGTTAGCACAACCAAAAAAGACCCGATATTAACATATTAATGCATGAAAAATCATAACTGCATTTATTTATTATTTGTTTACTGTTTGGTAACTGTATAGTAGACTGGCCTTGTTACCCTCTTCAGCCATGACACAGGTTCAGAGGCAATAAACACTATACACTTCAGATATTATAGAGAGTTAGGTTTACGTAGTTGCAAAAGTAAGTAAAATGATTTACACTTCTTGTACTTTTGTAATAAAATAGCAGGCTTACTTTAGGTTTTATCAGCTTAGATGGGTTGCAGTACAGTCTTGCTACATGAAATTGCTTCTTAAATATTTAAAACTGAATTAAAGCTCTCTGTTCAGAAATGATACCATGGCATTTACAAAAAAAAAATCATAACATGCACCCATTTTATTACATTTCCCAGACCTGAGCTTCATAACAGTTGTCACGTTTATGTTATCATACTGTCATCGAGCCTTAATTGCTTTTTTAATTTTCTCTTTTGGAAATAACTGTTTGTTTCACCTCTCTTAAATTGAAAAAGACTGTGTCCACACTAAAAATATATTTGTTGTAAAACCTTTTTTTCCCCATAGAATTTTTAGATATGTCATTTTTCATTTTGTGCTAATAACACATATATATGTTATGAAGAACCAAAAAGGGAATAAATCCAGGCTAGGAAACAAAAATAATCAAGCTGTATGTGCTAGCTGAGTAGGGAGTAAAAGCCACTAGGACTAGAAATACTGTAAAATAAATACGTTTATTAGAGAGTTCATCTTTTTTGTCCCATAGAGATCAGGACTTCATCAGAACTGGTTTAAAATGCTAACAACACCTTTTATACCTCTGCAATGGTCACATGGCCCATGTAAAAATCATATATGTCACTTTCACTGTCCGTGTCAAAACAGGTAACACAGTCGCCTTTGGTGCAGAAAGCTGTGGGTTCTATTCCCACACCAGGTTGACTGATTGCTAACACTGCAGTGCAGCATAAGGGAAGTGTTGTATTTCTGAGTAAGTCATCCTTCAGAATGGACATTAAACCAAGGCCCTCTCTGCCTGAGTGGGAGGGAGTTCAGGTGGATGAAAAATATATCACAGCACTTATCCAGAAGAGTAGCGGAAGTTCCTCAGTGCCCTGACCAAATTTCCCTTAGTAGCATAAAAGTCACCTCAGGGGTTCTCTGCAAAGAGGCTGCTAGCCTAATGG
The DNA here is from genome assembly GCF_019279795.1 of Protopterus annectens. Classification (NCBI taxonomy): domain Eukaryota; kingdom Metazoa; phylum Chordata; order Ceratodontiformes; family Protopteridae; genus Protopterus; species Protopterus annectens. The sequence goes on from NC_056729.1 coordinate 1,651,949,932, forward strand.
GACTAACCTGGTCAACAAAAGCTAAACAGAATTCCAGTAAGCAAATGCAATTTTTAACCACAGAAGTGCAAACATACTTAAAAATTAAAAAACTAAAACCGGCCAAAAAGGCCGCTGAGACTGAATAAAAATAGCCTGCTTTTACTGGTTTCGATATTTCGGTATTTTGTTTTGTTTTATACTTAAAAATTATGTTCATAAAAATATAAAAGAAAACATGATTATCAAAAAACGTATAAATTAATAACTTGGCAGTGCATAATTTCAATAAGTTTAAAGAAATAGTGTCATTCAATACAGGTTGTTCACTGGGTTTAATTTTCTATACTTAATTTTATATTCCCATGGCCCACCCCCTAGAGTTCATAGGAATCTGTATAGGCACAACAAAAAATTATTTTTTGAAATGCTTTCATACTGTACTAAGTTTGTGTAGTGCATTATTCACATTTCCCTTACTAATATCATACAGTAATTATGTTTCTATATAATTTTTTTAAGAGTACCTTCTGTCTTACCTAAACTCTGACAATATCAGAAAATACCAAGTATAGTATTCCCTTAGAAATGCAAATGAAAAATTAGACAAAAGCTAAAAAATTGTACTTACACTTAAGACTTAATTCTTCCCCCTTATAAATAATTACATTATAAACTTAGCTTCACATTTCACAGTCTACCTTCTTCTCACATGGCCATTATTTACACAAGTCCATGTCACCCTTCTCCAATTACTTTCTAACATTTTGATGCTTACCATACTATGGGTAAGACCCTGACAGTCTCCTACAATTCTCTTAACATCCAAAAACACTGAAATATTTTCCAGTTCCTTTTAATAAGGGACTTCACTAAATGAGTGTCTGCTCCATATTTTAAAATCATAATCTGTTCATAATTGATACTTTCCCGTTCACTATTCATCTCCAGGGGTAGCCCTTTTTCTCAATAAGGGGGTATATTTAACATCCCTACCACTAAATATTTCATCTCGTGCCTGTAATAGCAGATTTTATGGGTAGATTCTTTCCAGGTTTACTATTGAAATTCTGAATCCACTTCAGTCAACCATTCAGAATCTTCTTCTTCTTTCGGCTTTTCCTGGTTAGGGGCCGTTGCAGTTTCAAGATTTTGAGTGTAAACCTTCTTTTCAACAACACAGAAGTTAATAAACTAAATTCACTTACCAAGACATACTTTTCATAAATAATTCTAGTAGATTGGACTTTCTGCCCCTTAATTACAATTCTCCTTTCATTTTATGGGGTGACAGCTCTGAAAATGCAAGTACCCATTCAAACATATCAGCTTCCTCAAAATGGCAGAAGAGAAATGTTTATTATTCATATCTTTATTTAATAAAACTTATAAATAATTAATAGTTGCGTGAGAATCATTAGAGTAAACCTTAACAAATTAGTGGTGCTCTCTGTAGATGCCATTAAGGTGTTACCTTATAAAACACCCCATTTTCATGTAATAAAAATGTAATTTATGATCTTAAATAAGTAATAACATTTGATTTAAAAGATAATGGAACAAGTTTGGACTTCATAAAATATGTAAGGTAGGATACTACATAACGGGATCAGTATTTAATATTACTCATCACTTAAATATAAAATTTCATATTTTGCAGCTTGAAAGACATATAACAAGGAAGAGGGGAACACTAGATACCAGGGACACTTTATAAGTAGCTTAGGGTGATATTAAAGTTAATAGAATAATGATTTTTAGTAATTGATATAAAAGGTATTCAAAGCCCATACCTTTGGTACAGGAAATAGCTTATTAAGGAGTTTGTAAAAGAACAGTTGGTTTTGCATCAGGATGTATTTTCTATACAGTAAGAAGAACAAAACTTTAATGTCTTGTATTATTGACTGACTGTAATGGTTTGAGAGTTATGAGGGATGGGACTGGACAGGACAGATACGAGTCAAAATCAGTGGAGCTCTATAAAATGAAGGACAACTGACAGGGTTGGGGGTATATTGATGTGGGTGCCATACCTCTAAATTGCTGTTCACAAAACTTCCAGACAAATCCAGAAGGAACACTAGTGATGATACCTGCAAGAATTTTAAAATAATATTCTGAGTCACTTAATTATTAGAGCAACAGATCTTGCATCACGATGCAGTTTCTGAACAATAAGGGGAACGAAACTGTAATGTCCTGCATTATCGGCAGACTGCAATCATCCACGATTTAAGAGTGGCAAGGAAAAACTAAAACTAAATCTGAGATGCTTTCTAAACTCAAGGACAGGTAAGAGTTATGTTGGGGTGTTTATGTGTATGTGTGCTGTGTTTTAGAGAATACATATATGCGTATGAGGGTTCATTTTGCCAACGTTATTGAGGGCTGCCAGAGGCGATTACTGCAGGAAAATGGTGATTAACAGTAACACTGCGTCAGAGACGTGCACATTAGCCGATAATTAGATTGTCATATCTCTGAATCACATTTTTGTTGATCATAGAAACTAATTTTGGTTGCAGCAGTTTCGTTGAGAGCAGAGTAATCTTTCCGAATCCTACCCTCTGACCAAGATTGTACCATCTCAGAGTGTTCCCCTTACTTGGAGTGATCTCAAGAGTTATTATATGTGAGTAGTGGGGATGTAAGGAGAATGGGGGGGGGGGGGCTTGCTCCCTACAAAGTAAAATAGAGAATTTAAACATTTGCTGATCTCCTTTTATGATTGCTTTTGTTTTTCCTACTTTTGGACTCTGTTTTATGTCTGAAAGTTACAGTACTTTTAGTTTGGACTTTAGTGATTTATACTACTTAAAACTGTAGCGTCTGTGCTTCTTGACATGTTTTGTGTCTTATTGTACTGGAATGACTGTCAGAAGAAGTCAGTTAGTAATGCCCATCAAAAATGACTTTGCTCTCCAACATTCATTCTCTTATAGAGCTTTTGCTACCATGGTACTGAAAACCAAGACTGAGTAGGTTGAAATGTTAACCACATAGTGTTCTGCTGACAGATGAACAGTTATGTAGTTTCCTAGTAAGACAGTTTCATGTCATTCCTTGCAAGAAGGTTTCCCGTCCTTTTTTGTTGCTTCATTAAATGTTTGTGCACAGAGTTGTGTTTCTGTTTGTGTGAACTTATTGCGAGGAAGTCAGTTGCTGAAGTCCTTTAAAAACAATTTTGCCATCCTGTGTTCATTGTACACCTGAGAGATTGTTATTGTTGTACTGAATACAGAGAATAAACATATTTTGTATGTGGTATAACTTCTGCCCTCACAGTGTTGGTTTACTGTCAGATGAAAATTTGCGTAGCTTCCTAGTAAGAATGCTTTGTGCCACTCATACTAAGAAGGGTTCACTTCCCTTTTTTAAATTGCTGCTTTGTGAGAAGGTTTGTGTACACAGCATGTTAATTTCTCGTTATATTGAACTACTTCATAGGTTCATAGGTAGGTATTAGGCTATTGGCCCTAGGGCCTATACAAGCCTAGCCAAAAGGGTACCCTGGCTTTTGCTACCCAAGAAAATTATTTTCCTGTGCCCCTGTCGAGCAGAGCCACATAAGTGATCCCCGCGGTGAATTTCCCATTTCCCATCTAATCATCAAGATTTTTCTTGGAGTGCTAATGAGGAGCTTTGTTTGACATAGGTAGTTTGTTCCAGAGTATGGGAAGTCTCTGGGACAGGAATCTATCCCTCCAGCATGTTCTGTTTATTGTGGTGACAAGGTTTAGGTCCCTAGAGCGTGTAGCTCAGAGGAGTTGGGATTTCTTTAAGTGGAGCATGTCCAACAGCTCTGGGTTTGACATAGCTTTGTATGTTAGGCAGAGATCGCCTCTGAGTAGGCGATATGCGACGGAGTAAAGCTGGAGTTTTTTGAGATGGTCTGTGTAGGGCATCTGTTTGAGCTCAGTAATCCTCTTTGTGAGGTATTTCTGCAGCCTTTCCAGTTGTTGTAGATGTCTTGTGAGGTACATACCAAAAGGGGTGCTGTACTCTATAAAACGTCTAATGAGTGACGAGTAGAGGGGAACAATGACCTCTTTTTACCGGGATGCGAAAACTTTTGGGATGAGGTGTGCCACATAGAAAGATTTCCTGACTACTGTGGCAATGTGATTATCAAAGGAGAGACTACTGTCCACCTGTGTCCCAAGGTCTCATCACACTTTTGATGTTAAGTAGACTACCACCCATGTGGTAGCTCAATGGTACAGAGTTTTTACCAAAGGGGATAACAATGCACTTTTTGGCAATGAGCTTGAGGCCATGGCTTTGACACCAGACATCTGTCTCAGTGAGGCCCTTTTGTAGGATGTCCCCATCATTAGGAGTTTCAATTATGGCTCCTAGTTTGCAGTCATCTTCGAAATTCGTTAGCCAAGGACCTTCTGTGTTAGCCTGTACTTCAGAAAAGTAGATACCAAACAGGAGAAAGACCCAGGACTGAACCCTGTGGTACTCCACTTGTCAGTGGTCTGAAGTCGGATTTGGAGTCTGCTACTTTCACAGTGTGGGTTCTGTCAGTGAGCCAGTTGGCAACCCATCTTGTGACATAGGGGATTTATACATAATTTAGTGAGTTTATCTATAATTCCAGAGTGAGGAATGGTATCAAAAGCCTTGGCGAGATCTAGATAGGCTGTGTGAACCACCTTACCCTCGTCTACAGCTTTGATGACTGCTTCAAAGAAGTCAATCAGGTTTAGGAGACATGATCTGCCTTTTACAAACCAGAACTGGGTGGGGTCCAGAGTTTGGAGATTACCAATGTCTTTGTTTATAAGTTCCATGATGATACATTCCATGGCCTTGCAGACCAGGCTCATTAGGCTAGTTGGGCGGTCGTTCCCAGGGTACGTGGTGGCTCCCCCTTTATGCAGGGGGATAACCTTTGCTGTGTGCCATTCAGTGGGCACAAAGCCTGTGGTGAGGCTATGACTGAACATGGTGCTTAGGTGGGGTGCCAGTTCATTCTGTAGTTCATGTCGAACGCAGCCTGGGATGTTGTCAGATCCCATCGATGCTGTGTTCTTGGCTTTGGAGAGTGTGTTTTTTACCTATGCAGCCATGATTACAGGAACTTTGCATTCTTCTGCTATAGAGGTGGGCCCTTTAGGGGGTGGGGGTGGGGTAAAGCTACCAGGATGTTGGCAATGTCAGTTGGTTCTATATATTTAGTGCCATTGTGCTGTAACTCAGATCAGATCTGAGTGTTGCCATTGAGATTCTTGACATAGTTATAGAATGCTTTGCAGTTGTCTTTAGAATCAGTAGCGATTTTGTTTTCCTAACTAGCTTTGGAGGATTTTATGTGGGATCTCAGCTTCTTACAGAGGCTGACCAGGGAGTTCTTTCAGTCATGGGATTTTACTCTTTTTTGCAGCAGTTTCTTTCTTCTATTGTAGAGTTTGTTTATGGCAGGGGACCACCAGATTGACATCCTTTTTTTGGAGGATAGCATCTTGGTTCTGTTAGGGATAGCACAATCCATACACTTTTGTAAGTACTTATAAAGTGCATTTGTGTAGGATTCAGCAGTTGTACCTCTATCCTCCGTCTGCATGGGTGACGTGAAGTTTGCCACTTCTGTCTTAAGAAGTGTGAAGCCGGCTTTGGAGAAATTTTTTATGGTGGTTTCCCTAACGGGGGGTGGGGGCGGGATGTGGATGTCTAGACTGATTAACTTGTGGTCGGATTTGACCAATGAGGAATTGACTTCTGGTGTGGAACACTGGTCACCCATGTTGGTAATGAGCAAGTCTAGGAGATTGCTGCCCCTGGTGGGGGTGTAGATAAGTTGATCAAAGGCATTGGAATTTATGAATTTTAGAAAACATTGAGCAAAAGAGTTGGTATATGAGTAGTTTTCCCAGTTAATGGTGGGGTAGTTGAAATCTCCCATTATTAGGGTGTTGGGTTGTACCCTAATATTTTCCAGGGTATCAAGAAATGATTGGGAATCCTGGGGCATGGTAGGGGATCCGTAGCAAGTTACAATTTGGATTGCTGTCTTGCTCAGAGTTAGTTGCACTTGGATAATCTTGGATGCATTATGCTGAGCAACTAGCCTAGAGGTGTAGATATCCTTAATGAATATGGACACGCCTCCATCTTTAGTGTTTCGGTCCAGGTTAGGTGTTATGCCTTATGGGCTGTGGTTGAGTGGCACACTGAGTTTGTGGTATGAATTATAGCCTGGTAATGCAGGGGTGCTCTCGGGAGCCTTGAACCAGGTCTCTGTCACTGCACAGATGTCGATGTTTTCCATTTTAAGGAGTCCCTTGAGTGACTTCATTTTGAGGTTTAGACTTCTAGCATTTAGTAGCATTACCATCAGATTTTGCTTGCTTGTAACTGTTACAATGGTGAATTTGTCATTTGAACCTTGCCTAAAAAAGGCACTATAGGAGTGGCAAGAGCCTTGGCCAGTATCTGGAATCCCATGGGCGACAGGTGCAGGCCATTTCTGGCAAAGCATCGTGGTCTGTCGATCATGTCATCCCAGGCAGACAGATACTGGATCCCCTTAGAATGACACCAGAAGCTTAGCCAATTGTTGAAGTCAATCATTTTGTCCTTGTACTGTGGTATCATTCTGGGTGATGGCAGGGTGCTACTCAGGGCTAGGGTCATGCCTGCCTGGGCTACAAGATCAGAGAGCTCCTCCATGTCTTTTCATGTAGTCCAGGGAGGTACGTCTGATGTCATTCACACCAACATGGACAATGACAGAGTCATATTTGTACTTGTTGTGGAGTGACCTGAGTGCGTGCATTATGTGGCTGATCCTGGAACCTGACAGGCAGCTGACAGTAACTTTCTCCTTGTTTAGCCTGGTGAGTGGAACATCAGTGTGCCTGACTATAGAGTCACCTATGACTAGAGTGTTGGGTACCTTGTTATGCCTATGGGCTGTGGTTGAGTGGCATACTGAGTTTGTGGGCTATGTGTCATTTGGGTTATGTTTGGGGGGTGGAGGTTGTATGCATTTCTGCTTTGGAGGTCTCTGTTGCTTGAGCAGATTTTTATTGAGAGCCTCCATGAATGTAGGTGTGTGTGTTGTGTTGCTATGTGTGTGTTTTGGTGGTGTAGGTTTTTAGGGACTATGTGATGTGTGGTGTCTTGGGTGAAGAGAGCTTTGCTTCCAGTTTAGCTATATAAGTGCATTTCTCACAGGTTGTAGTGCTGGGTGGTAGGAGGAGAGGGTTGTCTGTGTACATGAGGCAATTGCTGCATTGCCCCAAGATGCCCAGCTTCATCAGGTAGACAGGAGAAAACACTGGGAGCTGACCCTTAGACATCCCTGGAGAGGTGCTTATTTATTAATTGTTTTCCTCTAGACAAGGGAGGAAATTTGAGTGCTGTAGTAATTTGTAGCTTATTTAGTACTTACAACAAGTTCTGAACAAGTGCTGATCTCAAAGAAACAGATTTGAGTGCTAAAACTAAAAAACTGGCTAGTTCTAAGGGAAAATGTGAAGAGCAGACTTTATGGCTCCAAGAATAGTTTAACCCTACCTAAGCAGCGATGCATAAAGTGTATTTTTTTTTTTAATATAACAGTAGCAAATGAGCAAACTGATTTAATCAAATTAAACTGCCACAAAAAGCTTGTTCTAATATCCTTTAAATGATTTTGTTTTTCATTATTCATGGTGCAACTAAAAGCTTGTTCTTGTGATACAGAAAAGTGGAAATGTATTGGGTGGAACTGCTTTCTTCACGACATTAATTTCCTGCTAGATGTAGTTGTGTACCTTTTAGGTATCATCTAGACAAGTGATTGGGAAAGCCACTGTTATCTGTGACACATTATTGAGGCAGGAGGTGCCTTACAAATGTGTACTTTATCATTTTGAAAAGTGTGTTCATTCTGCTTTTATGATGTTACCAGAATGTGGGTGAAGGCAAGGTGGTTCATACAGCCTACCTTGATCTGGCCAAGGCCTTTGATACCATTCCCCACTCAGGAATCATAGAAAAACTCACTAAGCTAGGCATCAACCCCTTTATCACTTGGTGGGTTGCAAACTGGCTCACAGATAGAACCCACAGTGTGAAAGGAGATGACTCCAAGTCAGACTGCCGACCAGTCACAAGTGGAGTCCCACAGGGTTTGGTTCTGGGTCCTGTCCTGTTTGTTATCTACTTCTCTGAAGTCCAGGCCAACACGAAGGGACTCTGGCTGACGAAGTTTGCAGATGATTGCAAGTTGGGAGCTATTATTAAATCCCCAAGTGATGTTGACATCCTACAGAAAGGCCTCACTGAGACCAACGAGTGGTGTCAGAATCATGGCCTTAAGCTCAATGCCAAAAAATGTGTTGTTATCTCCTTTGGGAAAAACCCAGTTCCCATGAATTACCACATCAATGGTAGTCCACTAAACACAGAAGGCATTATAAGAGATCTGGAAACACTGGTTGACAGCAACTTCTCTTTTGACCACCACATTGCCACTGTGGTCCAAAGTCCTTCTGAGTGGCATATCTCATTACTAAGGGTTTTGCATCCAGGAAGAAAGAGGTCATTGTCTCTCTCTACTCTTCCCTCATTAGGCTAATCATCGAGTACAATGCCCCATTTGTCATGTACCTCACTAGACACCTGCAACAACTGGAGAGGCTGCAGAAGTACCTCACAAAGAGGATTGTAGGGCTTAAACAGTTTTTCTATATGGACAGACTCAAAAAACGCCACTATTGTCTGTCTCATATTGCCTAATTAGTGGCGATCTCTGTTTGATTTACAAAGCCATGTCTGACCCAGCTCTGTTTGAAATGGTACATCTAAAGAAATCCCAATCCTTCTGCACCACATGCTCCAGAGACCTCAACCTCATTACTACAATCAACAGAACATGCTGGAGGGACAGGTTCATAACCCAGAGACTGCCCATGCTATGGATAGACTTCCCATACATGTCAAGCAGAGCATCTCACTGGCCCTCTTCAAGAGAAATTGTGATGGAATGGAAAATTCAGCCCGGGGACAATTCCAGTGGCTCTACTCGAGAGTGGCACTGGGAGCACTGGTCGGGTGGCACGATGCCAGGGTAATCATATGGGCTAGGCTTGTAAAGGCTCCAGTGCCATTAGCCTAGTACACAGCTATGAACCTACAATTATTTAGTATGTATTGTTTAGTAGAATTTGCAGAGCACATTGCCATTAATACAGTAAAAGTGGTGGATTTTTATTAAGTGAACTTTTTCTTTTTGCTTTGGTCACTGATCCACATCTGAGTTCCGTGAGCCTAATGTGGCCCTCATGGTTTTTGAGTTTAGAATTTCAGCCTTCAGCAGGATTCTCAAAGAAATCTTAAAAGTACAAAAGTACCACAGGTGAATTAACTGCACTGTGGGATTGGCAGATATTTGGTAGAAGTTAACAGACTAATTACGACATCACTGCAAAAAAAAAAAAAAGCAACAGGTATAGCTCATAGAACACCTGTGGGCATAATATGCTATTTTAAAAATAGCCAGTTAATGCAGTGGTGAGGTGTCTCCCTGCACATCTGGTGGCCAGAGATTGAGTACAGCTGTGAATATCAGGTAGCTGCCAGGAAAGGATGGAAAGATTTCACAAAATCATGCTCATCTTCCTTTGTATCGATGAGGGGGGGTCACAGAGATCCTGCTTTAGGAATGACACATAATTGCAACGGGTAGTCGTTTTCCAAGTCATGTACTCTCAGAACAGTAGGGGCAGGAAGCCAATTGAGGTGGCATCAGTGGGAGCATATTCTCCTATACTCGATGTGCCCCCCCATCGTATACATTGCACATGCTCCATACCAAATTAAAGAAATAATAGAAGATTGGTAGGATAAGAAGAAAGCCTTCAACTGCTTCACAGAGTAGGAGGAATCAGTGTGCAAGTTGGTGATAATTACCATATTCCTACTACATTATCATTAGATTATTGACAGGAAGTTTCAGCTGCCAGACCCAATAAAATTTTCAGATCTGGCAGACATTTACAGGATATGGGATGCATTAGAAAGTGCCATCCTTGTGTGTGTGTATGTATGTATGTATGTGTGTGTGTGTGTGTGTGTGTGTGTGTGTGTGTGTGTGTGTGTGTGTGTGTGTGTGTGTGTGTGTGTGTGTGTGCATGTACGTGTGTGTGTGCATAGGGGTGAGAAGGCGTTTTGTGTATATGATTAACAGCAACCACTTGAAATTTTGACTGAGCAGTTTGGCCTTCACACAAGTCTAACACCAGAGGGGTACACAAAAGCTGACTAGGCTACAACTCTTACCACACTTTTCGGCCACAAAACCAAGACTGAAACACTAAAGGTGAAGGAGTGTCCATATTCACCAAGGATATTCACACCTCCAGGCTAGTTGCCCAACACAATGCATCTGAAATTCTCCAGGTGCAACTAACACTAGGTAAGACTGCAATCCAAATTGTAGCTTGCTACCGATCCCCCACCATGCCCCAAGATTCTCACTACACCTTTCTAAACATACTGGAAAATATTAAGATACAACCGAACACCCTAATACTGAGTGATTTCAACTACCCTGCCATTAACTGGGAAAACTACTCGGGTTCCAACTCCTTTTCCCAACGGTTCTTGGAATTCATAAATTCCAACGCCCTGGATCAACTAATCCATTGTCCCACCAGGGGCTCCAATATCCTAGACCTGGTCATTACCAGCATGGGAGATAGATGCTCCACACTAGTGGTCACCCCCTCATTGGTCAGGTCTGACCATAAGCAAATCAACCCTTGACATCCACATCCCACCCCCACCCTCCAGTAAGGAAACCTCCTTAAAAAACTTCTCCAAAGCCAACTTCAGGCTACTGAAGTCAGAAGTGACAAACCTCACGACATCCATGCAGACGGGATCTGAAAGTTCGACTGCAGAATCTTACACTAAGGCACTGTATGAGCACATCCACTCGTGCATGAATCGTGCCATCCGAAATAGAACCAAGATGCTCTTCTCCATCCCCTGCTATAAACAAACTATACAACAGAAGGAAGAAACTGTTGCAGAAAAGAGGAAAATCCCAGGATGCAAAAACCTCCCTCACCAGCCTCAGTAAGAAGCTGAGATCCCTCATAAAATCCTCAAAAGCTAGTTACAAAAATAAAATTGCCAAAGATTCCAAAGACAACCACAAGGCATTCTATAGTTATGTCAAGAATCTAAATGGCAATGCTCAGATCTGCTCTGAGCTGCAACAGAATGGCATTAAATATACTGATCCCAAGGATATTGCCAGTATCCTGGCAGATCGATTTAGTGCCAACTTCACCCCCCCCTCACCCCTAAAGGGTCCATCTCAATACCAAAAGATTGCCAAATTCTGGTAATCACAGCCACACAGTTAGAAACCGCACTCTCCAAAGCTAAATTATAGCATCCATGGGACCAGATGACATCCCAGGCTGTGTACTACATGAACTACAAAATGAACTAGCACCTCACCTAAGTGTCATGTTTAATCATAGCCTCGCCTCAGGCTTTGTGCCCACTGAGTGGCGCACAGCTACAGTTATCCCACTCCACAAGGGAGGATCTGCCTTGGATCCCGGGAACTACCGTCCCACCAGTCTGACAAGCCTGATCTGCAAGGGCATGGAATGCATTATCATGGAACTTATAAACAAAGACATTGGCAACCTTGAAATACTGGAACCCACCCAGTTTGGGTTTGTGAAGGGCCGATCTTGTTTCCTGAATCTGATTGACTTCTTCGAATCAGTCTCCAGAGCTGTGGACGAGGGTAAGACGGTCCACACAGCCAATCTGGACCTCGCCAAGACCTTCGACACCATCCCTCACTCTGGAATCATAGATAAACTTACTAAGATGGGCATAAATCCCTACCTCACTCGATGGGTTGCCACCTGGCTTACTGACAGAACTCGGACTGTAAAAGTAGCCGACTCCAAATCCAGCTTTAGACAAGTGACAAATGGAGTACCTCAGGGTTCAGTCCTGGGACCACTCTTGTTTGGCATCTACTTCTCTGAAGTACAGGCCACCACTAAGGGACTCTGGCTAACAAAGTTCGCAGATGACTGCAAACTGGGAGCCATTATTGAATCCCCAAATTATGTGGATATTCTGCAAAAGGGCCTTACAGAAACAGATGCCTGGTGCCAGAGCCATGGGCTCAAGCTTAATGCCAAGAAATGCATAGTTATCCCCTCTGGAAAAAAACATGTACCCGTGAATTACCACATAGGTGGCAGTACACTAAACATCGAAAGTGTGATGAGAGACTTAGGGGCACAGGTGGACAGTGGTCTCACTTTTGATAACCACATCGTCACAAGAGTCAGGAAATCCTTTTATGTGGCACACCTCATCACTAAGGGCTTTTCTTCCAGAAAAAAGGAGGTCATTGTCCCACTGTACTCATCCCTCATTAGACCCATTATAGAGTATAATGCCCCGTTTGGTATGTACCTCACAAGACATCTGCAACAGCTGGAAAGGCCACAGAAATGCCTCACTAAAAGAATCACAGGCCTAAAGCAGATACCATATGCTGACCGTCTACAAAACTCCAGCTGTACTCTGTGGCATATCATCTACTCAGAGGTGATCTCTGCTTAACATACAAGGCCATGTCAAACCCTGAGCTGTTGGGCATGCTCCACATAAAGAAATTCCAATCCCTCAGAGCCACACACTCCTGGGATCTAAACCTTGTCGTCACAATGAACAAAACATGCTGGAGGGATAGGTTCCTGACCAAGAGACTCCCCAGATTCTGGAATAGACTGCCCATACATGTCAAGCAGAGTGCCTCATTGGCCCTCTTCAAAAGGAACCTTGATGATTGGATGGGATATAGGAAATTCACCCCAGGGATCACGTCAGTCGCCCTGCTAGACGGGGGTCCAGGGAAGTAAATATCGTGGGTAGAAATATCCAGGGAATTGTTATGGTTAGGCTTGTATAGGCTCTAGGGCCGATAGCCTAGTACCAACCTATGAACCTATATGTACTTAGACAGTGGTGCCTTAACCACTGCTCTCTGAAAGGCTATTTATGTTCTAAGAAATAACACTGCAGTTAATATGCTTTATGATCATGACCTCGGTATAGCTTGAAACCTTATCTATTAGTTTTACTTCTAGAAAGTCAAAAGATAAGATAATACTGAATGTATGTAGTGGCAATGTAGTCTTACTACTTCAGATAGGCAAAATGCTTCATTGTGTTAGCCATTTCAGTTTAAAAAAAAACAAATAGTGCTAGTTTACAAACAGAGTATAATTGTAATGTACTGAATTTTATGAATTATTGCTTAATAAGGAACAACTAATACATTATAATTAAGTAATGAATTGCTGACCTACTGTGCTTGTATTTTGTGAGGCTGCTGTACCATATAACCTTTATGCAAGCTATTTCCTTCTAAGCCTGAATAAGAACACCTTTCATCCAGGACTTTTGCCTTTAAATAGCTCCTGTTTTGAAGAGAAGGCTGTTCAGGTGATCAGGTGAACATGTTCAGAGTACATTTAAATTTAGACCCTGCCCAGTATAATTTCCTTGTATCCATGCAAGCTAGTATGCCAGATGATTTATATAGGCCATGGTGATGTGTGCGATGAACATCTCGTTTCATGCTGCATGCCAGTCTATGGATGACAGTTAGCTTATGCAGGTATGCAAGGAATGTCATCTTCCAGACATCAGCACTCTCCAGAGAAGGAGAAGACACTACATTATCAGGTTTCTGCTTTACATTACCATTCAGTGCTTGTGCCCACATAGCCTGCTGGTGTTCGAATGCACAGCGTACGCGTCATTCTCTGAGTGCTTATCAAATTCTTGACGGAGCTGCAGCCCTTAACTTCTGACACTTGAAGCTCTGAGCCATCTCTGGGTGCTACTTTTCAGCGATAGCAATGTTGAAGTCAGCACATTTTCTTTGTGTCTGAAGTATGCGTTTAAGTTATATTTCACACAGTTATCCGATATTGTACTGAAGGTGAAACATTATAAAAATCAGTTCTTCTCAAATGTGTAATAAGTACATACATTTTAATACATAGTTTTAACTACCATATGTTAAAACTGGTTAAAAAAGTATTTTAGAATGTATGTGTAGTGGTTAATTTTCACATAATTAAATGGCAAATGAAAGTTGCCTTTCACATAAATAAATGGTTAAATTATAGTGTCAGTGAAAATGAAGCTGAAAATAAGCCTACCAAATTGATTTGATTGCTTACTATTTTATAGCAGACTACATAACATCTGTTTTAAATTATTCCACTACATTTTTATTGTCTGCCTAGTGTAGCATGCTGTTTAGAAAACTTGCTAGCTTTAGAAAAAAAAGCAAAAATAATAGAAGAAAAAATTCTTTAATTGTTCAGTGCTTGCACCCATATGTGGGTATGTTTTTCTTTTGTTTATTAGTATCGTTTGTTGAGTACACACATGGTGACATTTCCTGCATTCTGTTTACATTTAGTAATGGCAACTACTTTCAATAACAAAAGTAAATAAAATAAATGAAAACAATAATCTAAACTGCACCAGATTTCGAACACCTTAGAGCTCTTTTGCCGTTATTGCACCTTAAAGGTTTCTTCAGAACAAATTATCATGACCAATAAAATGCCTAAAGCATTGAAACTAAAGTCACACGATCGCATAGTGTCTAATTATGTAAAAACATATTGTTTGGAGGAAACATTGATTGGCTACTTAGGTTAAATGTAGGTGAATATCCAGGTTAGAATGGTGTTATTAATATTTTAAGTGTGTACTTAAGCAGATGAAAGATTTATTATCCTGTTTATTATTGTCATTGGTTGTGCTTTGCCATCCAGTTTTTAATAAAATAAAGTTATTCTCAGATAAACAAGGCTGCCACCTTCTCATCTGTTGGTCGGCATGGTGTACCAAACCATAGTTGTAGTGTTCCTGGCTAAGTTACAGGAATATTTTGTAGCATAGCTTTTCTGGAACAATATATTAACATATTTATGTATGTTCTGGAAGGAAAATGTCAAACAAGTATAGGTATACTGTACTGCTGTATCATGTAACTCCTCTTTCTGTGCCATGAGGACGCTATATATGTTAGGTGTTATGGTCATATGAATTTATATCTAGATTTTTTGTCATGTGTAGTAGTTATCTCCTGCTGCCTTTGGGTGACCATGATTTATAGTAAATGCAACTACATTATCTATAGCATATGTTGTCAGACTGAACCCACGTAATACAGATAGTCCACAGGCCCCACCTAGATCTCAAAAATGTGTTTAATAGGTCCCCATTTCTAAACAACATATGCTCTACTATTAAGAAGCGGATTTAACCCACTCTGACATCACGCAGACTGACACATGCATGCACACACACCCACACACACATGCACACAAAGAAAGAGACACACACACACACACACACACACACACACACACACACACACACACACACACACACTTGAAATAACCAGTATTTACCTTAATATGTCATTGTTTAAGTATGTAATTGCTGCTATCTTTCTGTGTTTAGCTTGACTAGGGAAGTTGACTTTATCATGAAAGAAATGTTTAACTATGATACTGCTACATCCGCAGTGGTGCAGCGTTGGCGTTGTTGCCTCACAGCAAGAGGTTGTCCCGTTCGATTCTCGGCTGGAGTGCAGGGAGTGCCTTCTGTGTGGAGTCTGTATGTTCACCCCGCGGTTGGGTGGGCGTTCGAAAAACAAGCGTAAATGGGCGTGCCTTCATTGAAGGTTGAACATCGAGCTGGCACCTCGGCGTTCGTGAAAATCTACTGCCAATCATTAGCGGACCGGAGTTCCGCTGTGGCGACCCCTAACCGGTAAAAGCTGAAAGACAAACAACAACAACAACATTGCTGAACGCACTGCTGAAATCACATTTTATTGTTGCATGTTTCTGGACTAAAAGAATATCCAAGCCCACCTGTCGAGAGTGATAAACTAATTAGTGTTTGTCAGAAGCCCCCATATAAGTAAACATATTTTTACTCAGTCTGCAAAGCTACTTGCAAATGAACCCCATATTTAGATATAATGTAGTTTTAATTCTTTGTATGTGGAGCTGCTATAAGAAAGAGCGCTGGTAAAATCCTAGCCTTTTCCTTGTCATTTTTCATGACAGTCTGTGATGTACACACTACTAGACAGTATACAATAAGAAAGCTTCAGTGGTAAAGGCAAGAAAGAAATGCCATTTGTCAATTTGGATGAAACAAGAAAGGGACAAGGTGCTTGAAAAATGCAATGGAATGAGTTCCGAGTTAAGCAGTTTAGGTAAATGGTTTCTTGACCATGTGACTTTGATGAAAGAACAATGCTGCAGAAGAGTGTTATGGAGCTGAGTGGCCTAGTGGGTTAATGTACTATACTAGAGATGACAGGGTCCTGGGTTTGAGACTTGGCAGGGATGATTATTTGGGGTTGGGAGGGTGGCCTAGTGGTTAAGATGTTTACCTTAAAAAGACAAGGTGCAGGGTTTGAGTCTCACAAGGGATAATTGGCTAGGCTTACAAGGGCAGTTAGTCTAGTACTAACCTATGAATATAGACAGACCATCATGACGGAGAAGTAAACGTGCAAAGGGGCACAATATAAAGGAGGTATATACACACACACACAGATGTGCACATGCATCCAAATGCATATGCATACACACACACACACACACACACACACACACACACACACACACACACACACACACACATACATGCCCACCTACACCCACATCCCAATACACGCACCACAAACGCAGTTGCATGTATCTGTGCACAGATGCAAACATGTCCACACACACGTGTACTTACAAATGCGTATGTATACTTGCAAACTTGCACCCACATCCCCACATGCACACTCTGCAAATGCATTTGTATGCATAGAAACAAACATCTACACATACACGCGTGTGCACACACACACACACACACACACACACACACACACACACACACACACACACACTCTCTCACACGCATGATTTCTGCAGTCTCCACACTAAAAAGCCAAGAACAAACCTACTTATATACTCAAAAGCAAGGAAACACACTTTCTAAGACTTTTGTCATAGGGGACTCCTGATGGCCCTCTAATCAGCCTGAACAAGGAAATAACTGTTAAGTTACTTATCTGGAGCCAGAATCTGCCAAGTCACACATGCACTCAAGTCATTGCACCACAGGTACCAGTTTGGTTCTAAATTCCTGCATCCGTATGGTGTATGGTTAAAATGGCTGCTCAATGAACAGCACCTTGTAAATGCAGACAGCTTATAACAGCAGAGAAATATAAAAAAAAAATTCAAACAAGCCCACTGGCCCATAGCAAGGCAATGCAGTTCAAGGTTGTACAACAGACTTAGAAATGGCTTATTTCCTCCTCAACTCTCATTAGAGCTCAAACCAAAGCAATTCTGACTCGGATCACAATAAATGCCAAACATAAGGGAAGAGTTATTTCAGTAATTTAGTAAGAAATGAAAAAGTACTTATCCTAGGTGCTTCTAGCCTGTTAGTTAGTCAAATATGGTATAAAACAGTGTCAGTCAGTCAGTAACATAATTGCTTAACATTTTGTAGCTCTGAGTGAATGAGCACAATGCCACACATGCACAGGCAACTTCTATTAACAACTAAACACAAAAAGATTCAAGCTAAGTCACTGGATAATAACAAAAAAGCACAACTGTATGTTCTGCAAGTAATCGGGCCTAGAAATGGCTCAGATGTTCTTCATGTTTCACTGTTGCACTCATTACTTTTGTGTAATCTTGCTGGCAGGTTGCCCTCAGTCGGCCTGAATTCCAAAGTCCTGGGTCCTGCGTCTGCCACTGTCACCCCTTCCCTGACGTCAGGTTGTCAGGGGTATAAAAGATGCAGCCGATGCCATTTTCTTTAGTCTTTCTTGCCGCGCAGTGCCCAAAGCAGAAGCAGTTCGCAAGTGCCGTTCGGCCGACTCCTGAGATTTATGAGTTGGAATTTCAGATCCAAAGTCTTCTATAAAGCTAAGTACCCCATTGGGGAAACTTTTTTCTTGCTCCAGAACCGATGTCAGAAAAAGTTAATAATTGTATTTCTTGTGGGAAGCAAATACCTCATAAGGACTTTCATTCTTACTGTATTCCTTGCCTAGGCCCTGATCATAACTTTCTAGGTTGTCGGTTTTGTGCTAGATTTAACCAACGCACTATTAAGCGTCAGTATGATTTTGCATTAAACTACTTTGGACGCAGGTTTAATTATCCAGAAATGTCGTTGGAAAGCTTTCCGACTACCGGAGTTCACAAAAAAACACAAAGAAAAAGAAAGACAATCGAGGCCCAAAACCGACGGCGAAGCTTCTACTAAGCCAGTTGCTGGTTCGCCGGTTCTCAGTGAGGCGCTTTCGCAGCCCCTGACACCCGCTACTTTAGAGTCGCCGGCCGCTACCGACTCCCACGTGGAGTCGGCTATGCCGCTGGAAACTCAAGGTATTGGAGCCTCGGACGCTATTCCTTCAGATGGGTCCGGAGCCACTGAGCAGGCACCGGCTTCTGAGGGTGTATTCAGACCTAAACATTTATACATTAAACCGACTTCAAAGGCAAAGACTAAAGCACCTTCAAAGGCAAAGAAGCAAATTCAAGAGCCACGTGGACAGGCCTCCATGCCCAAAAAGCAGGTGCTCAAAATGGCCGAAGACTTGATTACCTTGATCATGGGCTCCCATCCCCCTCCTGATAAGAGGCCTAGGCAAGAGACTGACTATGAATCTTCAGATCAGGTTTCCATTTCTTCTGATTTCTCTACTGATCAGGAATATTCTTTTTCCCCCCTGTGAGGATTCTGATGCTGAAGAATCTATACCTTCAGCTTCTCCTCCTGAGGACTATTCTTTTGGGGAAACCTTACATACCATGAGGGAGCATTTCCACTGGGAAAGCCAAGATTTTTCAGAATCTAAAAAGAGGGTCAGGGATTTCCTGTTACTAACACAGCACAAGCCACTAGCCATCCCACCTGTGTTAGACATTGTAGATGATGTGTTTTCGGAGTCTAGCCTTACCCCTGACTCCTTACCTCCAGCGTCTGTTAAGACTGACAGATATTACAGGGTTCCTGACTCACATAAATTGCTTTTTAAAAACCCTGCTGCAGACCCAGAAACTATTTTTCAGGGTCCCATAGGAGTTGAGGCTTCCACTGCAAAAAACCCTACCCCATCTGACGGGGATTCTAGGGCACTGGATAGATGAGGAAAAAAGGTTTACACATCTGCTACCTTGGCTATAAGGGCCTTAAACTGTCAGTTTCATATGCTCAAATATCAGCAACATGTCATGGCATTGCTTAAACAGAAAATGTTGTTAAACTCTGAATGTGCAGAAAACAAGGAAATGCAGGATATATTGCATGCAGCTGAACAAGTTGGAAAGCATAATTTGCAATGTGGTTTTGATTCTTTAGAGGCCTCCTGCAGGGCCGCAGTTACAGGTTCTGTAATTAGAAGGCATGCTTGGTTAAAGGAACAAAATCTGCCTGATCATGTTAAAGTTAAATTATTAGATGCACCTTTACAGCATGATACTTTGTTTAGTGTTAAGGCAGAAGAGGTGCTCAAGAAAATGGAGGACAAAGCTAAATCTATGCAAACAGTCAAAGATTTTTTTACAAGTACAGCCACCTAGGTTCAGTAGACACTGGCCAACAAAGAACTGGTCTTTTCCTGAGTCAGACAGACCTCAAGAGGCAGATCCAGACGCCCTTGAGGCAGATCCCAGGTGCAAGGTTCATTCTGCTCAAAGCAATGGGGTGCCTCTACCTCCAAAGTTGTAGAAGACAAATCACAACCATTCAGGAAACAGTCCCAATGATGTCCCCCTGCCTGCACCAAGCACTTATCTCCTGGCAGCCCCCTTAGGGGGAAAATTAGCACTTTTTTCACAAAATTGGCACATTATAACCCAGGACAAGTGGGTCTTAAATATCGTGTCACAAGGCTACAAGTTCCATTTCCATACCCTGCCAAAAGCAAATGGCTGGCCAGATCTGCCAAAAAATCAATGGGCAGAGGCACAAAAACAAGTCTCATCCCTCATGGACATGGGGGCCATTCAACTAGTACCAGAGCAAGAGCAGGGACAGATATTTTACTCAAGACTGTTCTTGGTAGCCAGAAAGGACAAGGCCTGGAGGCCAGTACTGGACCTATCTATTTTGAACACATACCTGGATATTCCAAAATTCAAGATGTTGACTTTGCAGCAACTTCTGCCCATGCTGGGCAAGAACGCTTGGCTTGTGACTTTAGACCTAAAAGAGGCATACCTGCATGTCCCAATCAGACAAATATGCAGAAGATACCTCAGATTCAAGGCTGGCTCAATGCATTACCAATTCTCTGCACTGCCCTTTGGCTTATCTACTGCGCCAAGGGTCTTTACAAAGTGCCTGGCACCAGTAGTCGCATTCTGCAGACAGAGGAATACAAATATATCCTTACTTGGACGACTGTCTAATTCAAGCAGAGAACAAGGACAAGACTTCTAACATGCCTAGGGTACACAGTCAGCAAAAAGAAATCAAAACTAGTACCCTCTCAAGAGGTAATATTCCTGGGTGTAAGCTTAAATACAACTGCCCAGATGGCTTATCTCACGCCAGACAAACAAAGGCAACTGACTACCTATTTCAAAATGCTGGCAGCAAAGGCTCAGTTATCTGCAAGAAAAATTCTGCAGGCTTTGGGCTTCATGGCATCCTGCATCCTACTAATTCCATATGCAAGACTGCATATGAGGAAACTTCAATGGTACCTAAAAAGTGTTTGGACTCAACATTGCCACAGCTTGGAAACTATGATTACTCTCATTCCCTGCCTGCAACAGGAGTTTCGATGGTGGGCACAGGCTTGTCACCAAAACAAGGGACAGCCATTCACATTACCCCCAGCCAGGCAAACACTAACAACGGATGCATCAGATTACGCCTGGGGGGGCACACATGGCAGGAAGATGTATTCAGGCCGCGTGGACCTCAAACCAAATGCATTTACATATCAATCAAAAAGAGATGCTAGCAGTTCAAAATGCCCTGACAGACTTCAAGGGCCTACTGCATCCAGGACAACTTCTGATAAAGACAGACAACACCACGGTAATGTGGTATATAAACAAGCAGGGGTGCACTCATTCTTACCCTCTTTGCAGACTGGCCATGACTTTGTGGGACACAGCATTGACTTACCAAGTGCACCTGCAGGCACAATTTCTGCCAGGAAGGAAAAATATTCTGGCAGATGACCTAAGCAGAAACCTCATGGATCCCCACGAGTGGCACCTGGATCCACAAGTCTTCAGCATGATAACAAGGAAATGGGGATGTCCGGACATAGATCTATTTGCCTCCCCTCACAACTACCAACTGAAAAGATTCTGTACAAGGATTTATCACAGACAAGCATGGAAAGTGGACGCCCTAACTTTCAGCTGGAAAAACCTATCAGTATACGCATTTCCCCCTCTGCCTCTCCTCCCCAAGGTACTCCTAAAGGTCAGACAGGAGAAGCCAAGGATGAAACTAATTGCCCCAGACTGGCCCCACCAGTACTGGTATCCAATACTAAGGAGCTTGTCTCAATGCCCAGCTTGGACCTTGCCTCAGATACCTCATCTACTGTCCCAGCAAAACAATCAGATCCTGCACAGCCAACTCAGGACTTTAAACCTGGCAGCATGATGGATAATGTAGTCATTCAAAACACATCTCTCAGTAAAGCTGTGATGGAAGTCATTTGGAGGCCATAAGGCCTAGTACTAGAAAATCTTATGCTGGCAAATGGAAGAGATTTTGTGTTTGGAACCAGGCACAAGGAACTGATACAGCTGTGCCAAATATTCCTCAGATTTTGCAATACTTCATTGAGATGCTGGACAAAGGTCTATCTTTTTCATCTATTAAAATTCATGCCTCTGCCATATTGGCTCATTACAATACAGAACCACCAAACTTTTCTCATCCTTTACTAAAACAGTACCTCAGAGGAGCCAAAAACTTAAGGCCTCCAAGAAGATCACCACTGCCTGCATGGGACCTCAACATCTTGGAAAAACTCACCCTGCCACCTTTTGAGCCAGCTGCAATTGCTGATATAAAGTTTTTATCTTGGAAAACAGCTCTGCTCCTAGCAATAACTTCTGCAAGATGAGTTTCAGAGCTTTAGGCACTGATGGCTGTAGAACCTTTTATCATTTTTTATCCAGACAGGGTCTCTCTGAGGACAAACCCAACTTTTATGCCTAAGGTGGTGTCCAGTGTGGCTCTTAACCAAACTATTCATCTGTTAACTTTTTATCCAAATCCACAGAACAAGGGGGAGAGAATTCTGCATTCTTTGGACGTTCACAGACAGCTTAGATTCTACTTGGACAGAACCAAAGACTTTCGAAAGACAGAACAATTACTAGTGGCATATGCAGCATCACAAGGAAAGGCTATTTCAGAGTGGATAGGCCACTGCATTCGTTTCTTCTACTTGCACCATGGCAAGTCAGTGCCTAAGGGCATTAGGCCGCATTCAGCCAGAGCTGCAGCCACTTCAGCAGCCTTTCTCAGGGGAGTGCCAACCAAGGACATTTTAGAGGCTGCTACTTGGAGTTCGGTGCACACCTTTACCAGGCACTATCATCTGCCACTCTACTCTAAATCCAGGGCAGGCTTTGCCACTGCAGTTCTGCAGGGCCTCATAGCTGCTCCTAATGCCGTTTAGCTCCAGCCGCCCATCCATAGCTTTGGGACTCTACCCAAAAGTAATGACTGCAACAGTGAAACACGAAGAACATAGTACAGTTGTGTACACTTACCATAAATGTAGATGTTCAAGTGTATTCACTGTTGCAGTCCAGTTTACCCACCCGCCATCCCCCTTTTTCTTCTGATGGAACTTTCCTTCTCTGATTTATGCAACCTATGTGGTGTATTTGCTTGTAGATGAAGGTAATGTTTACATTGGTGCATGTATTTCTGTGTATATAAATTTTGGCTACCCTTTTAGGGGGCACCTGACATCTGGGGCAAGAAAAACTAAAGAAAATGGCGTCAGCCGCATATTTTATACCCCTGACGTCAGGGAAGGGGCGACAGCGACTGACGCAGGACCCAGGACTTTGGAATTCAGGCCAACTGAGGGCAACCTGCCAGCAGGATTACCCAAAAGGTAATGACTGCTACAGTGAATACGCTCGAACATCTACATTTATGGTAGGTGTATACAACTATACTTTCTTCCTTTACTCTCATAGTTTAAACCAAAGCAATTCTGTCTCAGATGTCAACAAATACATTGGTACTATCAAAAAAATTTTAAATGAGTAGTAATAAAGTGAATTTGTAGGAAGGGCCTGAATGCCAACTTCATAGATAGGTTCAAATGTATATACTAGGCTAACTATGACCAGGGCCTTTATAAACCTGACCATGCAACTCAGCCCAACTGTGTTCCTATGTTTGCGGACATTTATTAGAAGGGGGTATGTTAGGAATTTTTTAGAGGTTATTTATTTTTTTTTTGGGGGGGGGGTGTTAGCTGGGAAATTACTGTCTGACTGTCCTTGTTTTCCCGCCTTCCTCGACTAGTTTAGACCAGTTTACAGGCATTGCTGTATTCTGGGCTGTGGTGTAGTTCCTGTGTTGTCCATTACCTTACTTGGATAGAAGGAAGTTTCTTTGCTCACCAGTGGGAGTGGGGAGCCTTGAGCAGCCTACCTGTCCTTGGGGGAAGTGACCTCAGCACAAGAAGCTGTAGTAATTGGTTGTTTGGGACCATTCCTAGCTCTTTTGTAGTTCACTGCTTAAAATCCGTGTTTGCACGGCTTTGCACGGTCGTGCGCATAGCGCAGCGCCGGTTAAACAAGGTTAAACCTTTTCTGGCTCCGCCAAGTCTGCTCTTCAATTTTTCCCTTAGAACTGTTCTACTTGCAATCTAAACAGCCTATACTCTATCTGAAAAGCTCAGCACTTGCTCCTAAAGCATTTTTTATACAGGTAAAGCACTCTTAAACAAAAGAAAGTACTTCATTCACCGAAATTCTGTTGAGTACCCATTTCCCTATAGGTCCTTTCTGACTCAGTTACACAGCAGTCTTTTTCACTATTTATAGCATGTCGAAGGGTCAGTTGCTGGCGTCCTCTCCTGTTCAGCTGGTGAATCTGGGAATCTTGAGGCAATGTTACAATTGCCTCATGTACACAGACAACCCTCTCCTCCTCCCAACAAATACAAATATATGCGAGAGATGCAATTATATAGCCAAACTGGAGGCTGAGCTCTCTCAATTCAGTACTGGCAAGACCAGTCAGGAGGAGAAGGTAACCATGCACACCACAAACCCAGTCTCACATAGAACTATCACAACTGCAAACCAAACACATAAACACACAAAAACATACTCGGAGGCGCTGATTAAAAATCTACCAAAACAACAGAGGCCTCCAAAGCAGACACCCAAGCAACCACCACCTCAAGACATAGCACATGCAACACATAGTTCACAAAGTCAGTGTGCTAAACAGTCACAGCCCTTCAGGCCAAACAACATGCCAAACACACTTGTAATAGGTGACTCCATAGTCAGACACACTGACGTCCCGCTCACCAGACTGAACAAGGAAAAGGTCACAGTAAGCTGCCTGTTGGGAGCTAGAATCCACATAACACAAGCACTCAGGTCACTCCACAGCAAGTACAAATATGACTCAGTCATTGTACATGCCGGTGTGAACGACCTGAGACGTACCTCCCTGGACTACATGAAAAGAGACATAGAGGAGCTCTCTGATTATGTAGCCCAGGCCGGTATGACCCTGACCCTGAGCAGCATCTTACCCTCACCAAGAATGATGCCACAGTACAAAGACAAAATGATCAATTTTAACAATTGGCTTAATTACTGGTGTCATTCTAAGGGGATCCAATGTCTGTCTGCTTGGGATGACATGCTTGACAAGCCACGCTGCTTCACAAGGGATGGCTTGCACCTGTCACCCTGGGCTTCCGGATATTGGCCAAGGCTCTTGCCACCCCATAGTGCCTTTTTAGGCAAGGCTCAAATGACAAACCTACCTCCTAGAAAACACAAGTGGAAAAAACTAAGGGAAATGCTGCTCAATGCCAGAAGTCTAAACCTCAAGATGCACGCCTCAAGCCCTCCTCAGTATGGAGAACATTGATGTCTGTGCAGTGACTGAAACCTGGTTCAAGGCTCCTGAGAGCACCCCAGCACTATCAGGTTTTACCTCATATCATGCTTTCTGGCCCCAAAACTTGGACCGAACCACAAAAGGAGGGGAAGTATCCATTTTCATCAAAGATACCCACACCTCCAGGTTAGTGGCAATGCACGAAGCATCGGAGACCATCCAGGTGCAACTAACCATAGGCAAAACTGCCTTACAGTTTGTAGCATGCTACAGACCACCCTCTCAAACTCAGGAACCCCATACAGCCTTCCTGAAGACACTGGAGAGTATGAATGTCTCTCCAAATACCATCATTTTGGGAGACTTCAACTACCCAAACATAGACTGGGAACATTACTCAAGCCCCAACACCCTAGCCCAAAGGTTCCTAGAATTCATAAACTCAAATGCAATGGAACAACTAGTCACCATTCCCACAAGAGGAGACAATATACTAGACCTGATCATCACAAACATGGGGAAAAAATGCTCCACACTGGAAGTATATCCCTCTTTGGTAAGATCAGACCATAAATTAATCTCACTAGAAATCCACATTCCGCCCCCACCCCCTTCACAAAAGACCACAGTGAAGAACTTCTCAAAAGCCAACTTCACACTTCTTAAGACTGAAGTGGTATCCTTCAAGGCCCCTGGGCCAGTGGAAACCACAACCCACACTGCTGAATCCTTTGCAAATGCCTTCTATGGGCACCTTCAAGAATGCATGGATCATGCAATCCCAAATAAAACCAAGACCCATTCCCCCAAAGGCAGGCGCCCAGTCTGGTGGACCCTAGCCATAAACAAACTTTACAACAGGAGGAGGAAGCTACTACATGACAGAGCAAAATCCCTAAAAGGGAAGGCATCTCTGATCAGTACTAGCAAAAAAACTACGATCACTCATAAAATCATCCAAGGCCAACTTTGAGAGAAAAATCGCAAAAGACACAAAAGACAATCACAAGGCCTTCTTTAGCTATGTTAGAAACCTGGGTGGAAACTCCCAGATATGCTCAGAGTTAGTCCAAAATGACACAAAATACACTGAACCCACTGACATTGCCAACATTTTGGCAGACAGGATCAGTGCAAATTTCTCCCCAAAAGGAGAAATAACTATCCCAGCAGAGTGTAGCCTCCCTAACAGCTCAGATGCCCAGGTGAGAGCCGCCCTCTCTAAAGCTAAAAACACAGCATCAATGGGACCAGATGGTGTCCCGGGCTGTGTGCTACATGAACTCCAAGAGGAACTAAACCCACACATAAGGCTGCTGTTTAATCTTAGCCTTACTACAGGATACGTACCCAAAGAGTGGCGTACGGCAACAGTGGTCCCACTTCACAAAGGCGGTGCTTCTATGGACCCTGGAAATTACCGCCCCATAAGCTTGACGAGCCTGGTCTGCAAAACTATGGAGAGGATCATTATGGAACTCATAAACAAAGACATTGGGGACCTACAGACATTGGATCCTACCCAATTTGGCTTTGTCAAGGGCAGATCCTGCCTTTTGAACTTGGTCGACTTTTTTGAAACAGTCACTAAGGCCATTGATGTGGGTAAGGCAGTTCACACAGCCTACCTTGACCTTGCAAAAGCCTTTGACACAATACCCCACTCGGGCATCATAGACCAACTCACCAGCTTAAATGTAAACCCATATGTCACAAGATGGGTTGCAAACTGGCTCAAGGACAGAACCCACAGGGTCAGAGTTGCTGGAGCTATGTCAGACTCTAAGCCAGTCACAAGCGGTGTCCCACAGGGCTCAGTCCTGGGACCCCTCTTGTTCGGCATTTATTTTTCCGAGGTACAGGCAAACATAGGAGGATTGTGGCTGACAAAGTTCGCAGATGACTGCAAACTGGGCGCCATAATTGATACTCCAGCGGACACAAACATCCTTCAGAGAGGCCTCATAGAAATGGATAATTGGTGCCAAAGCCATGGCCTTAAGCTGAACGCCAAAAAATGTATAGTCATACCCTTTGGGAAAAACAAGGTACCGACAAATTACCACATAGGTGGTAATCCATTAAGTACGGAAGAGGTAATCAGGGACCTAGGGACCCAGGTTGACAGTAACCTCTCATTTGACACTCACATTGCCAAAGTGGTTAGGAAGACCTTCTATATTGCCCACCTTATCATGAAGGGTTTCACATCTAGATCAAGAGAGGTCATTGTGCCCCTGTACTCTTCTCTTATCAGGCCAATGATTGAGTACAATGCCCCATTTGGAATGTATCTCACCCGACACCTGCAGCAGTTGGAAAGACCCCAAAAGTTCCTCACCAAGAGGATAAAGGGTCTTAAACATGTCATATGCTGCCCGACTGAAAAAACTCCAGCTCTATTCAGTCGCATACCGCCTACTCAGAGGTGATCTGTACCTGACGTACAAGGCCATGTCCAATCCGGAATTAATGGACATGCTCCACCTCAGAAAATCCAAATCCATCAGAGCCACAAGAACAAGAGACTTAAACCTCAACACAGAAATAAATAGGACGTGCTGGAGGGACAGATTCATAACCCAGAGGCTCCCTACACTCTGGAACAGAATCCCAGTCCATGTTAGGCAGAGCCCCTCACTGACTCTATTCAATAGAAATCTTGACGAGTGGATGGGAGATCGTAGGTTTACCC
The DNA here is from genome assembly GCF_019279795.1 of Protopterus annectens. NCBI lineage: Eukaryota > Metazoa > Chordata > Ceratodontiformes > Protopteridae > Protopterus > Protopterus annectens. Next base: position 1,651,977,809 of record NC_056729.1, read on the forward strand.
CGGGGGTCATCTCTGTGTCACTACTAGACAGAGGCACAGTAAACTAAACCCTAAAAGGGCATAGTATTCTCATCCTAAGGGGTGGTGAAAGCCACACACACTCTGGCTAGGCTTATAAATGCCCTAGGGCAGATAGCCTAGTACGAACCTATGAACCTATGACTCTGTATCTCAGAGACATGGCGACCAGCCTGAGATGAATTTCTGATTTGCAATCCATTGGTCAAGGTTACACTTAAATACAGTTATGGATGGACTCTGCTTCACATGGATAAGGAGCCTGTTTCAGCCTACCATTTGTTGTCGGACTAAAATTCCATTCACTTAAAATGGAACATCTGAAAAAAAACTTGAGAGTCTGCAGATCATGTGTCATTGACTGGTCTGCAGTGAGTTTTACCAGTTTTGTTCCTACTGATGTACTATGCATTCTCTGAAAGAAGCTGGCAAGTGTCAACAAATTACTGAAATAAAAAAATCTTTTTTACAAAGAGCAGTTTTGCAGCTTTAATTTCCTGGCCATGTTATTGCTCCCGTCTCCTCTCCTTCATTGAGCTGGAGTCTTGCACTTCCAGCTTGGCAAGATTCAGCTAAATAGTCAGCTATGCATGATAATGGACATCAGCCTGGTGTGTCAATAAATTTGTTTCCTTTTATGTCTCTTCACTTCTGAATAGCATTTCCAAGGAATTATTTCTAAAATAAAAAGCACTCACATCAATCCAGAGTTTAGGCCAATATATATATATATATCCATTTCTTAAAATGTACACACTGACATATTTGATTTGAATTACATTCTGGCTGCTCACATGGTTACCTTTGCATAGCTATTCTTTTATGGCATAACCTTAACTATGGTATTTAATGCAATGCTTTACATAACAATGAAATAGTTCTTGGTTTCTTATTAACTATGACCTCCCAAGCCTCTGAAGTTGTGACTCAGTGGTTTCTGTTACTATAGCTTTATGTACTTTGTCTTAGTTGTATACTTGTAGCAGACCTCTCTCATCCTCTCTAACAGATGTATGGAGAAAGCTTCCAAATCAGATACTTTTGAAAATAGCAATACTACTGATTTAGTAAGTTCACAAAGTAAGACTACATGAATTAGCATTCATTTTCTAAAGAAAAAAAGTCATTAATTGCAGTGAATGTCATTATTTACTTATTTATTTCCAGTTTGATTACCGGGGAAGTCCACTGGGCCCAGACAACCTGTTTTCAGTGGAGGCCCAGGGAGAAAGGCTCCATGAAACAGATTACAGTAAAGATAGCAGTCCAATAAAAATAAAAGTATAAGTACAAATACATATCAAATAATGCAAAGCATGAGCAATATTGCCCATAGTGGAAAAATATTGTACAAATACATATTAACAAATTCACACAGTCAAAGTCAAAAGTCAAAAGCTGTTTTTAATATGTACAGAGTGTGAGAGATCATATGGGAATTAGCTATAGAAGGTTATCGCCAGCTATAAGGTGCTTAGGAACTCAGGAAGATACCCTCCCAGGGGCTTTTGTTAGAGTTCTAGGTAGGGAGAATGCAGTTACATTTCATTTGGAGGAGAGGTAGGTGTAAAGCTGAGTTTTGAAGTTGTTTGTTTTTGACATTGTCCTTAGTGTGGAAGGGAGAGAGTTCCATTTCTTACCCAAGGAGAAGGAGAGGAGAAGTTGTCCAGCAGGACGTTTAGGTTTGTGGACAGTAATTAAGTTTTGGTGGTCAGATCTGAGAGTTCTATTTGGGGTGTATGGGGGAAGGATGTTAGATTGGGGCATTTGGTTGGATTAAATATTAGTCTGTGTGCTGTAGTGAGCTGGAGGAAGTCTAGGTAATTTGTGACTTCTAACCAGTTGAGGGATTGGTGGGTAACACAGTGATGAGTGGAATGTTTGGCTTTGGTGGCAAATTTAGAAATGTTGTTAAAACAGCTTTCAAGTTTGGAAGTGATGGAAGATGATAGGTTAGTTAGTAGCGGGGTGCCGTAAAGAAGGGAGGGACGGAGGTAAAAGGAGGCCAGAGTATGCCTGGTAGAAGTAGAGAGGAAGTGGTTGTTCCTGTATAGCATACATTGTTTTTTGTGGGTTTTCTTTATATTTTGCATATGGATGTCGAACTTGAGGTGTTCGTCTATAGTTACACCGAGTAGTTTGGCAAAGGGAACAACTTCGGTTGGAGAGTTGCTTTGGTTAAGGACTTGGAATGAATTTTTATCAAAAGAGATAGATTTTGAGGGTGTGAATAGTAATATTTTAGATTTGTTAGCATTGAGAGAAAGGTGTTTTGGCACATCCAGATCTCAGTAGTTGAGAAGGCAGTCTGAGTTTTAGATAGGAGTTCAGGGAGGTTAGAGGCAGAGCAGACAAGTGTAGAGTCATCTGCATACTGGATGACTTTGGCATTGGGTATAGTATAGTGAAAGTTATTGATAAAGATGTTAAATAGCATTGGTCCGAGGATAGACCCCTGTAGTACTCTGGTAGGGGTGGGTAAGAAAGGTGAGGTGCCTTTTTTTCCATTTCACAGACTGAGATCTGTCCGACAGATAGCTTGAGAACCAGGAAAGAGTGTTTTGGGAGAGATTTAGGTTTGAGAGGTGACTTAGAAGGTGCTTATGGGGAACAGTATCAAATGCTTTATTGATATCTAGGAGCACTGTGGATACTAAGTTACCAGAATCTCGGGCTTGATTGACAGTTTCTAAGAATGAGAGTAGAGCTGTTATGGTGCTATGTCCTGGCTGGAAGTCATGTTGGGTAGGGGTAAGAAGTTGGTTTTTAGTCAGAAAAGGCATAAGTTGGAGGTGGATGCATTTTTCTAGGATTTTGGAGATTGGAGAGAGAAGAGCTATAGGGCGGAAGTTTGAAATGTTAGTATTTTTGCCTCCTTTGTGGAGAGGAAGAATAAAAGTGGAATGCCAGAGTTTAGGGACATAGGATTCCTTTATAGATCTATTAATTAGGATACTAATTGGGAGAGCTATACCATCGGCAGCAGACTTGAGAAAGGAAGAGATGTTGTCAGATGCATTAGAGCAGGGTTAAAGTTTGGATAGAAGTCTTTTTATGTAGTTAGTGGAGACAGGTTTAAGATCAAACATGGGGGGAAATTATTTGGGGACTTAGATGAGGTGAAATGTAGGAGAGAGGGGTCGTTGTTGGGAAAAGTTTTTGTTAGGTCGAGTATTGACTCTATAAAGAAAGAGTTGAATAGTGAGGCTAATTTGAGGTCAGATTTACTTGGGTCCAGACAGGGGTTATTTTTGGAGCCTGGGTTTGAGGAGTGAGTTTATGGAGTTCCAAAAAAGCGTAGGGTTTTGGGATGGTTGGACTGGAACTTAGTATAGTAGGATTTTTTGTCTTTGAAGATTTGTTTTTTTGCAAAGTTACGAAGCTGTGTATATTGGAGAAAGGTTTCGGGAAGATTATTCTTTTGGTAAAGCTTCCAGGATTTGTCTCTTTGATGCATAATTTCTTTGTTTCTTTGGTTAGCCAAGGGGCAGTTATAGTTTTTATTCTTTTTTTCCTTGGTGGAGCTAGGGAGCCAAGGGGCAGTTATAGTTTTTATTCTTTTTTTCCTTGGTGGAGCTGGGGAGCCAATGGGCAGTTATAGTTATTCTTTTTTTCCTTGGTGGAGCTAGGGAGCCAAGGGACAGATATAGTTTTTATTCTTTTTTCCTTGGTGGTGCTAGGGAGCAAAGGGGCAGTTATAGTTTTTATTCTTTTTTTCTTGGTGGAGCTGGGGAATTTAGAGCGTCTAGGAAAGTAGAATTAAAGTGGTTTATGGCTTTATCGAGTGGAAGGGTTTTTAGAATGTTCCATTTCATTTGTTTGAGATAGTTAGAGAAGGTTTGGGGTCAAATTTACTAAGGTTGTGGGTCTGAATATATTGATGTTGGTGTGGATGGGAGGTGGTTGCACAGTAAATGAATGCTGGGAGGTGGTCACTAATAGAGTCAGAGATGGTACCAGAGATGGTAATTTTATTTGGATGGGTGACTAACGTCCAGTCAAGAGTCCATCCTGGGGGATTTGTTTTATTGGGTCTGGTGATGGAGTGGGTTACTTGAGTAAAGTTAAAGAGGTTAATGGACAGGGAGGGTATGGGACTGTTGATTTTATTCCAGTCGATGTTTACATCGCCTGTTTCAAGGTTAATTTCAGCTGAGGCCCATTGGAGTATGTCTTCAAGGGTTGAGACGTTATTTCCGGGTGGGATATTAAGGGCGATGATACTGAGGCTTTTGTGATCATTCATTTTTAATAGACTGACTGTTAGTTCTGCATTGGTTAATTTAGGAATGGGGTTTGGTAGGGGAATTAAGGTAAGTAGATTAGAATAGAATAATGCAACACCTCCACCTTTTTTCTTTGGGCGGTCACATCTAAGAGTGCGAAATCCAGAGGGTAGGATTTCAGAGTCAGAGATGTGTGGTTTGAGCCACGTTTCAGAGGTGGCTACAATGTCAGGTTGGTTATGACTTAGCCATGCTTGAACCTGATGTACTTTGTTGTTGAGACTCTGGGCATTTAAGAGTATTGTAGGGGGATGAAAGGTTAGAGGAAGTGGGAGGGTAATTGTTATTTCTGGGCGGGTTAGGTCCGGGGTTGGGGTGAATGTCTCCAGCTAATACAAGGTTACTGAAGGAAGTTATTTTAGTGTGTTTTGGTTGGATTTAAGGTATTCTGGATGGTTTAGTATTTTGTTTAAGAGTAAGTGTCTTAGCAGTCATGGAAATAATTTTAGGATTAAAAAGGTACAAAGGGTTGAGATGAAACAGAGAGGAGGAGATGGAAAAGAAATGATTATTTGTGTGAGGGAGGAGATGGTTTTATGTGGGAGAATGGTAAGGGGTAGAGACTGGAAGCTGATTAGAGGTATGGGAGCTGGCATGGTATAAATTTGTTAGGAGTAGTAGGAGGGAGATGGGGTTGCAGCGTGCTAGGAACAGTAAGGAAAGCATGGTTACAAAATAGTAGTTTAATGTCGGAGGCTTTGTAATTGGAGAGAAGAGCTGTGGGGTGAGAGGGAGTAGTGAAAGATGATGTATTTAATTAGTGATGTATTTAATTAGTGATGTAATTAATTACTGTGGGTGGAAGGAGGAAGGGGAAAGAGGGGAAGGCTTTGATTGGATGGTTGACTGTGGGTGAAAGGAATTTGTTCATAAGAATCCAATACCTTTTTTCAGAAATCATTATGGATTGTAGTATGTTAGAGCAAATGTATAAGCCAAAATTAGGGACTCCTGTAGGGTACTCTAAGTGATCCAATACTCTTACTCATCTATTCTGCATTGCAACTACCCCAAATCATTTAGGCATGTACATACTTCATGACACGGGTCTACTTCATTTGATCGAAAGACCATTTGACCTAAACCCATTTGATCAAAATTTCATTTGATCGAAAACCCAACTGCAAGGCAAATAACAGGGATTTGTCCCCCTCCCCAATGTCGTGCAACCATGGAGTTGGTACATATAGTTAGGGGGGGTGGGAGGTGCAGCCCCCCCCCACATTGGGGGGTGGGGTGCGAAGCCCCCCACCTATTTTTGTTTAAAATCTGTACTTTGTGCGTTATTTTCTTCTTGTAAAGGAAACTAGGTGGGGGGGGGTTTGCCCCACACCCCCCCCAATGTGGGGGGCTGTGCCCAACACACACCCCTAACTATATATATGAACTCCAGGGTCGCACGACATTGGGGAGGGGGACAAATCTCTGTTATATGCCTTGAATACTAGTTTTCAGTCAAATGAAATTTTGATCAAATGGGTTTAGCTCAAATGGTCTTTTGATCAAATGAAGTAGACCCCATGACACACATGTATTGACATAGTACCATCAGCTTTAGCAGTGATGTTATTCTCCAAACAAGGCACTCAAACAATGTACTGACCAACACAGGGCAATATATATGCTTAATCAAGCAATGATGAAATCGCTAGGGACCACACTAAGCACAGTTTTACTCCTAACTTGCATAACATTCACATCCCACTTACAAAGGCACACCTCCAGTCCTTACAAACATGCAGCAACCCAAACCCAGACAACATACCAGTCAACTTTGAGGCTTTTCTCACCTCTCTGCAAAACACTGCTGTAATGGTGTTTAGCAAACGAAAACAACTGATGGACGTCAGCTCAGGACTTCCTTCCCTACCTATTGGAGCCAGTCCACTACACTACGCAAGTGTCATCCTCAGCAGGACAGCAAGTAGGTGTCAGTACAGATTTGCTCTATAGTTCTTTTACATCAAACACACACACACACACACACACACACACACACACACGTATGTACATATACATTGAACATGTTGGTGAACAGTGGGGCTTTGACCCCCTCTCCCCAGAACAGTGCTGTAATGGCTAAGAGGTGCATATTAACTCAGGACACCCCACATAAAATGCAGCAAGCCCATTACACTGACACCACTGTCCCCAAGTAAAGCTTCAAACCAGTATTAGTCAAACTTTGCTCTACCATTCTTTTACTCCATATATGCAAGAATTACAAACACACACACATATATACAGAATGTCACATGACTGTGAAACAGTGGCCAGCTCTCTACAAAACAGTATTGCATGTGTACTGGGTCCAAATCAACTGCTATTTTCCTGTTTTCCCACAAACACATACCCCCTCCCCCAGATGCACGCGCTCACCCACATGCATGGACACACACATGTGCTCACTCACCAAATGCACACTCACCCCCCCACCACACAGGCATGTTTACCCACACTCACACACACACGCTTGCTCACCCCCCCCCCCACACACACATACACATGCAATGATGCTCGTGTGCTCACACTGATGTACGCACTCACCCACATGCATGCACACACACGTGTTCACTCACACAAACACACACACACTCACCCCACCACCACACATGCATGTTTGCCCACACACACACGTTTGCCCACACACACACACACACACACGCACACACACTCTCACACACACACTTGCTTGTCCACACACACATTCACATGCAGTCACGTTCGTGTGCTCAGACATGCATGCACGCACTCTCCCACACACATACACACACACACAAGTGTGTGCTAATCCCCTCATGACATGCACACACTCACCCCTCCTACATATTAAAAGATTATTGCACTACTTACTCTAAAGTGAAGGAATGAAAGCTCATTAATTCAGTCACTGAAACAGTAAGTGTATGAATGATTACAGAATGCATAATGTCTGAAGGCAGCAATGAACCTGACTGCTTCTGATAGGAAGGGAGAGGCACTTCAGGAAATGTCAGTCATACCATCTGAAGGAGGGCTGCAGACATCAGGACTCCTAAGTGTGCTTACTTTTTGAACAAAAGACAATGGAAGAAAAGCTTTGACAAAAAGTAATGAGCTGACAGTTATGCCACTGCTAGCCATGACCCCTACGGCTGTCTTAAGTTTGTTTTGTGATGGCTTGCTATCCTTCTTACTTCAAAGGAAAGAAAAAACTTAGTTACAGTGAGCATGTAAAATGGACAAAATCTAATGTCATCATCTTCTGGCATTCCAAAAGCATCCAAATACATTATCTATAAATGCACTGCATCTCCTCCCTTGGAAATGTGAAGAAATTTACTGAGGATATCATTCATAAATGTCAGCAGTTAAAGACAAACAGTAAAATGCACAAGAGTTTTGAATATACAAACGCACATGAACACAGATTCATATATGGTACTGGTTCTTTTGACTAAATCGCATTTCACTAAATCATTGTGAACTGAATAAAACTGCCAATCTCATTTGACTAAATCATGACTGACTGAAATTTATAAGGTTTACAGAGTGTCGGTGTTGTTCTTTTATGTTTGAATGAAAGCAGTGACTGACTTTTTTTTTACTTTTCTCCACTGTTGTATGACTGCCCGATTTAGTATATTTAAGGGAGTCTTTGTGGCAAATACCTTCCAAGTTGTCACCTTCGATCTTATGACAAAAATCTGCTCGACATCTGTAAGCCTTACAAAAACTTGTGTTCAAAGTCTATACTTACACTGTAGCAAAGTCTGGAATATTATCTATGCATCAATCAAGGCAAAACATGTATTTAAGCTGCAACTAAAAAAATGCGCCACTGACTCCTGGCTTTGCACATGTTGCTTTCCTGTTTGAAACGTGAGCTCCTTCTCTTCTGAATCCTATATGCATCCTATTTCTCCTTGGTATCACTTCTCTTACTTGTAATTTTGTTTTACTCATTTCTCCTACCTCCCATACCTATCCCCCCAATTACTTTTTCTCACTCTTCACTCTCTCCATCTCCTCCTCCTTATCCACTATTTGAGTTTTTCCACTCTAACATTTGCTTTATGAGTGAGAAACGAACTGTCGCCCTTACAACATGTCAGCATGTTTCACTGCTGCATGATATTGTGTTTATCTTGTTTTAATGATGATATATGTCTATTATTATTATACATGTCATATGTGCATTAATGTTTCTGTTATTCTATGCATTTACAGTATATTGTAATATAATGTCAGTTTTTGTCTGTCTATATTTATTTTCTGTTCTTTTATTTGTGGAGCTTTTCTCCCTGGGCCTCGGCTGAAAATGAATAAAATTGCAGAGTCTCTTAAAAGTTCACTTCCTAAATCTCAAAGGCCTCTAAGACACAGAAATTGCAATAAGTATCTTCAGCAAACTCCAAAATGAGTCCAAAAAAATCCAGGGAGTAGAGTTGACGAAGGTGGATGAGTTTTAAGTACTTGGGATCAACAGTTCAGAGTAATGGTGAGTGTGGAAGAGAGGTGAAAAAAAGAGTACAGGCAGGGTGGAATGGGTGGAGAAGAGTGTCAGGAGTGATTTGTGACAGACTGGTATCAGTAAGAGTGAAAGGGAAGGTCTACAAGAGGGTAGTGAGACCAGCTATGTTATATGGGTTGGAGACGGTGGCATTGACCAAAAGGCAGGAGTCAAAGCTGGAAGTGGCAGAGTTAAAGATGTTAAGATTTGCACTGGGTGTGACAAGGATGGACAGGATTAGGAATCAGTATATTAGAGGGTCAGTTCAGGTTGGAACGTATGGAGACAAAGTCAGAGAGATGAGATTGTGTTGGTTTGGACGTGCTGAGGAGGGATGCTGAGTATACTGGGAAAAGGATGCTAAGGATGGAGCTGCCAGGTAAGAGGAAAAGAGGAAGGCCTAAGATAAGGTTTATGGATGTGGTGGGAGAGGACATGCAGGTGGTTGGTGTGACAGAGCAAGATGCAGAGGACAGGAAGAAATGGAAACAGATGATCCGCTGTGGTGACCCCTAACGGGAACAGCCGAAAGAGAAGAAGAAGAAGAGCAATCTCCAAAATGCATTACCCGCACAACACCCACCAAGACGCATTCAGCCACATCTCAGTGTCTAAGTCCATGAGGCAGACAACCTCACAATCCAAAATTTGTCATGAGAAACTGCATTGTGAGGCACAATGATGTCCCACTTACCACACTGAGGAAAGAGATGGTTAAGGTCACTTTCCTATCAGGGCCAGGGTCCATCGGATCATGCATTCAAATCACTGAACCACAAGCACCAGTATGATTTAATCATAGTCCATGTGGGGCATAAATGACGTGAGGTGTACCTCCCTGAACTATGTAAAGAGAGACATGATAGAGCTCTCCAACTATTTGTCCCAGTCAGATATGAGCCCAAAGAAAAAACATGAAAACCTAATAAATCCAAAAGGCGTACACAAATTTGGACTACCAAACAGCTTTAATCCTGGTACCATGGCATTTCGCCTTCAAGGGATATCAACATATCAAAAGCTGAAGCTTAAATATACTAAACAATTAAACAATTGTGTTTCAAAATTTGTCTGTACATCCCACTTTTAAAGTGACCAGTGGACATTATACATAAACACATCCCTTAGTTATGAAAAACTACTACATATCCCATAGAACTTCAGCAGCAGCAAAATTACAACAAAATTACAGTGAATTCTGCAGCAACATCATCATCAAAAAAATTCAACCAAGCTTACATAAGAAATACAACAACAGCTGAGGTACCAGGATTAAAGCTGTTTGGTACTCCAAATTTGTGTACGCCTTTTGGATTTATTAGGTATGAGCCCAGCAGTGAGCTGCATTGTATCTTCTCAGTGGCTGGTACCACAAAACAAATGGAAGATATTGCCTTTCCAGTCTCTTCTAGCTCCCCTCCCTCTGGAGAATATTGATGTCCGTAGCTACTGAGATGTGGTTCAAAGCCACAGAGAGCACACCAGCAGAGCAGGGCTTTAATGCCTTCCACATATTTAGACCAGCTACTGCTCAGAAGGGACAAAGGGTGGAGGTGTCTCTAGTTACATCATACTTCAGGGTGGGTCAAGTGATATGATGTACTTGAGCTTCTCATATGCATCTCGCCATAACCAAAATTCGGAAATTGCATGTCTGGCAAATCCAATGTTCAGTAAAACAAAAGTCACATTTTTTCTAGCTCAAATAAATGAGCATTGGGTAAAAGAACAGCCCCCCATCTACATAGATAGAGAGATAGAAATAGATCTAGCTCTCTTTTATATATATATATATATATATATATATATATATATATATATATATATATATATATATGGGTCTACGTCATATGATCGAAAGACCATTTTGATCGAAAGTTCATTTGATCGCAAACCAGTATTCAAGGCATAAAACTGGGATCTGTCCCCCTCCCCAATGTCGTGCGACCCTGGAGTTGGTATATATAGTTGGGGGGTGCAGCCCCCACATTGGTGGTGTGTGGGGGTCGAAGCCCCCCTCCCTGTTTCCTTTAAAAGAAGAAAATAAAGCAAAAAGTACAGATTTTAAAGGAAAATTGGTGGGGGGGGGCTGCACTCCCCCCCCCCCCCAACTATGTATACCAACTCCAGGGTCACATGACATTGGGGAGACAGACAAATCCCAGTTTTATGCCTTGAGTACTGGTTTTCGATCAAATGGTCTTTCAATCATATGACGTAGACCCATCCATATATGTATATATGTATATGTATATATATATATATATATATATATATATATATATATATATATATAAAATGTGTGTGTGTGTATTATGTATATGTGTGTGTGTGTATATATATCTATCTATCTATCTATATATATATATATATATATATATATATATGCACACACACACACACACGTTTGTTGTGTAGGTACATATGGCAAATCTGGAAGATATACAAATACATACATATATATGTATATATATATATATATATATATATATATATATATATATATATATATATATACATATATATATATATATATGTGTGTGCATATTGTATATTTCTGTACATCTGTATCAGCTTCTCAAAAAATAAAACTTTGTGTTATTTACAATTGTGAAAGTCATCTTTTTAAATTTTGATATATGGGGGAGCATTCAAAACAAAACAATGCACTTACAACAAATTGCTTTAAAATGTTTCTGGAAGAGTATTAGAATTGCTTTGAAATGATTCTGACAGAATTTTAAAATAAAACAAGTGCAGTATAGTGGATTACATTCCTGGCGTAGTGATACTCAGAAGAGCAATTTCTGTTTAAAAATGTTTCCACAGAAGTGATCTTAATCCGGGCAGGCTGATATGGGCAACAGCAAATCCAAGGTGATATGTAGATGCACTGTTGTTAACGTATATTACTTAATGTATCTTCATGTATATTACTGCATGCCTTTCTAAGAAAGTGTTTGTAACATGTTGGAGATTTTCTCCTCATGCCTCTGCTGAAATTTTTTTTTTTTGATAAAACCCAGACAAATAGAATAAACGAAGACAAAATAAACAAAAAAAAAGAATTGCACAGCATGAATCTTCATGCCCCTTAAAACCCTCTCTTTCTGTTTAGAATTCCAAGTGGGGGGATAAGCGTAACGTTACTTAGCTTGCAATGCTCATTTCATATTGTAGATTAAATGAGGCACATATTTAATATAATAATGATAATACCAGTAATAGTTTATACCTCTCAAGTGCACATATTTTCGCAGAATGTAATGACTTTTGGCTCATATTTTTGGTCTGCTCTTCATAATATTTGTGGTTTTCTGGGAAATCACTGGAATGATCTGAGGACTTGAAGTCACTAAATAATGACATACATTTATGTTTCAGACTTTAAATCCTTCAGAAAATGTATGTTAAAACAAACCCTGTTATTCTATCAACATTCTAAGTTTATAAGAGCAATATTTAAAATCTGCCCCTATTTTGGCCTTTGTCCCCCATTTTGTCAGACTTTGTCCAAATTTCTTGCACTAAGAGGTTAAGAGGTATATGTATGGAAACACCATGTTAATTATCAATTTCAGGACCAGAAAAACAAAGATGCAACGCATGCCGCCAAATCAAAAGGTCCAATAGTGGTTCTCCTGTGACAATGTCCCAAGAGTTCCCAAGGGAATTCAGTATTAAACACTTTCATTCTGTAAACTTGTGTCAGGTGTCAGGGAGTCTGTCAATCCATGGGCTTCTAAAATTGGTGAACATTTTGTCTTATATTGTCAAAACTGTAAAAAGAAAATTAGATATTTGACTGGAATTACTGCCTTTTGTATCACACACCCCCGGCTGATTATTATAATCAACTCCAAGGTCACTAATACTGTCAGAAAATGCAGATGCTTGCTTTGTAAACGCACACACACAGAAAAAAAGTCAAGCATTTGTTCTTCCCTTTTTTGACAAATTTGGAGAAAATTACCATTTTAAAAGTACAGTGCTGATTACTGATATAAGTATGTGCATTTTACTGGAACTAATGACTTCTTACCTATTGCACGTAGCATGTGGCAGTTTAGTGAATATATGTCACGTCACGCTGTTGATCACTTGGTTGGCATAACAAGATCAGGAAGATGATAACAAGGGAAGACCAGTAACACTGGAGTGCAGGCATCAGCATTACCAGCAAGGTGGCAGGGGCTGCCCTGCTGTGTTATGGATAAGGCCATCAGACAGCAGCACATAACATGGGCAAAAAGATATATAGCGAGGGTGCAGAAACAGCATCTCTGCCACAAACTGAGTGCTGGAGCTTAAAAATACAGTTTTTAATCAGATATAAGACAGAGAATAAGACCAGTGTTTTTTTATAACATGCAAGCTGCAGTTCTCTGCAATCTAAAGATCTATCATTCTGTGTCAGATTAACTCAAAGTAAACCCATTCCTGGACAACTGCCAGAACATTACATACACACCGCAAAAAGTGTTAAGGTAACTCAATCTACCAAGAGAACCACTGGGCCACATAAATCAAGCACAACTGAAAAATCTAGCCAGAATGTTTGATTGCAGAGTCATCCGGCAAGAAAATACAATAGAATGTTGTCATGTAAAATAACTCTGCAAATTATGCAGCAGTTACCTTGAAATACTTTTTAACAGACAGAACTCATTTATAGAAGAACTGACAATAGCAGAAAAATCAGTTCATGGATATAAATATGATAGGAAATTATTCCACGACTGCCTTCTCAGACACTGGACTGTTTTTTCTTGTAAAGCCATAAAATCTATTTTAAGTTTGTTCCATCAGACAGTACTGCGAATGACAAATCATGTTACTCGCGGTCTGCTTACTTATTCAGCAGTTTGTACTTGGTTCTTTAATCACAGCAATCCTCCCCGGTACAGTGTAGCGTTCTTTTTTTTTTTAATTAGATTTAATTTTATTAGATTGAACTGTCGCCATCTATAGATCCATAAAAAGCATGCTGCTGCTGTTTCGTTATTAAGATTTGTATGACTTGGAAGGGTGCATGGGGGGAGGGGAGGAGTCGAACATTCAGGCCTGAGAAAATCTCTGTTTTTCAGCATCATACTCCTAAGGCTACATATTGTTATTTTGTTTTTAATGTAAGAAACTCTTTTGTGCAATATTACATCTTAATGGGAAAAAGAATTGCATCTAAGTTCTTGCTACATCTTCACTGATGTACACTTGGGTTGTCGGTGACCAAACAGCAGCAGGGGGTATGGGGCCTTCCTTATGGTGGGAGGGCTGGGGTGTCACAAATACGACCAGCTCATGCTGCACCGTATTTGTGATAAGCGAGGAATGTAAGATCACTAAATATTACAATCATCAGCGATGAATACATAAAGCAGTATAGTGTACAGTGGTGTGTGTGGAATTGTCTAAGCTTTGTAGATTGGAGGTTGGCATAATGGTAAAGTTGTTTACCTCACAGACACTAGGTGCAAGGTTTGATTCTCACTTTGGTTACTGCCTGGTTATTAGCTAAGTATGCAATCATGTACAGACTGATTGCCTAAGGTTTACTTATGAAAAACAGGTGAGAAGCTGGTGTCTCATGAAATGTGAACTCAGGTCATCAGGAATTCTGAACTTAACTATTCAACAACTTGAGATGCTGAAACAGAGCTGGGATTCATCGGAGCCCTGCTCAGCAGCAATGCTTAAATTTTCATTATAATCACATGAAGGAATGGGGGCATGTATACTTTTGTACTCTACTGATGCACAAAGATTGAACTCTCGAGCTTTAGTTACCTGACCGGAGTTCCTTCATAAGAAATCACTGTTGATAAGTTGTGTCAGCAGTGACGCCCTTTTTGGGGAATTTCTCCTCCTTTGAGTTGGTGCAGTTGTGGATCTTGTATATATACGTTCAGGGGGTGTAGGTGTGGTCAAGGTGGGCTTGCTCTCTGGAAGAAAAATACTTAAAATGTGTTTTGGGCCTTTTTTGGCAAATATAGTTTGGGGATTCCAATCCTTGGTGTATTTGCTTTCGTCCAGTCACAATGGAAGGCCATATATTTTATACACAAGTGTAACGGCCAAGCATTATATACCAGTTAGTGGGCTAATGCCCTTACCTCAGCTCTTTTAACCCTACAAAATACATAAGATACATTGGTTAGCAAGCTTATGGTTTTACTCTTACCTTAATTACCAAAAACTGGATAACCCACCCATCTATACTTTTAATAACCTTTAAAGCCTCCCAGACTCAAAGAACACTGTGCATGTTTATCTCTTCTTATCACTGACGTCCTAAAAAGTGACCCCTTCAAAGGTTTATATATATATATATATATATAAAAAAAAAAAAAAACAAGTGCACCTTCTTTTCCTAGATGTGGCCCATCTTTTTAAAGTTTCAGTTAACTCACTGTAATATGCTTGCGTAATCTCTTTCACATCTTGGTGTGCACACAGCACATTTTATACTTTTCTTTCTTATACTGTTTTCTTTTTGCACTCACTTTCTCCTGGTTTCTTGGATTTCTTCCAGTTCTGCCAATTCTTTTCCAGCTGTTCCTTCTGCTTTCATTTTTATATTAAATTATGACTAAGTCCTAAATTTACAGATACATCCAAGACACGAGGTTGCAGGATATCACCCTGTTCTTGAGGCAGGAAGTTCCGCTGTGTTGCTAGAAAATATCTAGGAACATGGTTGCCTACTTTAGAGGGTACTTATCTAATTTCTAGTCTGCCAGTTTTGTACTGGGGTAGTAAGGAGGGCAAACAGGGTCATAAGCAGTAGTATATTAGTTTGTAAGTAAATGTAAAACGCACGTAGCTCAGTGTGTTTCCCCTAGTTTATTTAGTGTATGTCACCCATCCGAACATGGAACAAATGTTGCTGTTTTGTAATAGGTGTATCACAGTTTGTGGAAAAGTGTTTTTCCAGGTTGCCAGAGGATAGAATACCATGGGGAAGTTTAGAAATGAACTTTGCATTCGCCACAGTTTTACGTGAAGATTGATTTTTGGCAATGTTTTATGCAGTTTAGGCCTCCCATGATCTTCAAAATATCTTTATTTATTTATTTAGTTATTTTATTTTACACTTGTTTACTGGGAAGTCTGACTGGGTGAAAACCCCATTTTCAGCAGAGGCCTGGGAAGAAAAGCTCCACACAGAATCAGAGTACGAGAGACATATCATGGTTACATGAACATATGTTAAGGTGATACAAAGGAAAATACCTTGATAAGACATAAAATGTGTGTAGTTAGATGAGATAACATTTGTATAATTAGATATACATTATGCATGGATCATGCAATCCCAAATAAAACCAAGACCCATTCCCCCAAAGGCAGGCGACCGGTCTGGTGGACCCCAGCCATAAACAAACTTTACAACAGAAGGAGGAAGCTACTACATGACAGAGCAAAATCCCTAAAAGGAAAGGCATCTCTGATCAGTACTAGCAAAAAACTACGATCACTCATAAAATCATCCAAGGCCAACTTTGAGAGAAAAATCGCAAATGACACAAAAGACAATCACAAGGCCTTCTTTAGCTATGTTAGAAACCTGGGTGGAAACTCCCAGATATTCTCAGAGTTAGTCCAAAATGACACAAAATACACTGAACCCACTGACATTGCCAACATTCTGGCAGACAGGTTCAGTGCAAATTTCTCCTCCCCCCCCCCAAAAGGAGAAATAACTATCCCAGCAGAGTGTAACCTCCCTAACATCTCAGATGCCC